>NW_028277037.1:0-304431 GCF_059951505.1 Python bivittatus | reverse complement strand
TATAGGAGTTTATTGGGCAAGTGTGCAGGGGAGATTCCAATGAAGTCCAAACTGCATGAAGATTGCAGGAAGCTTTGTTCTGATCTCCAAGGTATATGCAATGTTTGGCCTCCTGCTGAAGACAGTCCAAACTACATCTACTGGAAATGCAAGTTTATATCCTTATCGGAGGAGAAAGTGAAAAGATTTGAGGAAAGAGTTTGTACACTGGAACACACCAGTAAGGAAAGAAGTTTGTAGACAGGACTTGAGCAGAGAAAGGATGTAAATGCTAGAGAACATGAAGAGGAAGACAAGTGGACCCAGAAAGGCAAGAGGATTAGGAGGAACTCCACAGGCATCTGAGTAAGCTCCACAAACCTTCACAGAACAGAGTGAAACACACTTGGGACCCGTGGATTAAAGGAACCTAAGAACCACTTTGAAGAAGAAGTGGTGCATTAAGATGTCAGTGATTTTCTACTGAAATGAGCCACGGTTTCAGTATGCAGACCTGATATGATATTGTGGGAGATGTGTGTGTTGTCTTCCATCTGTCCATATTCATAATGTTACAGGTAGGTTGCCAAAATCTTTCAACCCACCAATAATTATTCCTCCCTAATAATGTGTGTGGTTGGAACAACATTGCCACAAGAGACCTTGAAAGAATTTCCAGAGACTATGAGGCTCTGGGCAGAAAGGTGAACAAACTGGGAATATAAATAGTGTTTTCTTCATACCTTCCAGTTGAGAAACATGGCATCAGAAGAGAGAAAAGATTTGAAGAAGTGAGCAATTGTCTTTGTAGATGGTGTTACTGAGAAGGATTTTGGTTCCTCAGCCAAAAGGCTAAAGCGTTGAATGAGCTGAGCCTTGCTCATTCTTGCAACAAATGCCACAAATAACAAAAATGGTGTGTCAGAAAAAAGAAGAAAGACAAAAGGCCTGTAGGTCTGTTGCAGGAGAAAAGTATGGATTGGTAAATAGAAGATAATGAGAAAGGAAAATATCTTGATTTGTTTTTTACATCTGTACTAGTGGCCATCACTGGCCACTAGTGGAAAGAGGGAGATGCAGGTCATGATGGGGAGAGTAAAAAAACATTGAATAATTTCAATGAACTCAGTTCTCCTGGCCAAATATATTACATTCTAATGGTAACTGTAATCTTGATGAAGACTGTAGGAGAGCAAATGTCATTCCTGCCTTCGAAAAAAGGGAAGGAGGAGGATCTGGGGAAAAACAAATATGTCAGCTTGATACCTGTACTGGGCAAGGTCATCCAACAAATTATTGGACAACGTGTTTGTGAATACTTAAATGTGCATGCTACAATTAACAAGAACCACCATGGGGTTAAAGAAGTCATAACAGACTAATCTTTTTCTCTTTCTTTAACAGAGTTGCTAGCTGAGTAGATCAGGGAAATGTTATCAATACAGTGTGACTTTACCTTAGCAAATTTGAAAAAGTTTCTCATTCTCATTACATGGGCTAGATAATACAACTGTTAGATGAATTCTTATTTGGCTGAATGATCATACCTAGAAAGCATTCATAAGAGTTCCTCATCATATTGGAGGATAGTATGAAGTGGAGTGCCAAAGGCCTCTTACCTGGGCCCTGTGCTGTTCAACATTTTTATTAATCACCTAGCTGAAGGACTTAAGAGGGTGGAATTTTGGAATGGCTAACAACTAATATGGATTTCAACAGCAAATGGCTATTGAAGTTGGGTTACCAATTTTAATAAAGAACAATGTGGGCTGGTAAACCTGAGTTGGACTGGGCATGGTATGTACTACTGAAGAGAATTCTTAGGCACAGTCCAAAAAAGTGTGCTGAAGAAGAGGATGAAGAGAACCAAGAGACAATAACTAACCAACACAGAGGGCACGGTGGGATGAAAAAAATGGAAAAATTTTATCAACCAGAGGACAGCCAGCTACAAAATTGACTGAGAGAATTGCCACTATTCTCTGTAAGGCCTTCCTTAACTCTAAAATTAGAAATAACATAGGTTTAGAAATAGAGTAGGACACACATATGTTAAGATCATATAAAAATGAAAGCTTGAGTACAAACAATTTTTTTTGTTTTGTGTAAGGCTTAAATACGAGGAAGAAGTTATTCACGTGGAATACAATACTATTAGTTATGTTTTTAAAAACCCATTTGCTCATTTTGTTTATTTATTTAGCATATTTATATAGCGACCCATAACATGTGACTCTGGGCAGCGTACAATACAATAGTTAAAAACTCCATAACAATCAAAAATACATTTTGATTTAATTAATTGAAGTTTTTACAATAAAAAATAAATAAACAGATAAAATAAATAGATCAAACTCAAGAAAGTGGGAGAGCAAACATCACTTAATCTCATACAGCCACCTTGCAGGCTGCCCCTGCAATCTGCAAAGGCTAGTGAAAAAAACATGTCTGAAGGGCCTTCCAGAAGGCTAATGGAGATGCGACTAACCTTACCTTGGGGGGAATGATGTTCCAGTGGGTGGGGTCCACAGCAGAAAAGGCACACCAGCTGGGGCTCCTCTGGACAAGTGGATATAATTGGGAAGATGCATTTTGTCAAATAACCTGGTCCCATGCCATGTAGGCTTTAAAAGTAAAAACCAGCACTTTGAATTGCACCCAGAAGCAAACTGGCAACCAATGCAACTTCCAGAACAGAAGTGTAAGATGTGCCTTCCTGGGGCACACATAACTGTCTGCACAGCTGCATTCTACAGCAGCTGAAGCTTCTGGATGTTCTTCAAGGGTAGCCCGATGTAGAGTGCATTACAGTAATCCATTCTGAAGGTGACCAGGGTGTGAGTGACTGTGAGTAGAGCCTCACAATCTAAGAAGGGGTGCAACTGGCAAATAACCCAAAGCTATGAAAAGGTTCTCCTAGCCACAACTGCCACCTGCTCCTCGAGCAGGAGACATGAGTCTAGAAGGACTCCCAGACTGTGCACTGGGTCTGCCTGGGGCAGTGCCACCCCATCCAGTGCCAAAGATGGCAAAGTCCCAGAACCAGAAGGTCTAAAAATCCAGAGCCACTCAGTCTTCAGGGTTCAATTGAAGCTTTGTTCCCCATTCAAACCCTTACAGCCTCCAGACACCAGAACAAGATGTCACCCACATCACTTAGTGCACCAGGGGCAAAGATATATAACTGAGTATCATCAGCATATTGATGATACCTCACCTCATGGTGACAGATTGTCTTACCCAGTGGCTTCATGTAGTTGTTAAATAGGAGTGGAGAGAGTACCAAACCCTGAGGAACCCCACATAAGGGGGGCAGGGCAGGACCTCTCCAATTAACACTGATTGGTACCAGCCCTGCAGAAAGGAAGTGAACCAGCACAATACGGTGCCACCCACTCCCAGCACACGGAGCCAATCCAGAAGGATACCATGGTCGATGGTATCAAAGGTCACCAAGAGGTCAAGAAGTGCAAGGACAGAGGTACTACCCCTATCCTGCTCCTGCCAGATATCATTTAAAAGCATGACCAATGCCATCTCCGTCCATGTCCAGGCCTGAATCCCAGCTGAAAGGGGTCCAGATAATCTGCTTCATCCAGCTGAAACTGCTGTGCAACCACCTTCTCCATGACCTTCCCTAAAAAAGGGAGTTTCGATACTGACAGAAATTGCCTAGTATGGTAGAATCCAGCAATGGCTTCTTCAGGAGAAGTGAACCAATAGCCCCTTAAGGTGGGGGTGGAACAACCCCCTCTCTCAAAGAAGAATTAACCACCGCTAGGATCCACCCACATGACACATACACACACACACAAGCAACCTTAACTAGCCAAGAGGGACATGGATCTAAGAAGCAGGTGACTGAGCTCACAGTCACAAGGACCCTGTCCACTTCCTCAGGATAAAACTTTACCTAAATAACCAGGCAGGACTGTACCCTAGTCATCTCCCCTGGACCTGGACAAAAGGTGGCATCCAAGTTGGAATAAACATGAGCAATTTTGTCTAACAGATACTCTGCAAATTCTTTTGCATGGCCTTGTGGGTAATATAAGCCTGACTCAGGTCATCTTAAACAAGGATACAATAAGGGTGGAGAAGTATTGCCACTTCACACCACAAGGTAGGCCTTAATAGTGGCTCTTACCTGTGTTTGGTTGAATTTGTTCCTTGTTGTCCTCCAGAGGTGCTCTAGACATCTCTTCTCTTGTTGCATCTTTCTCAGCTTCTCTGTGAACCACAGAGAGCGGTGGGATCCATGAGAGGAAAGAGCCTGCATGGGCGCGATCTGATCCAAGGCCTCAGCTGCCCTCTCATGCCAAGCAATAGCTAAGGCTTCAATCAGAAGCCTTCAATCTTTTCAGCAGACTGTCAGGAATAACCCCAAGCTCCTTCTGGAACCCATCAGTTCTGGGGGCGGACAGATATAATAAGTCCTGCCTCCCTGCAGCAGGAAGCAGCATCAGAGAATCTCATGGTCACCAGGGTGTGATCTGACCATGACAGGGGAGACACCAAAAATTCCCCCAATTCCAGATCATGTTGCCACTGCTTGACAAAAAAAAACAGATCAGGGGTATGACTCTCCCATGTTGGCTCCTGGATGACTTGGAGTAGGCCCATGGCTGTCATTGTGGCCATGAACTCCTGAACCACCTCAGACCCCACCAGAAAAGGCAGGTTGAAGTCCCCCAGGACCATAAACCTGGGGAACTCCACTGCCAATCTCAAGACCAAGTCAAGGACCTCAGGCAGGAAGGCTGGTACAGAAGCAACAGTCCCAACTCATCCCTACAACCCAACTTAAGGAACAGGGTCTCACATCTGGCAACTTGTGGAGCAGTGCCCCTGAAAACCGTAAGAGACTCCCAGATTACAACCACCATGCCCTCATCCCAGCTGATGCTACACAGTTAATAAAAGAAAATTATGACTCGTACTATGAAATCCTCAAAATTCATATGGTCAATCCATTACAATGACACTGTTGTTTCCTAGAAGTTTAAAATACCTTCAATCATACTTTTCTTTTTTCCTAGTTTGGGAATTGGGTTGGGAATTGAATACATGCAACATGCTATATTTTCCTCTTTTCTGAAAGTTGGATTAAAGGCTGCAATGAAAAGATGAGCCATATCAAAGGGATGCTCCCTCAAAGCTCAGTCAAAGCAAACTGTCTCTTTGAGGCTTTCCATGGGCTTGTAATACAATACATATTTTTTAATCTCTCTCTGAAGATTGTCCAGAAACTGCACTTAGCCACTCCATCAGACATTATGGGATATACAGATTTACATCCACAGAGGAGTCTTTGCCTGTTCTTGTACTGAAGACAGTGCTGTAACATTTATTGACTTTCTCTGTGATAAAACTGTAGTAGATCCCTTTCCTCTCAGCTCCATCTTCAGGACCAAGAAGAGTACTTGGACCACTCTGGTCACCAAAAGCTGCACCCGGTAGTCCAACCAAGCACTAAGAAACTACATGTGAATCAATACAGTCAACCTCAGAAAATTTAAGGTTTTGTTTTTTGTTTTTTCTTTGCCAATAATATATCTTGAGCTATCATAACTTCTTACTCCAGGTTTTTTTTCAAGCGCAGATATAAACATAGAATATTTATCATGGTTGATCTACTTTCAGCAGAAGGCAATGCATACAGCTGGAGAGGACAGGTTTTCTTGACCAGATGCATAAATCTAACTCCTGCCTTCTAGCCAGAAGAGGTGAATTTAACCATTTTGTTGACTATAATGCTATCTCATGTAAGTCCAGCTTTACTTGGACTTACCATAAACCTACAGTCACTATGAAAAGACTTATGAATAGTATTTAATGTGATCAAGATTCAAAAATATGACTGGATATTTCTTATATAATGGTAAACATTATACCTTTTAGGCTACATGTATAGTATTGCTTTGTAAGTGTACTTTATTATGGGAGGGGGTTGTTGACACAGAAAAATGGAGGAAAAAGTCTAGACTTTAAATGTTGGATCTATGAGTCTTTGCTGAGAAGGTCAGTCCCTAAAAAAGTGACTAAGTCTCTAGAGCAGTGTTTTTCAGCCTCAGCAACTTTTAAGATGTGTGGATTTCAACTTCCAGAATTCCCCATGCAGTTGAGAAACACTGCTCTAGCAGAGCGAAGAAGTCTCTTCTTCTTCTAGAAGGCTAGCAGAGAACATCCATGAACACCAACTAGCAGTCAGAAGACATGATGAAAACTCCTTAATCTCCCAATACATGGACAGACTTAACCATAGTTTCAACTGGGAAACTGTCAGCATCTTAGACCAAGCTAAATCCAAAAATGGGAGGGAATTCCTGGAAGCTTGGTATTCAGACAAGGTAGCCATCAACAGGCACAGAGATAAACACACTATTCAAAAGAGACAATAAAAAGGAAACAAAAGACCAGAACATCTCCTCACCAGCAATCATCATCCAGATAAGCAAAGATTAACACCAAGATATCACCAGACATACAATCAAGCAGTAAACAATACCCTAATCAAGGAACTACCAGGAAAAGAAGAAAAAAAACCCCATCAACACAGGCAGGGTAAGCCACTGTATATAAACAGACAGCAAACTCCACTCCATTCTAGCACTGAAGATGTTACCTAGCTGGGTAATGAAATGTTTGCAAGAAAACAACCAAGCTCAGAGAACCCTAAAGGACTCCACAAATACTGCTCTAAAGAGCTGACATTTTTAGCCATACAGCTTGATACTAAGGACTCTACCATCCGTATGCTAATCAGGTCCAAACTAACTTAAAAGTCCAGACAGAATGACCCAGGTGCTGATACTTATTATAATGAACAAAATAATGATGGAGATTTCAGATATGGGATATGGAAAATTTAAACATACAAACCACTTTTCTTTCTTTTTCCTTTTCTACCCCCCCCTTTTTTTTCCTTTTATATTTTGCTGTTTGTATTTTTTGTACTTTGTATTGGCTTTATTCTTTTCATTTATAATTCTTAATAAAATTATTTTAAGATAAATAAACATACAAACAACATTGCCCAAGCATGTAAAAAATAGGCTATGTCTTGACCATACCTGTTTATGGATACACAAGCTGGGGGACCACAGAAGAGGGGTGTGTGTGTGTATAAAGCAGGAAAAAGGGACACATGCTGCTTTTAACCATTACATCTCCAAATAGCCCAGAAAGAAGAATTCATCCAGGCCTGCCTTTTTTTCCCACAATGCCTCTGGGAATTATGCTGCTGGACCAGCTGGTTTCACATAAAGATCTAAACCATAATTTAAGTCATTTGCTTAATTTTGGTTTAGTATGATAGTCAGTAATGGTGGTCTGTACCTCTGGTTTATGGGCCAACGTTATCAGGCTATTTGCTTATTCATCAGGCTGAAACAAATCATGGCTTTGTGTAGTGTATAAATTGAGGTTACAATTGTTCCCAGTTGTATTTTACAAAAGCAAAGGGTGAAGATGGGTTCACTCCATTTTGCTTCCAGCAGCTGAAAAATCTTCTTCTTGTTATTTATATGGTGTTTAGATGAAAGCTGGCTGGGGAATTCTGGGAGTTGAAGTCGACACAGCTTAAAGTTGACAAGGCTGAGAAACACTGCTCTATAAACTAATCTATCTACCATCTCCAGAAATGATTAAGATTTGGAAAGTAAACTTTTGCTTGTCCTTTTCACATGCCCCCATAACCACAAATTTTAAAAAAGAGAGAGACAGTGCGCAAGAGAGTAAAATGAATTATTCAACCCAACTCTTCCTTAAATTTCCTTTTTTTTCGAGCTATAGGACAGACAGATGAGAAAGATACCCACAGAAAACAATGGAGAAATCTAGAATTTTTGTTTAATGTTATCTATGTCATTTTTACTCTCCAACTCAAAACAAGAGTAAGAACAAATGTAGGAGTTGTATTCTAACATGTTTAACATAAACTTTATAGTCCTGTTTCCTGACAATGAGGACATTAAAAAAAAAATTACTCTTTGGTAAAGAGTTATTAACATCTTTCTGATGCATTTATATACTAGTAACTAAGGGGTCTCACAAGAATATTAAGGATTACTGTCTGTTTTGTTTCCACCCTGTTAGAGGGGATGGTTTTGAAGATAAGCAGTTCAATCCATTGCAAAATTACCATAATAAAAGAGGTATCAAAAGACAGGGCAAAATCATCCTCTGTAAGTTAAGCGATGGAAGAAATGAAGTACTTGTATAAAAGGAATTGTTGGTGATGATGGGTGGAAGAGGGAAACATTTGCACCAAGGACAGTGTAGTCATATCTGACAGAGAGACCATAATCATCTGTTCCTAACTATGAGGACATCAATATGAAGAAATGTGCATTGTGACATCATAGTGCAAGCTCTGCCCTTTTGTACTTGCATCACAACATTGCATGCAAGGACATCAGAGGGGGAGTTTGCATCGCAATGTCACAACACTTTTCATCACTCTTCCTTGGGTCCCCAAGGACGCCCAAGGGAGAGAGTGTAGAGCAATAAAGTAGCTATTCAACTAAATGTCAGTACCATAATTAATAATAATGATTAAAAAACTGCAAAAGATTTGTAATGTTAGTTTTATTGCTGATGCCTTAAGATATCATTCATTATTGGTTCAAGAATCGTTGCTGATTAAGATAGCTTGAAATAAGGGGATCATTTTGGATTCCCATGCAAAACCAAAAAACTTCACAGTATGACACCAATAATGATTTAGCCAGCTATCCATGCAAATGAATCACTGCTTATTTCAGTCATGCTTTGGGATGTGCAAAGGAAGTGTGAGAGGACTAGATGGTTTATGTGGGTGCTTTCATGTTGTGTAATTTGAAGTGCACAAGAGCAAACAGGAAAAGGCAGTTGAAAAATAACCATTGCATCTAGCAGCTAAACAGTCTGCTGGAATTTTTTTAGCTTATGTCATCTAGCATAATATTTTAAATTTTAGTCTATTGAATATGAATGTGGGTGGGAGGAAGAATCTTTGCAGATGTGCTAACAGAAAACTCACTTGTTGTCCTTGACTTATAACTGAAAGTTCAAAATGATGATAAGTGTTTGCAGAAAACTACATGGGGAGGGAGGGACTGTAACAACAGGCATTACTTAATTGGTAGATGCATGCTGATGAAGGAAGAACTTTCAAACATTATGCCCTTTAGATATTTACTATTTATTCATTCATTCATTCATTTTATATAGCCGCCCATCTCAGACCAGTGACTCTGGGTGGCTAACAACAATAAAAACAATCCACATTAAAAACAGTACAAAAATTAAATATAATATAAATGCAGCCAAGAGACCTTTAAAAACCATTGGTATCAACACAACCATGAAACAGGGCCCTTCACACACTCGGGGGCCCAGGCCTGGGCATAAAGCCAGGTCTTCAAGGCCTTCTGAAAAGCCAGAAGGGTCAGGGCCATCCTAATCTCAGGAGGGAGGATGTTCCAGAGGACAGGCACCACAGCAGAAAAGGCACGTCTCCTGGTCCCCGCCAGCCAACATTCCTTGGCTGATGGGACCCAGAGCATGCCCAACCTGCTCTAGACCATAGTCTAGGAAAGCCTCTGATGTATAGTGAAGATCTGGTTGCTGTCAACATCACTGCATGGATGAAGGGCATGCTTCATTGTCATTATTATTCTGGTCTTCCTATCCAGGGCTTCTAGCTCTGCTTGAGTCCAGTCCACTATTCCAGCTGTGTATCTAATGACTGGAATTGCCCAGGTGTTAATTGCCTTGATGGTATTTCCTCCACTGAGTTTGGACTTTAAGACCTTCTTCACTCTCATGATGTATTCACTCCTAACCTTTTTCTTGACTTCAATGTGCTTGATGTTGTCAGCTTGAAGGATGCCCAGGTATTTGTAGTGATCTTCTTCATCCAGACTCTTGATTTATTTCCATTGGGCATCTTGATTCCTTCAGTTTTCACTATTTTTCCCCTGTTGATGGTAAGGGTGGCACATTTGTCCAGTCCAAACTCCATTGCAATATCTTGGCTGTATATTTGGACAGTGTTGATCAGCAATTCTATTTCAGATGGTGTTTTTCCAAACAGCTTCAGATCATCCATATAAAGGAGGTGAGATAACCTGGCAGAGGTTTTTGATGTTTCATAGTCATGGCCTGACTTGTTCAGTATTGCTAACAGAGGAATAAATGCAATGACAAACAGTAGTGGTGATAGTGAGTCTCCTTGAAAGATTCCTCTCTTGATATTAACCTCTCCCAGTCTATCACCATTGACCAGCAACAGTGTCTTCCATTGTGCTATTGATCTTTGCACAAAGGTTCTGATGTCTCTACTGACTCCTGTTATTTCTAGGCACTTGATTATCCAATCATGTGGCAGGAAGTCAAATGCCTTCTTGTAATCAATCCAAACTACATTAAAGTTGGTCTTCTTTCTCCTGCAGTTTTCCAAAATCTTCTTGTCAATTAGGAGTTGATCTTTTGTTCCTCTGCTGTTTGGGCAATTTTCTTTCTGCTCAGATGGAAAGAGCTTGTTTTCAAGTAGATGCTGTTGGACTGCATCAGCTACCACACCAGTTAGCAATCTGGAAGTTGATGGTAAGCAGGTAATTGGCCTGTAGTTGCCTGGTGCTGCCCTTTTTGTTGGATCTTTCATTTTCAGGTAGGTTTTGCCAGATGTTAACCATTCTTCAATTTCACCTCCTTGCAATATGTTGTTAAACTGCTTGGCAATGAGTGGGTGCAGAGCAGTCAGAGCAATCAGAACAATCAAAAACCATGCAGTTCATCTTCATCTGGTGCTGACCAATTCTTGATCTTCCTTGCCCTTTTCTCCACCATTTCTGCTGTTATTACAAGTTCTTTCATTTCAGCTTCTTTTTTATTCTTATCCACCTCTTTTATCCAAGCTGCATTCTTATTGTATTTCTTTGGGTTGTCCAATAGCTGCGCCAAGAACTGCACTGTTTCTTCTTTATCTGGTGTTGACTGGTTCATTGGAGATTCTGCCTATAGTGCGCAATTCAAGCTTCATATCTGCTGATTTTTTTGTCTATGGCTGTTATTTGCTGCTTTATTATTTCCAGTGCTTCTTTGATCTTCCTTGTTTCTAGATAATATTTCCTGATTAGGTATTCTTTGGTCTTCTTGTTCTTCAGCTTCTTTTCTTTCATCTGTTCTAACTTGCTTCCATCTGATCTTAGCATGCTGATCTTATTTTCCAACCTGATCTTCCATTTTGGTAGTGCACTGTTTGGCTTTTTTTCTTGTTTGTTGCTTTTGCATCCAAGGTATTAAGTTATAACTGTAGCTGTGCAGTACATTAATCGGTTTGTTTCTTCCAGTGAGGTGGTGCTTATATTTCATATTATAGTGGCATCTTTTAATACTTGTGCTAGCTGTTTCTTTCTAATAAGCTGTGATGCAGGCAACCTTATTCTGTTCTTTTTGTGCTGTTCTAGATGTTATTCTTTGTTTCAGTTCCTCTTGTTTTTTAGTTAGAGGGGTTTGTTCTTTCTGAGGAGAAGGCAGAGGAGAGGGTGCCTGGTTTGGGAATGAAAATAATTCAGTAGCTATGCTGGCTTCCTCTACTGCCGACTCCCCTGGTTTGCCTCTACAGTCTAAGCTACTTCTGGCAAGGCTTTGATTTCTTTACCCTGGGTAGACTTTTGCAGTTCTTCCAATTCTACTTCTGTGAATACTTTATTTAGTGTTATAAATGGATGTTGATCTGCTAGCCTCCATTCTAACATTTCTGATTCTGGGTGTTGTTCTTTATATCCTCTTCTCAATGGACTTGATTTGTGATAGCAGATCATTATTTCTTTGTTTTCAGTCTTCATATATTTGCAATGGGTAAACAACTTTTCTTCCAGTAGTCTTGCAGCTGCTGGCCCTGGTTGCTCAGCCAACAGTCCTGAGTCCGGTAACCCACTTGTTACCAGATGTCCAGGAACTAGACCAATCCGGTGTAAGAGTTGCTGCATTCATCGGCGAATAAAAAGTCCATGAGACGCAGGCTCATACGAAAGCAATTTACTCAAGTGTAATGCATGTGGTTACAAGCAAAGCCAGGGTTGGCTTGGCACAGGTTACATAGCATTTTATAGTCTCCCTGTTCCCGCACTTAGCAAGTCCCTCCTGCCGACTGCCCCTGCCCGCCTTTGCCCATCCTTGCCTCGCCCCATGCCCCTGGCTCCCCCCACCTCAGTCCAATGGCAGGTTCAACCAGGGTCCTTTGTTTTCGGCTGTCTTGCTCACGAGGCAGGTCCCATGAGGCTGACTCACGATTGCGCTTGATGGGCGGTTGAGCGCAGCTTGAGCTCCGGAGCTCTTTGTTTCCATTGTCAGCTGCTTGCCTGTGGTGGCTGGGGGAAGTCCCGCTTGTTACAAAGTAATTGATTCCTGCTGCGGGCTGATTGGCACCATCTGTCGGTAGTTTACTTGCAGTTAGCGCTTCCTCTTTCGATCGCCTGCGCCTGAGCCAAGGAAGCTGACCAGGCATGTTTGAACTTAGCTAGGCGGAATGGTGGCTAGCTTGAATGGCATGTGCTGAGCCAGGCTGAACCTGACATCCGGTATAAGTTTTTGTAAATTATGTCTTACCATATTATTTATGGGAGAGACGCTCTTCGTCTGGCTCCTCTGATGAGACCTGCCCAGTATGGTTGAACCACTAGCATAGCTCTCATCCTCCTCAGAGCGCACAAGCCCCACAACCATGTCAAGATAGTGCCTCACTGGGGGTGATGATGATGATGATGATGATTTCTGCCTTTTTTATTTATAATTCAAGGCAGTATGTATTCCTAATTCTCCTGCCTCCTATTTTCCCCTGAACAACAACCCCATGAGGTGGGTTGAGCTGAGAAAGAGGGCCTACCCCAAAGTCACCCAGCCAGTTTTCATGCCTAAGGCAAGACTAGAATTCACCATCTCCCTGTTTCTAGGCCAGCACCTTCACGACTGTACCAAACTGGCTTTCTTGTCACCACACTATATTTGTGTTATTTTTTCCAACACTCTTCAGCAAAAAAACCAGAACATCTTTACCTTTTGTTTCTTGTTTCTACAAAGAAATATGCCTCTTGCATTACTATTTTACAACAGTCTTTGATGATTTTCAAATTATGAATCTCACATTTATGAAGCAGATGTTACAATAAGTTAAAAGGATGCCTGATGAATTTAATATTTTAACATACTGTTGTGTTTAATAAAACTAATTAGTACATGAATCTACTATTATATCCATCTATCAAAGTTTTATTTGATTAATCTCGAATGTGAATCTAGAGGGCTGAGATTTAATGGTATATTTTAGAGCTATTTTTACTTATATATATTACTATAGTTAGCAATACAGAAGAAAAGGGAAGGTCTCTAATTTGAAATTTTAGCAAGTATATGCAATAATATTTACAATTGCTCAGTTGATTTCAACCAGATAATAAATCATGTGCAGGTATTTAATCAATGGCTATTTACCTTAATAAAAATTATTGCTCTGATAACAGTGAAATTTCCTTTCGATTTTCACAGTATGTTAATATCTAGTGTCAAATAAGTTATCTTGTTTTTAAAGTCAAGATGCTGTTTATAGTTACAAGTATCAATGTTACTATTTTAATATGATATATGCATTTTATTAATGTAATGCTATTCATTATATTCCAGGTACAAGAATGGTTATGCTTAAATTGCCAGACTCAAAGGGCACTATCAGGACAACTTGGGGATATAGAAAAAATTACACCTCCGGTACTTCCAAAATCATCAGTCAAACCATCAAATGTTCTTCAAAGTCAGTCTAAACCTGCTGAGTCACACCACCAACAAAAGACTTCAGCAAAACCTGCCCTGGTGCCTGAAAAACCAAAAATTGGTTCAGAAATTCAGAAAGAAGATCCAAAGATTAAGAAGGACACACTTTTAGCAAAAACATTTACTGGTAGAATCCAGGAAGAAATTATTCAAACTGATATTTCAAAGTTTTCAGAAGAAAAATTGGCAAAAACAACATCTGCTGATAAAATCATTCAAGGAATTTCAAGGGAAGATTCAAAAATTGAAAAGGAAAAATTGGGAAAATCATCATCTGCTGATCAAATTCTTAAAAAAGAGTCAAAACTGACCACAGTTGATAAGATTTCAGGAAATATACACGTGGGACAGGCAAAAATATCTTCTCATGTACACCCAGAACTTCAACAGGTTAAATTGACCAAAGGTGAGCAAACTCAGAAGGAGGACCCAAAGATTCAAGTCAAATTACTATCTGCTGATCAGAATCAGAAGGATCAGGTGAATTTGGAAAAAATACCATCAGCTGGTAAAATCCTGCAAGAAGTTCAAAAGCAAGATCCAAAGCTTTATCAAGAAAAAATGACTAAAGTAGCCTCAGATGGTGAAATTATGAAAGTTGAACCAAAATTTCAGCAGGCAAAATTGGCCAAAATACTATCCTCTGATCAAATTCAGAAAGAAGATTCAAAACGAATTCCAGCAAAAATAGTGAAAACAACCTCTGCTGATCAGCTGTCAAAAGATTCTGTGAAATTTAAGGAACCAAAACAAGTAAAATTGCCTATGATGGAATCAATTTCTTCCAAGACAAGTAGCATCCAGACACAGCTGTCACAAGACTCAGCTCACCTCTCTGAAATCAAACAGAAACCAAAACAAGAACAATTATTTGAAGAAAAGCCAGAAGCTGAAATGCTTCTAGAAACAAAACAGCAGGAGGATTCCTCGATATGTATGTCAGAAACCATCTCAAAAACTCATAAATTACCCAAGGAAAATATTTCAGCTCTCCCAGTATCATTACCAAAATCTTATCCTGTGGAGTCACTGAGAGAAAAAACAGTAAGTGCTTTACATTCCTCTCTTGCTAGGAAATGGCAAAACCTATTTCCATATCATGCCAGAAAAAACTGCTTGGACATATTCATGGGAGCTGAGCTTGATGCAGGGAACTTATTTATAGCAGATAGCAGCACTTAGTAAACCTTGGCTAGTCCTGGGGGGAGGGGGAAAGCAGAATGGGAAACCACCAAATTTGGTAAGCATCCCTTCTATCTCCTCATCTAAGCCACTTATGAAAATGTCAAAGTGCACCAGACAGAACCCTGAGGTGACCCATTGGATACCTCCCTTCATATGCTGATATAGAACTATTAAAGACCATGTATTGGGTATGGTTGTTCAACCAGCTGCAACTCCATCTAGTGATAGCAGTATCTATGCCACTTTGCCCCATTTTATCAAGAAGGAGGTGATCAGCTTTATCAAACCCCTTACTAAGCATACTACAGCATTCCCTTGGCCTACTAATCTTGTCACTTCATCAGAAAAAGCAATACAGTTTGTCTGGGACAACCTTTTTTTAACAAACCCCATTCTGGTTTTGGGCAATCACCTTGTTCCTTTCTAAATGCTTGCCAATCTTTTCCCAGGTACTGATGTCAAGCTGACCAGTCTGCAGTTTCCTGGCTCCATTTTTTCCCCCTTTTATAAAGATGGGGACAACATTAACTCTTCTCCAATCTTGTGGCACTCCAGAAGTTCTCAAAGATTACAATCAGTGGTTCTGAGACCATATCTGCCAGTTATTTTAGCACTCTAGGAGGTAATCCATTCAGTCCCAGAGACTTAAATTAATTCAAAACAGCTAGGTGTTCTCCTAGTAATTCCTCACCTATTTTGACTTACATTTAAACTCTACCCTGCACAGTGCAACTTCTGGCAAGTGGAACCATTTTTTATTTTGTAAAAAGACAAGATGAAAAATAAGAATTAAACAGTCCAGCCTTCTCTCTGAGGCTTTTCACCCTCTTGCCAATTTCTCCAACTAGCAGACCAACTGCTTCCTTTACCTTCTTGTTCCACACATACCTAAAGACCCTTTTTTAATTGTTATTTTTGGTGTGTATTGCAAGCCTCAGCAAATTCTGAGCCCTAGCTTTTACAGATTTGGGCTATTCTCTGATATTCAGCAATTGTTATATGCGTCTCTTTTCCTTTGTAAAACTTACCCTTTTTGCTTCAGAGCTTATCAGAAAACTTCATGCCACTGTGCCAGTTTCATCTCCTACTTCATTTTCTCTTTAGTATCATTTGTATTTGGGTCATAAGTGTCTCTCTCTCTCTCTCTTTTTTTTAGAATTTCCCAACACTCCTTAATATTTTTCCCTTCAGGATTTCCATTCATAGAATCCTTTCTACTTTTCCCTTATTAAAGTCAGCTGTCTTGAAATGTAGAACACTAACTTGGCTAGCTGTTATGAGTCAGAGGCTGAAGGATCTGATCTGATAACCATCAGCCTCAGGACCCAGCAGGCAGTCCATCACCTGGAGTAAGTCGGGGAGATATTAAGTGTTAAATTGGATTATTCTACATATCTTTCATCATTTTATCTTCATAACAACTTTTAAAAATAGTTCAAACTAAATTAAACTTTACCCACAGTAAACTGAAAGATTGAAATAGTTTTGGCCTTGATTCTTCCACATGCAGTTTATCTTCACTGAAACATGTCGATCTTATTAGAGATGTTTGTAATGTTATGCAACTTGAATTTTTCTATTAATTGTAATTACACCAAAGTGTCCTTATATAATCCTGTTAGATCTAAATAAGGTGCTAGTCCCATTAAATATAGCACCACACTTTAAAATGTTCCTGAATGATATTGAGAATAAATTATTTTCTATTTAATTAGAAAAATGTATCTTAAGTGGTATTTTTATATTGCTTAAGTGCAAAATTAGAAATTGTAGTTTAAACAAATTTTATTTGTTACTCACAATGCTTTATCATGGTTTTCACAATTACAGCTACATTGGCAGATGAATCTATTATTTCATTACCTTGAAAAGATAAGTCTTAATATGTTTCTGTATGTTTATATATGTTTTAGGAAAAAGAAGATGACAAATCAGATATATCAAGTTCACAGCAGCAAAAAAGTCCTCAAGGTTTAAGTGATACAGGATATTCATCTGATGGAGTCTCAAGTTCACTTGGTGAAATTCCAAGTCTTACTCAAACTGACGAAAAAGATATGCTGAAAGAGCCTTGTAAAAAAGAATCTCTTTCACAGGAGGGAAGCCCAACTAGCCCCTCTGATCTTGCTAAGCTAGAAAGCACTGTCTTGTCAATTCTGGAAGCTCGGGTAACAAGTCTGGCTGAAGAGAAGTCTGGAAGGACCAAAGATCTTTATACTGAACAGACAAAAGACTCTCATGAAACAGCACTCTTGCCTATCACCTCAGAATCGTTCAGTTCTGAGGAGGAGGATTTGACAAAACCAAATATTCAAGGTGAAGGAGATCCTGAACAAGGCAGTAAACAAACTTTGCCATCTCAGAAAGGACCCAAGCAGACAGCAGGGATAACAGAAAATGTATCACCCACAAGGCAAAGATATGACTCTGTAGAAGACAGCAGTGAGAGTGAGAATTCACCTGTCCCACAAAGAAAAAGACAGGCTAGTATTAGTTCTTCAAGCAGTGATGAATATAAACCAGAAGATAGTCCAGGTTCAGGTGATGATGAAGATTTCATTCGAAAACAGATCATGGAGATGAGTGCTGATGAGGATGCTTCAGGTTCCGAAGATGAAGAATTCATCAGAAAACAGTTAAAAGAAATTAGTACAAATGAAACTCAGAAGAAGGAAGAAGTTAAAATTAAAAAAGGAATAGGTGGAAAACATAAGAGGGTATCACGTAAAAGTAGCACAGGCTATGATGAGGATTCTGGAAGACGCCATTCCTGGCACGATGATGATGATGATGATGAGACTTTTGATGAAAGTCCAGGACCCAAATATAGAGAGACAAAAAGTCAAGAGAGTGAAGAAATTACTGCAACTGGAGGAGGAGGTCTTCGTCGCTTCAAAACAATAGAACTTAACAGTACAATTACAAATAAATTTTCTGAGGAATCAGAAACACCAAAGAGAAGTTTATATTTTGATGAAGAGCCAGAATTAGAAATGGAGAGTCTTACAGATTCACCAGAGGATAGATCACGGGGAGAAGGATCTTCTAGTTTGCATGCCTCCAGTTTCACCCCAGGTACATCTCCTACATCTGTTTCATCCTTTGATGAAGATAGTGATAGCAGTCCCAGTCATAAAAAAATGGGGGGAGAAAGTAAGCAGCAGCGTAAAGCCAGACATCGGACACATGGACCTCTTCTTCCAACGATTGAAGATTCTTCTGAGGAAGAGGAACTTAGGGAGGAGGAAGAGCTGCTGAAAGAGCAAGAAAAACAGCGTGAACTAGAACAGCAACAAAGAAAGAGCTCTAGCAAAAAATCTAAGAAAGATAAAGATGAGCTCAGAGCCCAGAGAAGAAGAGAACGACCAAAAACACCACCAAGTAATCTTTCTCCTATTGAGGATGCATCTCCAACAGAAGAATTGCGTCAGGCAGCAGAAATGGAGGAACTACATCGATCTTCCTGTTCTGAATATTCACCAAGTATTGAGTCCGACCCTGAAGCTTTTGAAATCAGTCCAGAAAAAATAATAGAAGTGCAGAAGGTTTACAGATTACCAACAGCTGTCTCACTGTATTCTCCTACAGAAGAACAGCCCATTGGAATGTTCAAACAAGGGAATAATCAAAAGATTTTAAAAAGTGCAGAAGAGGTATATGAAGAAATACTGCATGCGTCCCAGAAGGCCAGACAACTTCCAGATGAAAATGAAAGAGAAGAAGTGTTTGAAAAAGAACCTTTATATGGTGGCATGCTAATAGAAGACTATATTTATGAATCTTTAGTAGAAGATGCATACAACGGGGCTACAGAGTCTAATCTCATAACAAAACAAGATGAGTGTGATGAATTTAGGCAAGAAAAAGACAAAGAGAAAAAAACACCTCCAGAGCAAATGTATGAAGAACCAGTACAAAAACCCATTGATTTACAAAACACCTATTATAGGATAGAGCTTTTGCATTCAATTATGCCTCAAGAAGATATTGTCTCTAGCTCTTATATCATGCCAGAAAGCCATGAAATAATTGTACTGGACAATGTCGCACCAACTTCAAGTGATGAAAAACAGCTGCTAGATGCAGATGCTGTTTATGAAGAACTTATGAAGCGGCATAGAATACAGTTGACCCCAGGCTCCAGTCCTACTCAGTCAACTCCTGAATTAGTTTCCATCTCAAAGAGAAGTATATCTGGAGAAGCAATAGATAGTAACTCACTAATTTTAAGCACTTCTTCAGCAATTTCAGACATAACTTCAGTAAGCTCTGTAGTGCTTCCCATTCCAGATGTAAAAATTACCCAGCACTTTTCAGTTGAAGAAACAGAGGATAATTATTTTACTGATTATGCCCATGAGGTGGAAGAAATTATTTCCCAAGAAACATCCATGTTGACATACTCAGAGGCCTCAGAAAGTGCCACTCCTGTTTTGCCTTCTGATACATGTTCTCTTACATCATCTACATCTTCTGTTTACACCACCGACAGTACTTCACCAGTAGCTGGATCAGATGGCATAGCTCCCATTTATAAAGATTCAGTAGATGCTCTTAGTGGGCTATCAGATTCAGAAGGGATCATTTCAGTGACACAGGCTACTATAATTTCCCAAAGTGAGAACTATGAACCTCTTATGTTATCCCCCAAGAAGGCACTCATAGCCAAAGATCTAACTGATACCAGTCAGGTATTGGTTACTCTTCCTGAAACTGACTCCTTTGTATCAACTTCTGTAGAAACAAAGCCCAGAAATGTTGTCTCTGCCTCTCCTGTCTTGGCAGAAGATGGCAAAGCTGGAAGAGACATATCAAAGTTTAATGATCTGAAAAGACTTTATGAAGATGAATATTCAAGGGTTTCCATTAATATGACAGGAATAGATGCTGTATCTGACCAAGAATTTACCTGCATAGTTCCAGTCACTGCATTATATTCTGTTTCTTCTATTATTCCTGTACTGTCATCTGAAGGTTCTACAGTTTCCACTGCTACATCCAAAACATTTTTGGAAAGATCTTTTGTTCATCCCTCTCCACCATATCCTCCTCCTCCACCACCACCACCACCCCCTCCACCACCACCACTTCCCCCACCTATTCTACCAAAGCCAGCTATTTATCCTAAAAAGAAGCCACCAGTTAAAACTGCAGTGACCACAGCTCCCACCATGTCATCCATTAGTACTGCCAAAATAGCAGAGACCTCTGCTATAAAAACTAATGTATCTCCTGTCACAAAAATATACACATCAACACCACCTCCCGTCCCACCTAAACCAGCTTTAATTCCAGCAGGACTTGTATTTGCACACAGACCTTCTGAAATAATAAAGCCTCCTATTGCTCCTAAACCAACCATTCCTCAGTTACCAGTAGCTGTTCATAAACCAATAGAAACACAGTCAAAACCAGAAGGTTTGTCTTTTACCAGCTGTATGACTTTGAACTTGGTTTCCCCTGTTGAATACAAATTGACCTCTCCCACATCCCCATCATCTCCACATTCTAATAAATCATCTCCAAGGTTGTCCAAACCTTCTCAGGAAACCTATGTTGTTATCACATTGCCCTCTGAGCCTGGAACTCCAACAGAATCCAGTACCAGTCAAGCAATTACCAGTTGGCCTTCAGGTTCACCCCTTAAGGAACAAGCTCCAGAATCTATACAAACATTGTTCATGCCATCTATAAGTTCACTGCAAATGCAAAGTATAACAGATCAAAGCAAGAATACACCAGATGCTTTGAATGCTATTTCTTCTATTCCTATCACTACTCCTGCACGGACAATTTTTGGCATGGTACCTAATTCCACAACAGAACTAATAACAACAGAGATTGCAAGGACTACAGTGTCTTTGGTAAAAAATGTTGGATTAGATAGTGTTTCTATAACTATACCCCCAGACCCAGCACATGTAGTAGAGCAAACCAAATATAGAGAAAATGGAAGATCGCATGTCTTTGGTGATGTTATGGATCTCCGTACCTTGACTAAAACTGATATTGAGAGAATGGATAGTTGTATGGACCTATCTGCTGCTCCCACAGAAGTGAGAAGTCAAATGACTGCAAGTGACGCTTCTGGGCAGTCAGTAAGCACAGTTGAACCAGGGATCATAAATCTTAGTACTGTGTCTGTGGTCAATCTCTCTTTAGCTCCAGTTGCTGATGCCATTTCAGTAGTGACCTGTGCATCTACTCTAAGTTATAGTACAAGTATAGAAAGTCTTATAGACCTTGGACATGGAGTGACAACTCCACTTCAATTAACAACATCAAAACATTTTGAACCTGGACCTGGAATAACAGGAAGTCAGACCCCCTCTGCAGACAGAGAAGAAGCACCAATAAATCTGTCCCTTGGTACTCCCACATATGCACTCACATGGGCCGCAACAAAGCCTGTTACTGAGGTACCAAATGGTTGTATCAATGCTTCTGCTGCTCACAAAGCTATGGACAGTGAAGTAGTTGACCTGAGCACTACAAAATCCTACAGAACGAGGGTGACAGTTGATGAAACAACTTCAGGATTTTTTACAACTGTAATAGATGATGAAAAACCTGTAGATTTGACTGCAGGGAGAAGGGCTGTTTGTTGTGATATGATCTACAAATTACCATTTGGGAGGAGCTGCACCGCTAAAGCACCAGCAACTACACTACCAGAAGATCGTTTTGGTTACAGGGATGATCACTATCAGTATGATCGTTCTGGGTCCTATGGTTACAGAGGAATTGGGGGTATGAAACCTTCTATGTCAGATACCAATTTATCAGAAGCTGGACTTTTTCAGTATAAAAGCAAGAATACCTTTGAGTACCAAGTTGGGGCAGCTGATATAGCGGTAGACTTAACTTCTGGCAGAGTTACAACAGGTCAGTATGACAGGACATCAGACTTTTCTTGGAAATTTAGTAACAACTTTGCTCATCTCATTTCAGGATGATTTTTGTCTTTTTTGCCTTTCCCCTTTTTGTTAAGCTTTATATTCAACAGTGTGGCAAATTATGTTGGGATTTACTCATGTATTTTTTGTTTCTTCAATTTTCATCAGTTATTTTATGCAAAGAGGTACTTGCATGTGCCTGCATGTTCAGAAAATGTTCTTTTTATCCTTTCTCCCCCTGCTCAATAAAATAGATTGTTGAAGATTTGCATGCAGTTCCTTCCTCTTTATCACTCATTTAATTCACCTTTATAGGCTGGTTTTCAGAATCCACACCAGAATTAAAGACTATGTTTTGGGGGACTGGACTATAATTTTCCCCTATAATTTCAGGTGAAATTATGGATTATTCAAGCAAGATTACTGATCCATATCCAGAGACCCGGCATGTGATTTCTGGCATTAGTGCACCTCAATATTCCCAAGCAAGAATGGTATCATCCTTAGGATCCCCATATGGAAGTGTTTTGAGATCATCCAATGGGGTTGTTTATTCATCAGTTGCAGCTCCAATCCCATCTACATTTGCTATTACAACACAGCCTGGTTCTATTTTCAGTACTTCAGTTCGAGACCTGTCTTCTCTTCATACAATTGATTCAATGCCTTCATTATCAAACTTGCAACAGAGCCAGGCACTCCCAAGATCATTACATTTTTTGACAACAATAGCCTCTGAAAAAGACAGTTCAATTACTGGCATCGACCCTGGAATACAACCTCTCCCTCTAGAAACTATTACTACTGAGCCAACATTGCCTGTCTTTAGTACGTCTTCTGAAGCTTTTATAGATGGAACTGAAGATGAAGGAACAGTTCTCATTGGCCCTGAAGAAGACAAACAACAGCATCTTGACCTAGAACGTGAGCTTCTAGAGCTTGAAAAACTGAAGCAGCAGCGTTTTGCAGAAGAGCTAGAATGGGAACGTCAAGAAATACAAAGGTTTAGAGAACAAGAGCAGTTCATGGTTCAGAAGAAGCTTGAGGAATTGCATTCTATGAAGCACCATCTTCTCTATCAGCAGGAAGAAGAGAGGCAAGCTCAGTTCATGATGAGACAAGAAACATTGGCTCAGCAGCAGTTACATATTGAACAAATCCAACAACTTCAACAGCAGCTTCACCAGCACTTAGAAGAGCAAAAAATCCACCAGATCTATCAATATAATTATGATCCTTCTGGAACTGTGTCCCCACAAACAACCACAGATCAAGTCCTTCTTGATGGCCAATATACTGCAAACAACCAGTTCTGGCCTAGTGAGGAGGTGACAACCACTACTTCTGCTATCCTGGGGATTGAGATTCCAGAGAGCCAAGGATGGTATACTGTTCAATCAGATGGTATTACTCAATACATTCCCAAGCCAGGGATGTTAAGTTCTGTTTCCGAGATATCTCTTAAAGACATGGATGTGAGAGAGGAAAAACAACTAAAAAAGAAGAGTTCCACACCAAAGCTGCATGGCCTTTATGAAGAACATGACGAAGGCACTGAAGGTGAACCCAGGGGTCTTAAAAAAATAGTAGAGAGCAGTGTTCAAACTGATGATGAGGATAGTGCAGACATAGGCTATGCAGACAGGAGACGTAGAACTAAAAAGAGCGTTGATACAAGTGTTCAGACGGATGATGAGGATCAAGATGAATGGGATCCTACCAACAGATCAAGAAGAAAGACTCGTGTAGGGAAATATGAAGGGACCACTGAAGTGGACAAGGCTAAACCATTTTCCAAAGTCTCCAGTATTGCAGTGCAGACTGTGGCAGAGATATCTGTACAAACTGAGCCTATGGGGACAATAAGGACTCCATCAGTAAGGGCCCAGTTAGATGCAAAGATAGAAATAGTCAAACACATTTCAGCTCCAGAAAAGACATACAAAGGAGGAAGTTTGGGATGTCAGACAGAAACAGATTCAGATACCCAGAGTCCCCAATATCATAAAGTCACTTCCCCTCAGAAAGATAAAAAGCGCCCAATGCCATTAGAAATAGGATATTCATCCCATCTTCATCCAGAAACCACACTTCAGGTAGTTCCTTCAGCTCCTAAATCTCCCAAAGTCCTCTATTCTCCCATTTCACCTGTTTCTCCAGCTGCAGTCATGGAGTCTGCCTTTGTACCCTATGAGAAGTTGATTGCTGAAGATATTAGTCCTCAGAAAATTCTACATGCCGATGTCACTACGGTTCCTCAGTTGAGCCCAAAGTCTGCCAAGGTGATCCAGCGCTCTTTGTCTGACCCTAAGCCTCTAAGCCCCACAGCTGAAGATCTTTCCAGAGCTCATTTCCAGTACACAGATGGTTTTTTGGTAAGAACTCTTCCTTCAAATGTGACATTGACTTGTCATGCTATACATTATAATAATGAGCATTGCTTTGTTAACTTGCTTGAGAATATGAAGAGTTTAGTGAGCAGTTTTGGAAATGAAGGTCTGTCAGGTTAGAAACCAGAAAAAGTTTATAAAAAAAAAAAATAATACTGCATGAAATATACTGTTGCTGTTTCATTGGAGAAAGAGATGGTCTTGAGTAAGAGCTAATTGCAATATCTAATATATTTAAAGTTGAAAAGAGATACAATGATTTCTTTACATGATTAACTTATCAACATTTTTCTTTGTACAATTAGTCTGTTTTTAAAAGCTTGAAATGTATTCACATCACAAAGACATGTGGGTATATAATAGACAACTGAATTATTCTTTCTACTTTTTTCTCCTCTCTGTACAGTGAAGGGCCTGTAATTCAGTAGTCTCTAAACATATGGAATATGTGGAACATATCTAGTGTGTTTTCAGTGAAGATGAGTTGCCAATTATTTGCTCAATATCAGTGCCTATTTTTAAGCCTTTGTGACCCTTCACTTTTTGACTGACCATATGTAGGGTTTTTGTATTCTCCAAGAATCTTAAGTCAGGTCCAGCTGGGTTCATTCTATGAGGTAAAAAACCACTATGATAAGAAACAGAATCTTTTGGGGACTATTGTGAAGACTATCCTTGCTATCTGGCAAGTAATATCACTCAGATTTGCTCAATGTACAGATCAAATGGAGGTGCCTGGAGCAGAGTCTTGTATGGGGTTCTGGAGTGAATTTGCAGCTGTGACTTCTGTGTAAGTGGACAGTGTGCTCCACATTGTAAGCTTTGTCACCTATGTGTTAGATTCAGGTTGATCAAGGCCACGTGGGAGGTGATCTGTTGCTGGGTCTGTGCAGTGATTTTTGCTTTTTTGAGGGAGGATGTTGCCCCCTCAACCTTGAAGGAGGAGATAGTGCACCCCGTCCTTAAAAAAACTCAATTTCCATCCAGTCTCTAACATTTCTTTTTCAGGAAAGTTTATTTATTTTATTTATTTATTAAATTCGTTCCCTGCCAATCTCCCCCCAATGGGGGACTCTGGGCAGCTCACAACACGTTAAAACAATAAATAAATATACAATTAAAACCTATAACAATACACATTCACAAAAATAAAAGGGGGAAAATCCAGGAGGCCGATGGTTCAAGGCAGCAACACCAGGCCACTAAGGGACTAGCCAACCCCACAGTTGATGATCCCCCTCCTCACCCCAGGCCAGATGGCAGAGCCAGGTCTTCAGATCCCTCTGAAAGGCCAGGAGTGAGGGGGCCAATCTCACCTCCAGGGGCAAGATATTCCAAAGTGCAGGGGCTATCGCAGAGAAGGCCCGTCTTCTGGACGCCCTCGTCGGAGTTCTTTTGCCGAAGGGGTCCAGAGCATGCCGTCTCTGTGTGATCAGGTGGGACAGGATGAACTCGTGGGGGAGAGGTGGTCCCTCAGGTAACCTGGTCCCATGCCATGTAAGGCTTTAAAGGTGATAACCAACACCTTAAATTGGACCTGGAAGCAAACTGGTACCCATTGCAGCTCGCGAAGCAGTGGTGTTATATGGGTCCTTCTTCGGGCCCCAAAAATAGCTCGCACGGCTGCATTCTGGACCAGCTGAAGTTTCCAGATACTCTTCAAGGGTAGCCCCATGTAGACCACATTGCAGTAGTCTATCTAGGAGATAACAAGGGCATGAGTGACTGTTCGAAGGGCATCCCGATGCAGAAAAGGGCATAACTGGTGCACAGCCTGAAGTTGTGCAAAGGCCCTCCTTGCCATGGCTGCCACCTGCTCTTTGAGCAGGAGCCCTGAGTCCAGGAGGACCCCCAGATTACTCACTGGGTCTGTCTGGGGCAGTGCTACCCCATCGAGCACCAAAGATGACAAAGTCCCGGATACAGAGGAGCCATTAACCCACAGCCACTCCTTCTTACCATCCAGACCCTCACAGCCTCCAGGCACTGCGAGAGGGCGGTCACAGCATCAGTTATCTCACCTGGGATAGTGATGTATAATTGAGTATCATCAGCATACTGATGATACCTCATCCTATGATGACGGATGATCTCACCCAGCGGTTTGATGTAGATGTTGAAAAGGAGTGGAGAGAGAACCGAACCCTGTGGCACCCCACAAAGGAGGGGCTGAGGATGAACTGCTTTCACCAGCCAGGAGGAGCATGGCTCCAGATGACAAGTGGTGGCCTTCACAGTCTGAAGGATCCTGTCCACTTCCTCAGGAACAACAGGATCAAACCGTTCCCAGATAACTGGGCAAGAACGATCCCCTGGTTATCTCCCCAGACCCTGTGCCGGGGGCAAACCAATCGCATGGGTCCTGCCTCCCTGCGGAGGGGGTTGGCATAGGAGAAACTCAGGGTCACCAGGACGTTGCTGAGAAGGTGTTTGGGCTTCAGTTCCAGAGGAACTGGAGGAGATGGATTATCTGGATACATTTCAGTCAGGTTTCAGGCCAGGTCACTGTATAGTCACATTTGTTGATTACTTCTGCTGGAGCTGGGATGGGGATAGTGCATCCATCCCTGTGGTCCTTGATCTTTCCACAACTTTTGATACTGTCCATCACAGTATCCTTCTGGACTGAAAGTGAAGTTTGGGAGTGGGGAACGTCAAGTTCTCCTCCTTTCTTAGTTGCCAGTTTCAGTTGGTGTTAATGTGGGGGAGATTGAGTCCAAGGCCCCTCACTTGTTGGGTGCCACAGGGCTTGATGCTCTTATCATTTCTGTTCTAACATCTACATAAAACCACTAGGTGAGATCACCCATCAGTTTTGGATCAGGTATCATCAGTACGCTGATGATACCCAATTATACATTTCAGTCCCAGGCCAATCTAGTAATACTGGCAAGGTCCTGTCCCAGTGTCTGGAGGCTGTTCAGGTCTAGATAGATAGACCCAATCCTAACAACAATGAGTGGCTGTGAATGTTTGGGTCTCCTGGTTCTTGGGATCTTCCATCTTTGGACTTGGGTGGGGTTGTACTTCCCCATTGAAGACTGGTGCTCAATTTGGCTCAAAGGTGGCAGCTGTGGCCAAGAAGGCCTTTGCACAGGTATATATTGTGCGCCAGTAGCATCCCTTCCTGGACTAGGAATTCCTTCAGACAGGGCCTTAGTCACTTCCCAAATGTATTACAGTAACGCACTGTCCATGGGGCTGCCCTTGAAGATCATTCAGAAGCTAAACCTGGTCCAGAATTTGCATGCAGAATTTGGGTGCACCTCAGGGTTTGGTTATAAAGCCCTTCATAGCATACATCCTCTTTATTTGAAGGATCATCTGACTCCAATTGTTTCTGCCCATCCAGTGAGCTTCAGGTCCCATTGATCAAACAGTGTCATTGTCCAAGATCCAGGAAGCATGCCTTCTCCGTTCTAGCACCTGTGGTCTGGAATGACATTCCCCCCCCCCAAAGATCTGTATTGCTGTCACCCTGATGATGTTCAGGAAGCTAGTAAAGATCTGACTATTCTCCCAGGCTTTGGGTTAGAATGAAGATTGAGCCCCTGCTGGATGGGTTTTTTTTGATATGTTGTGTTTGGGCCACTCATGATTTCTTTTTTGAATTTGTAATTTTTTTTTTTTACATTTTAATTGTGAGCTTCATTGGGAATCAGGCAGCCTATGAACTATATAAATAAATCATGCCAAAATATGCTATAATTACATAAAAAGAATTTTAAGCTTACTTCTGATGTGTTACATGAAATCAAGTTTTAATAAAAACATCATCATTGTTATTATCCTGAGATCCAACATTATGGTTATCTAGTTTACTAGAACTCATCTAGGCAGAATCAGTTTTCAAAATACTGACTTTCTTTTATGAACAGTTTGCTTCCTATTCATTCATTCATTCATTCATTCATTCATTCATTCATTCATTCATTCATTCATTCATAATTAAATTATCTTAAAATTTTAATTTTAGGTGGGGGCAAGGACTAATGCATGCTAAAGGAGATCTTTAGGACACATTAGTGTCCACAGTATAAATTGTCTCTTCATGCCTCCTCCTTACTTATCTTCCATTAACTCATCTCAGCCATCTTGCTAGAAAAATGTATCCGAAACTGAGAAATGCAGCAGTCCTACCTAATAAGAAAGGATAACTAGATGCAGGAGCGGACAAGCTTTGAGGAAGTCAGAACAACTTAGTGGCATCAGGTAACTTGGCCAAGGCTTACTGCGAAGGTGAACAGAAGGCAGAAGGAAAGCGTTATTCTTTTTGCAAATTCTAGGAAGGGAAAGAGCTGCTTTGGCTTGCACATCCACCACTTTTTTAAGCAGCAGGATCTTCTTGGGATCATGTGACTGTCCTCCTCAGCTGCTATGTGGTTCAGTAAAAGGATGTGTTCACATATTTGTTTAAAATTTGCAGACAGTTGGTACATCTATGTCCCTGCATATTCCAAAGCACCTTTTTGTCTTCAGATCCAATCTACCATTATAGCCCTTGTTTAATTAAGAGGGGTGATATATGTTTTTCATCGAATGTCACTAGAAACAGTAAAATAATCCAATTCCAGAAACAGAAATAGTAATATATACACAGTTTCCACAGCTCAGAACCTACTATTTAACAGATGTGCTGATACCATCCAATGCATGCACTGAGATCAACTTGGGAGGCTGTGCTTGTAAGCCCACTGTGTGGTGGACACAGTGTGGTAATGGCACCCCAGGTATGGCACTCTCTTTAAGGCTGTTATTCTGCTTTTCTGTTGTTGTTTTTTAAATCAACAATTTTATATTTATTGTTTTTAATGGGGGGGATATAAACTAATGTTAGGCTTCAGTAAAAAAAAATCTGAAATTAAAAATGTTCATGTTTTTTAATTTTGGCTGGCAAAACAGAGTGGGAACTGAGAGTTCTTAGGAATATTTCAATTTTTCTCTGAAAGTGTGGACTCTTAAGCACTGAAGCATGTACCTTTCTATTATACATTTTATTTAGGCAGCATGTCTAACAAAAAAGGTAGGGCAAAAATAATAAACGTTGCTTGATTTTCTGTGCATTTAGAAATCCAGAGTCACTGCATGGTATTTTCTAGGAGGTTCATGATGAAAGTCTGGCCAGCTGATACATTTCTTACTGTATATATTTCCAGTGATTTATCCTAACCAAATATCTGAAAGCTGAAGGTGTGACTTGCCTTAATTAAAAAAGATTTACATCTATGAACCAATCATTACTTTCCAGTGAAAGTTTATATTCTCATATAATGGTGTGCTGCAGTGATAGGATATGAGGACAGAATCCATCTAATCAGTATTTGAGAAAAGTTTTATTTAGCTAATATGGGCTAAATTCATTCTGTATTTCAAGCAAATCAACTTAATTCAGATCTCCCTAACTAATATGCAGTTTTAAACATAATTATTCTTTTTCCCCTACTTCTCAGAATTTTGCAATATGATTCTCAGCCTGCACTCCATCCCAAAACACAGACTAGGCAAAACATATGAACTGAACCAAAAAAAAAAGCTGTTTGCAAGTTGTCTAATCAATACAAAATTCTTCATCAGACATTCATGATGAAAAAGTAGACAAATAAACAATAAGATAATACTCATAGTAAGCATAATGAATAATATTCATCTTGTACTACTTGGTCACACTTGCAACTGGACTTATCTGAAATAGTTGTATCAGTTCATAACCAGATACGAGAATCATCATTTAAATATTGCTTAAAATCTTTCATATATATTATGTTCAGTTATAGCCCAGAGTTTGATCCTGCAACATTTATGAGCTGTGACTGAACATAAACAACTGCTGCAACTCAGGTGACCCCAAGCTTTGTCTTAGAGTAGTATAATTTAATATGTCCCTCTTTTCTTTTAGTATACTAGTTAGTTCATTATGTTTTATTCCATTATCTTTTTATTTCTTTCCCAATGTGGCTTTGATTTCTTGGTTTTGTGTGATTAATATTTTAGCAATAGGAAAACTAGAGTCAGGACTTTTGGAAACTAAGTTAGTCTAATAATTATCATAGTGATTTATAGATTTTAGGGATTTATAGATTTTAGTATCATAATTGTATCTGTCAATCGCTATTTAATTCCATTGACTTTAGTCTCCCTTTTACTTTAGTTACAGAATCTAAAACAATGCATCCTCTTCTAATTTTTCTTATACTTATCCACTTCTAATCTTGAGTGGATTTTACCACTAAGATTACATCTGTAATCTTAAAGGTTTTTCACAGGTAAACATACTTTGTGATTTTATCCTAGTAACCTTTATTTTGTTTATTTATTTATTTTGGTGCCTTCAAGTCAGTGTTGACTCCTAGTGACTGCCTGGACAAGTCCCTGCAGTTTTCTTGGCCATGTTTTTGGAAGTGGTTTGCCACTGCCTACTTCCTAGGGCTGAGAGAAAGTGACCAGCCCAAGATCACCCAGCTGGCTTTGTGCCTAAGGCAGGACTAGAAGTTGCTGTCTCCTGGTTTCTAAACCAGCTACACTAAATTGGCTCTTAGTAATCTTTATTACTAAATTATTAATATTTTTCTCACATTTTAAATCTTAGTTTTGAAATTGTAACTTTATTTGTGTCATGTTTGTCTTTGATCAAAATAAATAAATCACATTCAAAATATATGAATTTTGGGACCTTACAGCACTCCTTAAAGCTGATCGCTTCTTCCCATCCCACTTCTCAGTCATAGTTTGGGCTGAAAAAAAAAGGCCAATGAGTTCCTAACTGAGATGAAATAGGAATATCAGGGGGAAAAAAGCTTTGTCTGATATATACCTGTAAATAATCTTGGGAATTGTTTTCAGTTAAAAAAAAAAAAAAAAAGCATATGTTGAGAATAATTCTCAAATTGTATAAACCCTTACTATTTTTCTGTGATTGTGTACTGCCATTTCTGATTCCTATTTAAACTGGCAAACAGATGAAATTCTAATATAGATTGGGCAACTAGACTTTCTAAATATGATTAATAATTGCTTTGATCATAGCTACCGTATTTTTCCGACTATAAGACGATACTTTTTTCTAAAATCCTTACCCTAAAAACTAAAGGGCATCTTATTCAAGGAAGTCAGCCGAGAATCGCGCGGTTCCAAACTGCCCATACTTTGTTTCTACAGAGAGGCTTCCTCCTATTGCTAGCCTCCAATCACGAGTGAAATAGCTTGTCTCCCAAACAGACTTCCTCCAATCACGAGCCTGATGTAACTGACGTCAGCTGATGCTGAACAAACCAATTAGAGGAAGGCTGATTGCAGAGACAAGCTATCTGCAGTTTCACTCGTGCTTGAATGTAATCAGTTAAGCAAAAGAGCCTGGAAATAGAGCTGCAGAGAGACGGTTTGGACCTCCTCCCACCGAGTGTATCAGGTCAATGTTAACTAATTACTAAATAAAAATGTGTTCTGCACTATCTTTAAAATATTGATTTTTTAATTTTGGGCTGGAAAAGTGGGGGTCATCTTGTACATGGGGACATCTTATTGTCGGAAAAATACGGTACATGCCAAAAGAAAATTAGTTCCCTTGATTTATTGATGTAACGTAGACTTGCACAAAGTATAAAGAACTCACTGCACCAGAAAGTGATGAAAGGTGTGACAAATAGTAATGCACTTCTTTGGTAAAGTATTGTTTTTTCCCTAAATATATATTTTTTTAAAGTTGTCAGGCAGATTGCTTTATGTCTTTCAACTTACTGAGCCTGTTACAAAATCTAGACAACTATTATCATAGATCTTATCTACTTTGATTTCCAGTTCTGTTTAGAACTGGAATATTAATTACCATTTTATTGCAAGTGAAACATTTTGATCATAAGGAAGTGGTAGGAAGAGGCAAGAAATTAGTTTGGAACAGACACATCTAGTGAATAAAGTTACTTTATGTTAATAAAGTGCAAGCAAGGAAGGAGGTATCAAGCTGGTGGCCAGCTTTCTCAAAGAGGTAACATTTTGATTTGGTTTCTTAAAATATACGGTCATGGACCAAACACACAGAACTTAAAAATTACATAACACAGTATCCAATAAAAACCTATTCATATAGGTTAATAACATATATTGAGGAAACAATCAATTCTAATTGTCATAGTGATGGTACAAAATTCTAATTGACCCAATCCTGGTCATTTAATAGGTAGGACGCTATTGCCATATGACAGCAGTCTGAATAGTTTGTAATTAGAGGGGAGATTAACTTTTTTTTTTTTTTTTTGGCAAGATAGCACTGCAGTAGCAGCATTCTTCATCATTTTTTGTCTCTCTTTTCTAACCTTCTTGTGCCTATCTTTCATGCCTTCCTAAATTGATTAGATGGGCATGGGGAAAAAGAAGAAGCGTGCTCAGTCAAATTCAGATTCATCCTGGCACAATTTTCAAACAACTGACATCCTGTTTGGTTATCAAACTAGACACATCTCTAAAATTAAGTGCCCTCGATAAGGCAATGGATGTCAGAAATTGTTTTGATTTGGAGGAAAATTTGTTCACAGCACAAAACATTGTAGATTTTTGTTAGGTAAATATGTTGCTTGTAACAAAAGCATCAACTTTCTCTTTTTTTAACATATTGTACAGAGGTTTATTGGATTTGTCAGCAGAAATCTTAATAATTGTTCTATAAATGTGTGCATATACTCTTGTTCCAATTAAATTCTTTATGACCCTTATTTAAAATATATTTTTTAATGTAAAGTGTTTTATAGTCTTCCAGATCTGCATGCTGTGTGACCCACTAATCAAATACAGTCCAGGAGATATGCATGGTAATCCATCAATACCTTCATAAATTTATCATTATGAAGGAGAGTTTCTAGTATCAGGTATCTACTAATCCAGTTTTTTGTTCCCAGCAATGGTGAGACAAATCCTTCAAGAAATCCCCAGAGTATTTCCAGATTGTTGACTCTCCAGTTCCTGATATTAATACATTGCCTCTGGCATGGCAGGTCAATTCTCTTTTAAAACTGCCTAGAACGATGATAAACACCTTATCCTTAAACACTGAGCTCCATAAGAGAATTATACATTGTATATTAAAATACTTATGGTCTTTATTAACTCTAATACTTTCATTTGAATTTTGTCCTCATGAAAGGAAAACTTATCTCTATTCACATTTTTCAACCATCCAAATTTATAAAATATTATTTTGTTTCCCCAAAGTACTTTCTGTTCTAAACTAGACAAACCCCTCAACTCTTTAGTTTTTCTTTCATGCCTTCAGGAAAATTGTTCCAGTCATTTAACCATTTTTTTTTCACTTTTTCTAGCAATGAGTGTGTTGTCTTTAGCTTGATGGGTCACAAGTTTGCTGCCTTGAACTACCCATTTCCAAAATAATGTATATTCTCTTTTTCTATGTGCGCAGCAAGCTAAAGAACCTTCAAGTGCAGCATCATCAGGAATGCAGAAAAAGGTCAAAAGAACTCTACCCAACCCACCTCCAGAGGATGTTGCAGTCGGAACACAATCAGCCTTCCCCACTGTTGGGTCAATTTCACGCCGAAGGATATGCAGAAGCAATACCATGGCCAGAGCTAAAATCCTCCAGGATATAGACAGAGAACTAGATTTGGTAGAAAGAGAGTCTGCTAAGCTTCGCAAAAAACAAGCAGAGCTTGATGAAGAAGAAAAAGAAATAGATGCAAAACTCCGGTATCTAGAAATGGGCATAAATCGACGTAAAGAAGCCCTGCTAAAAGAAAGAGAAAAGAGGGAAAGAGCCTACCTGCAAGGTGTTGCAGAGGAGCGTGATTATATGTCTGATAGTGAAGTTAGCAGCACCAGGCCTACCAGGGTAGAATCCCAACATGGCTTGGAAAGACCAAGAACTGCACCCCAAACAGAATTTGATCAATTTATACCCCCACAGACACAGCCAGAAACTCAATTTGCAACTCCTACAAGTCCTTATACTCAGTATCAATATTCTTCACCTGCCATTCCTACTCAGGCACCAACTCAGTATACTCAGCAATCACATTACCAGCAGCCGCAGCCTTTATATCAACAGCAGGTTTCGCCCTATCAGACTCAAACTGTGGTGACCATGTCCTTTACACCTCAAGCTCAACCACCACCAACTTTACAACCTTCCTATCAGCTCTCATCACCATTGATGATGATTCCACAAAAGACAAGGCAAACTCCATTATACCTGGATCCCAAGATAACAACAAATTATGATGTAATTCACAATCCACCTCTCATGATAGCACCTGCTTCCTCTGATAATTCATATTCAGTGCCTCATTTGGGTACCAAGTATAGCACTTTGGATTTAAGAATGGGACTGGATGAAAGGAGCAGCATGGCCAGTAGTCCCATCTCAAGCATATCTGGTGACTCATTCTATGCAGACATTGACCACCACAGTACACGCAGTTATGTGCTGATTGATGATATTGGGGATCTCGCTAAAGAAACATCAACCCTAAGTTCTGCATATGGTCTACATGAAAAGGATCTCAGCAAAACTGATAGGCTCCTTCGAACCACCGAGGCTCGGAGAGTACAAGAAGTCTCAGATTTCCTTGCACCACTACAAACTTCTCCAAGACTGCATAGCTACATGAAAACTGATGAAGACCCAATGGAGGATCCTTATGAATTGAAACTTCTAAAACATCAGATCAAACAGGAGTTTCGAAGAGGTGCAGAAAGCATGGATCACTTGGCTGGCCTCTCACACTATTATCACGCAGATACTAATTACAGACATTTCCCCAAATCTGAGAAATATAGCATAAGCAGGCTTACTTTAGAAAAGCAAGCTGCCAAGCAGCTTCCAGCAGCCCTTCTTTATCAGAAGCAATCAAAGCACAAAAAAGCTTTGATAGATCCTAAATTATCTAAATTTTCACCAATTCAGGAAAGCAGAGACCTTGAGCTTGATTATTCAACCTATTTGACTTCCAATATATCATCAGTTGGTAGTATCACTTCCAAAGCAAAGCTCCTCCAAGATGACCTAACATTTGGCCTTCGAAAAAATATTACAGACCAACAGAAGTACATAGGTCCAAGTTTAACTCATTCCCTTGGAACAAGCCTCGGGGCAGCACTGAGTGTAACAATGAGATCAACTTTACAAGATGATGCTGACAAATCTTATGCCAGTGCTACTAGATCTAGACCTTCCTCACGGCCATCCTCTGTCTATGGGCTTGACTTATCACTAAAACGAGATACTTCCAGCTCTTCTTTAAGATTGAAAGCCCAAGAAGCTGAACCTCTAGATGTTTCCTTCAGCCATGTAGCTCCTTCTGGAAGAACTAAACCTACCAGTCTACCTATAAGTCAAAGCAGAGGAAGGATTCCAATAGTAGCACAGAACTCAGAAGAAGAGAGTCCTTTAAGTCCAGTGGGCCAGCCAATGGGAATGGCAAGAGCAGCAGCTGGGCCATTACCACCTATATCTGCAGACACTAGGGACCAGTTCGGCTCAAGCCATTCATTGCCTGAAGTCCAACAGCATATGAGGGAGGAATCACGAGCTCGAGGCTATGATCGAGATATTGCTTTCTTCATGGATGACTTCCAGCATGCCATGTCAGATAGTGAAGGTAAACTAGACTTCAGACTGCTTTCTCAATCTCACAGCACAAATCCTCATTTCTATGCATGTGTCTAATTTCATCATATATTGAGAACTATTATGACTTAAAAAAAACTGCATTCTTATATGTACTGTGTGAAGTGTGAGCATATTCTTCTCAGCTTGCTGACATAGCTACATTGAAAGCCTGGCTAATTAGACTTGAATTTTATGTTACTTTTTTGTTTGCATGTTGTTTGCTCTTTGTTATTTGCCCTTTGCTGGTATTTTCAGAAGCCTTTTTTTCACGACTGGTTCAGTGGGATAAGTCTTCAGGGCACTATCATTAAGGATGAAAAACCACACTATTGATCATAACAATTTAACACAGTGAAGTCTTGATTTTCCAGATTTTAATACAATGGGCTGAATTCTGATGCAAATGATGTAAATGACACCATTGCTACCTTACCTCAGGGCTTCAAGCATTGCTTGCTTACTCACTTCCTCCTTTCCATTTCTCCTTGCCATCACCACTGCCATATCCTGCTTGCACCACCAAGACAAGCTACAGTCACATGCCGCTGGTTTACCAAGAGCTAAGTGACAGTGGGGTGGTTCCAGGCAGTGCAGGGTTTTTCTAAATATGGTACAGAACACAGACACAAAGACTGAATTTGTTTTTCCCACAAAAACTGTACAACATTAAACTCCCATTCCTTACTTCTAAAGTTAATGCTAATTCTTTGTTTCGGTTTTCCTATCTTATTCTACTGTCTTCCTATTACTGTAAGTTTACAACTATTTCTATCTTATTTTATCTATTTCTATCTTATTTTATCTATAATTTTCTATCTCTATATCTATGGTCCTACCTCTATATTTTGTAGCACTATGTTTTCCTATCTTAACTATTTTTAGCTCTTTAAATCTTTCCTTTCCCCTCAGGCCTTCAACTCTTGTAGCCAATCTCAGTCTATTTGCATGTGAAAACCCTTTTCTCTCCCCCCACCCCCAGCAACTCACAACCTCTGCTTCTGGAGCTGGTTTGTGGAGCTCTGCCACTGGGCTGCTGCATGCAGCCGTCTTGTTTTGGTTTGCAGGCTTGCTTGAGTTGGTCAGCTGGTCTTGCAGCTCCAAGAATTGAAGTTTTCCCTTGCTGTCTGAAGACCGTTGCTGCTGAAGAGCTTGTCTATGAGTTGAAGCTTTCTCTTTGCTGAGTCCCTGCTGTCTTCCTGGCTTTGACTCCTTTCTTGACACACCCACACAGATGGTTGCTTTCAATTCCCTTTAATGGGACAAGCTCTCCAATTAAGAAGGGGGGCTGTTTAAACCCTCCTTCCCAGCCAGCACCAACACTCTGGATTGCAGGAGAGGAAAAAATGCCAGCTTTCTCTGGGGGGTGAGTTCACTCTTCCACAGCAGAGAAAGGCATAATCAACTATTTCTTCTGCCACATCTTTCTCTGCAGTCTTCTTTTGAAGGTCACAAGGCTGGACCTATAGCCAAGTGCAAAGGAATGTAGAGCTGATGTTGAGGAAGGTATGAGAAAGCTGTTTAGGAAAGACCTGGATAAGAGATTACAGAGTCCAGAGATTGAAGAAAGGGTGAGAAAGGAACTCAAAATAAGCCTGCTTTGATTTTATTTGTTATAAGAGGGGACAGAAAGGAACTTGGACAGGCTTTCAAGATACTGTTATTATACAGAACCATAATATAGTGGCATTCCTGGAATTCCTGTGGTGTCTGTTTCTTGATCTGGCCTACCTTGAAAGAATGACACCAAGCAACATAACTGAGCAACACAGTTCCTACAACTGGGAACTCTCTAGAGGTGCTTGGGTGGCTATTCACCTCCTCTGATCCCAGAAGCCTTGCTTTAATTTGTATCATTTGCAGATTATGTAAAACCTCACAGTGGCATATTCTCCAGTTTGCTAATAATTTGAATAACAGACACCCCCCTCCTGCTTCCAGTGGTCAGTTAAAACAAGTTTACACTCTGTATCTTTATGAGAAGCATTTTTTGTACATAAGCTTGTTAAAAAGCTTGTTAAAAGAGAATCAACCTCAAATTTTGAAAGATTCATAGAGCGTAATTTGCAAACAAAATATTTTATGAAAAATAATTTGCTTATTAAAATATACAGCTTGGCCCATGTCCCTCCCTCTTCAAGCCTAACCCACCTCGCGTGCTCACATGGTCCCCACTGGCAGCATGGTAACGAAGATTTATTTATTTAATTTATACAGATGACTTAATCCTCTACATATGCATACACCATATGCATATACAACTAACAAATACTTCTGTCATATAAGCAAGTTTATAAAATAAAGGATTAAAGTCCCAATTCCTGTTCAGTTATGTAGAAATGTCTTGGAAAGAACTAGGGATTTGGATCTTTTCTTAGGAAGAAGTAGATTTGGATCTTTTAAAAAAATAAAGTATATGTTCAAATAAATGGTTACCAAATTCAAAAAGGCAATGTCACCTAATTCTAAAGAAAGGTATTTTCCATAGTGCAATTATAAAACATTGCTTTAAAAAAGGCAAATAAAGTGTTATGTATTACAGGCTGTCCTTGCTTAACACCCACAATCCCTTCCAGCAAAATGATCCCTAGGTGAACCATGTGACAGAGAGAGAGAGAGATGCTGTGAAGATCATTGGTTGCTGCTGTCTCATTTAGATAAAGTTGTCTCATGCAGCAACACCAGTGTTACTCTCACTCATTTCTGTTGTCAGACACAGAAATCTGGATGTAAGTGTGTGCTTTGGTCAGAAAATGATTTTTTTTACTACCATTTATTGCTGTCGTATTTCGGAATGGTCACTAACTGAGGTAGTTGCTAAATGAGGACTGGCTGTAAGGGTAAAGTTACATATTAGGAATTTAGACTTGAGTCATTTTTAACTTTTTTTTCCTATCTTTCTACCTTTTGTAAGTATTAACCAATAAAATGCATTGCAGGCAATGTTGTGTTTCTCAATAACAATTATTGCTTTAATACCAAAATATATTTTGGTATAAATATGACATTAAATAGGGCTCCAGGTCAGCAAGTTGAAATCCACAAAAGTTTAATTGCATTTGCTTTTACTCCTCTTTGCAATCAGTCCTTATATTTTGAAAATGATTCAAATAAATATTTTCTTTATAGAAATGTATACATGAATATACTTTTCTCTATTAGGATTTTTTTCCATGTTCCAAAGATAGAGAAAGCTTTAAAAAAACAGAATAAGCAAGAATCCTAATTTTTATAATAGCGAGACATAATATTGGACATTATTTGAGCTACAATTCTAATTATTTACCTACTTCAAGACCCATTTCTTGAATCACTCATGAATTAAAGCAGGCCAGAGTGTATTATTTGTCAGATTACATGTAAAATACAAAATATGGCATGATTAAAAAAGCTAATTCATGGTTCACATATTCCCTACTTTGCCAGTGTGATAGGAAATTTGACAGGCATGCTTTACTGAATCAGTTCAGTTGTGAGAAGACGTTACTGAAGGCTTTTCTGTCTTGTAATATTTCTTTAATTTAATGTTTTAATTTAAGCATACAAAAGCAAGAAGATCAGACAAAAGCCTGACACTAAAAGTTCCCAAACTTTCTTGGTTCACAGCCCTTGGCATCTCAGTCATTTTTTCATGCTGCCCCTAAGCCAAAAGAACACTGAAAACCCAACTTCATAATTGAAAAAATTTAAATTATCTCACAGAAACCCATGAGTTCACCACAACTACCCGTGACAGATACCATTCGTCAGTTTTCCCAAAACAAAGACCAAAAGTTCAGAATCTTCAATGCAGTGACTGCCATGTGTTCCTGCCACTTTTTCTTATTTATTGATTGCATCTCAAAGTCCAAACTATTTCACTCCAGCCTCTCCCAACCCAAGGAGAAAGGTATAATGGATAAGAGCAAGCCACCACCAGAAATAATTCAGCATCTTAATATTAAGCATATAAAACCTAGAAATATTGTATTCATTTTTTCAAAGTATGCTATTGGATAAATATCACTTCAATTGTAAGGAGTCAGACAATGAATAAAGAGATATCCTGTGAGATGAACTGTCAAAGTAACATAAGCCTAAGAAGGTAATTAGAGCTCAGTTCCTAGTGACTACATGGACTCATCTATGGCTACTTTTTTGTTTTCCTTCCTTCTGATGTAGTCTTCATGATGGTCTTCATGACCAACTTCAGGATAGTCATTCATGTATTAACCAGAATCAAACTTACTTTTTAAAATGTTATTTGTTTTGTTGCTTCTAGCTAAAAAGACAAATCCTTTGATTTTCCTGTTGCATATATGATTTTGCGAACACATACAATCATGTGAAAAAGAAAGTTACACCCTCTTTGAGTTCTATGGTTTTATGTATCAGGACATAATAAAAATCATCTGGTCTTAGCAGTTCTCAAAAGTAGGTAAATACAACCTCAGATGAACAACACATGACATATTACACCATGTCATCATTTATTTTACAAAAATAAAGCCAAAATGGAGAAGCCATCTGTGAAAAACTAAGTACACCTTATGATTCAATAGCTTGTAGAACCACCTTTAGCAGCAATAACCTGAAGTAATCATTTTCTGTATGACTTTATCAGTCTCTCACATTGTTGTGGAGGAATTTTGGCCCACTCTTCTTTACAAAATTGCTTCAGTTCATTGAGGTTTGTGGGCATTTGTTTATGCACAGCTCTCTTGAGGTCCCATCACAGCATTTCAATCAGGTTGAGGTCTGGACTTTGACTGGGCCATTGCAACACCTTGATTCTTTTCTTTTTCAGCCATTCTATTGTAGATTTGCTGGTGTGCTTGGGATCATTGTCCTGTTGCATGGCCCAATGTCGGCCAAGCTTTAGCTATTGGACAGATAGCCTCACATTTGATTCTAGAATACTTTGGTATACAGAGGAGTTCATGGTCGACTCAATGACTGCAAGGTGCCCAGGTCCTGTGGCTGCAAAACAAGCCCAAATCATCACCCCTGCACCACCGTGCTTGACGGTTGATATGAGATGTTTGTGCTGATATGCTGTGTTTGGTTTTCGCCAAATGTGGCGCTGTGCATTATGGCCAGACATCTCCACTTTGGTCTTGTCTGTCCAAAGGACAGTGTTCCAGAAGCTTTATGATTTGTTCAGATGCAATTTTGCAAACCTAAGCCATGCTGCCATGTTCTTTTTAGAGAAAAGAGACTTTCTCCTGCCAATCCTTCCAAACAAACCACATTTGTTCAGTCTTTTTCTAATTGTATTGTCATGAACTTTAACATTTAACATGCTAACTGGGGCCTGTCAAGTCTGAGATGTAACTCTTGGATTTTTTGCAATTTCTCTGAGCATTGCACGGTCTGACCTTGGGGTGAATTTGCTGGGACGTCCACTCCTGGGAAGATTGGCAACTGTCTTGAATGTTTTCCACTTGTGAATAATCTTCCTCACTGTAGAATGATGGACTTTAAATTGTTTGGAAATGGCCTTATAACCCTTCCCAGATTGATGGGCAGCAACAGTTGCTTCTCTAAGATCATTGCTGATGTCTTTACTCTTTGGCATTGTGTTAACACACACCTCAATGCTCGAGACCAGCAAACTCCTAAAACTTCGGCTGTTATAGAGGTAGTCACACTTGCTGATGATCCATTGATCAAGGGCATTTGATTAGCAGCACCTGGCTGCTACTTAGCCTTTTCATACCTATGGAAACAGTAAGCGTGTACTTATTTTTTCACACATGGCTTCTCCATTTTGGCTTTATTTTTGTAAAATAAATGATGACATGGTGTAATAAGTCATGTGTTTTTCCCACGACTGTATATACATATATAGATATGTATATACATAAACCACACAATGTTAATGTGGTGTTTAATCTGCTCTTTTCCTGTTTAGTTCTATATTGGTTGTTTCTATATGTCTTAGAATATGTTTGAGTTTTAGCCTGGGCCATATTTACATGTCCTGTTAACATAATTTGTTTTGGTTTTGTTATTAATTTGGGTCTACAGCTGCAATAACATTTCTATTATTAACATAAAAGAATAATCAAGCATATATTATATCTCTATGAATTCGTTTTAAAACTTAGTCTTCTACTCAGTATTTTTTTGAAAATTAAGTAAGCCTATGTAAACATATAGAAAGATAATGACATTTATAGGTATTTTTTAATGCTTAGTGGTTTTTTAAAAAATAGGAGCTATAGGATGTAATCAGATCATGAGAAGTGAGAACTTTAAGTGGAATAGCTGCACAAAAAGATTTGCAGCCAAGAAACAACTCAGGTCTGCTGCTTTTGCCCTGCAACTTCTCTGTTGCGGCTCTCAGGAGAATTGAAGAATATAAGAGCAGCACTGCTGGATACAATCAAGTGTATCTAGTTCAGTGTTGTTGTGGTTTTTCTGTGGCAGCCAACCAAATACTAATGGGAAGTTCACAACAGCGGATGGGTACCTAAAACACCACAAAAGGAGAGAAGCAAGTGATGTGAACAACAGCAGAAGTAAATAGACAGAGACCACTGGCTGCTTCATGGTCACTACCCTATTCTGAAGCAAATTTGTTGGAAGTGCCTGCTCTGATCTTCCTGCACATGTACACATGCATGTAAGCATGAAGGCAGTGTGGTAGAAATCTTCTTCTTCTTCTTCTTGTTATATTTTTATCCTCTCTCTCTCTCTCTCTCTCTCTCCCCTATTTTCCACACAATAACAACCCTATGAGGCAGGTTCAGCTGAGAGCAAGTGGCTCAAAGTCACCCAGCCACCTTTCATGCCCAAGGCAGGTCTAGAATTCACAGTCTCCTGGTTTCTAGGCCAGCACTGTAACCACTGCACTAAATTGGCTCTCATGCCGATGATACCCAGCCATTTGACCTCCAAATTTTCATGCTGTGGTCTCAAAGTACTATGGGCCTACATATAGTTCATGGACCATGGCTTAACCAACTGCCCCTCAACATGGACATAATCTTGTAGATCAGGGTTTCTCAACCTTGGCAACTTTAAGATAGGTGGACTTCAACTCCCAGAATTCCCCAGCCAGTGTAAGGTTGAACAACACTGTTGTAGATAATGTTATAAATATGCACACCATGCAGTAGGTAATGAAAAGTAATTTTTTTATTATAGGAAAAAGGGGAAAGCAGAAATTATTGGTTTGATCTGTTAAGCATGCTCTGTAGGTTGTCTTATGACTGAAAGTCATTTGATCACTAATATCGATATAAATGTGTGCAGTGTACCATAAGCTGGAAACACATTTTTAAAATTACATTAAAATGTACATCCAAGCCCACTGTCTGCATGTATGTCTTGCATCATTTCCATAAAACTGCCCCTGAAGACAAACAATGCTTGAACTCTGAAAATTGACGCCCAAGGATGATTCTGCATATACTATCACTGCCACTATCTATGTAAAATGCAACGGTGATATACCATATCCTGCTATTAGTGACTATGATGGAAATTCAGGTAAAGGACAATCTCTAAAAAGTTATGCACATTTTTATGAAGCCACCTGCTAACAGAAAACATTTTAGAAGACTATTTTGTATAGAATATTTAAGCAACTGCACCAAGCCAAAGAGATTATTATTTTATTCTAATATATACATAGTCTTAATTAGGCATAGTCCATTTCCACCTAACCTAGGTTCGTCTGCTTCCACTCTTGTGTGCTACTTTTGCTTTAAAATGCATGCCCAGGTATGAGCTGCTACATGCATGTTGACTGTGCATACCAGATTGTAGTCTTTTCACATTTCCTACTCAGAATCTATGCTATGTCCTTGGTTTTCAAAGCCTACCACCTGCGTCAGGAAGAAACAGATTGGTTCGACAAACCCCGAGAGCCTCGTCTTGAGAATGGACCTGGTTTTGACAGAAGACTGCCAGATAAGTTAGCCCACTCAAGACCACCAAGTCAGCATCAAGACCAAGTAAGAAGGCTTTTTCTTTTTAATCAAGAATATTGTTTAAGAAAGTCCATTTCAAGAAAACTCAGTTCTCCAGTCATTTTACAACAAAATATTATAGGCTTTTGCATCTTTTTTTAAGGGTTCTCCCAATTACCTGCAACTAAGAGGATTAACATAAAATGCTTTGACTAAGAAGACCAAATTGAAATGGTTCCCTCCTACTGCTGACAAAATAAATTGAGAAGAGTACCCATAATTAGATTTATGCAATGCAGATCTGTCCCAAACATTTTAATCACATTCTCTGCCTTCCCACAGAAGCATGAATACACTGGGATGCCTGGATATCCTACCTTCAATGGCATGATAGGGAAATTCAGTAATATTCCCCACAAAAGCATTTGCGTATATGCTCTGATACTAGGATTGAATCAACTGCACATGTACTTTTCAAATGCCCAATATCTCATTCTTAGAGGTTGGAGCTAAACTCCCCACTAATTGTAGACCGCTTGGGTTGGCCCCAACAGGCAACTGTGTGTTTCCTACTAAATGATCACTATTCTGAAATTTCTAGATAAGCAGCTAAATTCGGTGCTATAGCAGTTGAAGTCACTGGATATGAGCAAAATTCACATATGCTTAGTTTCTGTTATGAACAATGCTTTTACGTATTTTGTATTTTAACAGTAGGTTTTGTGAGGTCGTCAATCTTCAATAAGATAAAAAAATAAAATCTGTCTCAACATCTCCTTGATGAGTACATGGGCAGCATCCAGGAATAACATAAAATATCCAAGTAGGTGTTTGAAATTAGCATTTTATCAAAAGGACTTTCAATACAGAGGTTTCAATTTCAAGCAGTAAAAAGAAAAAAATTAAAAGTGGTTCCACCTTGTCTTGTGCTGCATCTTTTTCCTGGCTTTCTCCAACCTCCAGACAGAAAAAGGAAACACTTTTTACCCCTTGCTTAAGTAAGTGAGAAATTACCAGAAAATGAGGGCATATTTCACAAAAACAAAAACGTTCATGAAACCTTTTCATTCAGAGCAATCTGGAATGGCAATATTTTTAGGAAGGCCAATGTAAACTAAGCAAAGGGCTGGGAATTTCGTATTGTTATAGGAATTACCCAAGAGTTGTATTGAACATTTCTGCATTGCATGACCTAAACAATAAACTTTAGGATCATATGAGGCAAGCCACCCCTGATACCCTTCTGCAGATTTTACAATTTAAAGGCTAGCTCATCAGCTGCGTTGCCTGATACATTATCTTGCCACAGATCCATTGCTTCTTCTATTACCATGTCTCAAAATGTATTAAATAGAATGGTAGACCTGTGATATAAGGTTAATTATGTAAGCACATAATAACAAGCAGATTGCATAAGTGACATATTTGCGCATTAGATTTTTACAACATCCCCAAATTGGAAAACAAGTAACATTTGGTTGGAGGCAGTTGCTTTTATGCTCCTGTTTTTCTACCTCAGCTGCAACAGCAAAACTAATGAACCTTCTACAACCAGGCACATGAAACAAAGAAATAAGCCTCCCAAGTAAGCATGAATAAATAAACACACAATAAATAAATAAATAAATAAATAAATAAATAAATAAATACAAGCAAACCTCCAGCATCCATGTGCCTCTGTGCAAAGCATACAGCCCAATTTATTTTTTTCTAAAGGAAGAAGCATCATTCTGCAAACAACAGCAATTCATAAAGAAATAACATATTCCCCTCTTCACCACACATGCATGATCTCCCCCCAAATATACTAAAAAGTACAGTTCCACAAATAAAGATCAAACAGTTGTTAGGATGTAAGAAATATTAACTGGAGATGCAGAAGGGATGGAAGAAAAACATATTTTGGCTTTGCTTTATGAGAAACAGTCATGGTGTCTGTCCTTGAGCAGAAGTTTGGAGTGTATTCAAAACCTGAATGTTGCAGCCATTTAGGATAGATTCTATTTTGATCTATGAGGCCAACATCACCCTGAAGAACTATTTTGGCTCAGGTTACAGAGAAATTTCTTGCTTGTCTCCAGAAAGCCTTTTTGAAACCAACCTTTTCTAAAAAAAGGAAGCTCACAGAATGAGAAAGGTCCAGGGAATTTGCTTTGCTTTTTAAGGAAATTTAAAGAAATTTTGAGGGAACATTTAATAAGCTATTTATCACTAATAGCCAAAGGCCATAAAGATATCAGAAAACTGGTAGTATTTTTCTCAAAGGGAATTCAACCACTGGTGTCTTCAAGGTGACATCTACTGACCACCCATGAGAGGTGACTTGCCATTGACACCTGCTGGGATGTTTGTTCAATTTTCCACTCTAACCTCTATTTACATCCTTGGATTTCCTGGTGGAAATTTCAGCTACTGAAATGTCCAAGGCTGATGACTCAGGCAAGGCCAGCCACATGGTGCCACCTGCTAAACAGATGAGTATTATAGTTTATACTTTAGACCACTGTAACCAAATTGACTCCTAGTAGTTGACAATCATATATATGTATATACTGGAAGTAAAAAAAAAAGAAAAATAACAATAAAACAAATTAATAATATTATATATTCTTATTCAAACTAATATAGTATTACATATTAAATAATAATAATAATAACAACAGTATCAGACATTTCCAATTTTTAAAGAACTATTCCTTGGCCTAAGTTGTATTTGTGACTCTCATCTGAGTTGTATAATGCTGAAAATAGATTTCTGTCTTTTCTTTTGTGTCTGTATTGTAGTAGGCATCTCAGATCTAGCATGCAGCTAAAAGAGAAACTGGGACAAATTTGCTCAATATTATTCCCCACCCCAAATTTCTTCCATAATCCCAATAAACTTTCAGCACCGTAGACACTGGAGTTATAAAAATACAGACTATCGGTCATCATCATCATCATCATGCCATCCAAGTCTCAACAACTCTGATCATCCTAGGAAAGATACAACATAGGTGGCATCTCAGTTTATCTTGTATCTTTATCTTCAGCTCTGGAATTAATACATTCAAATTATTTGAACAATCTACAATAGACCCTAACATTCATATGGAATAGGCTTTTTATAGGTAATACTTGAATTGCACTGGAAGACATATTGGTGACCAGTGCTGCTCCCACAGCAATAGTATTACAAGGCAATATTTAATTTGTCCAGTGAGTATAGTAGTTACTGTATGTCACACCAAGTGAAATTTCTACATGATCTACAAGGGCAATCCCATATAAAGTGCATTACAATAATCCATAAGGGGGCTGACAGGGTGTGAGTGACCAGCTTCAATGTGCCTAACTCTAGAAGAGGCTGCAATTGGTATTCCAGTTGGTCATGGCTTATTTTATTTTATTTTTTAAGTTAATTTATTTATGCATTGGCTATGCAATTCATAACATATGACTCTGGGTGGCTTCTCCCTATGTTCTGGCAGAAGCTGTGGGTTCAGGAGGATCTCAAAGATGGCATCATCCCAGAATCAAGAGGGCTTCTAAATAAATAGCCACTGCACCTTGCTAGGTTGGAATGCTTCCACCACATCCCCCATTCAACCTAAGTTGGAGATGTATATCTGGATAGCAACTTCATCATGATGAGGCATCATCCTGAATCAATGGCATCAAATAGACGTTAAACAGAATGGGGGAAAGGACCAAGCTTGAGGGCACCTCTGTAGCAAAGCACCCACCAGCCAAAATCAAGTGGCACTCAGGAAAGAGTGGAACCACTGTAACACAGTGCTTGCAATTCCCAGATCTTATAGGCAGCCCAGAAGGATACTGTGGCCAATGGTATCAAAAGCCACTGTCTCACCAAACAAGAACATTCACACTCCATCCAAATCCCATCACAAGTCATCCACAAAGGCAACCGAGGCATTTTGGTCCAATGCTCAGGCCTGAATCCTGATTGCCATGAGTTCAGATAATCTGTTTCTTCCAGGGCTTTCTGTAATTGTTTCTCCAACAAGGATATTGGGGAGCTTGGATATAGGATAATAGATGAGTATAAGAAGGCCCAAGGCAGCCCTTTTAAAGAGGACACAGATAAGTACCTCTTTCACAGTTGCTAGTATTGCCCTCTCTTCTAAAGAGGTGTCAACAATTACCTGGACCCACTTCCCTGCCCCTTTAACTAGCCAAGAGAGGCAGGGAACACGTCCACAAGGGTTGGAAAAAAGCCTCTCCGCTTCCTTGGGAGTCACAGTCTCAGAAGCCTCCCAGCTAACATTGCAAGAAGCTGCCTAACCCTGCTCTTCCTTTCCTCTGTTTGACATGCATAATGTCTCAGCGTAGATGTCATGCCAGGCTTGGCACAGGAAGAGGAAGGCCTCAAAAGTAGGTGGGGCCAATTTATTTTTAATTCTATTCTTATTTTTAATTATTTTAAAATATAATTGTTTTCATTTTCATAATTTTATTTGGGGGAATTGGCAAATCCCCCATTGAAAAAAAATAGGCCACAGGTTTTTTCCTTATTCAGTTAGAGGCATTATGAAATTGAATTGTTTTTCACCATTTTAGGATAATGCACTGCTACCTTCCTTCCTGTTTCAAAGAAGATCAAATAGCAAATGGGAAAGGGAAGTCTCCAGATTTTTCATTTTTGGTGCTTGGGGAGTGGGTTAAGGAGTAAACTGAGTATCTTAAGTATAAAAAAATGGGCACCTTAAAATTTTTTAAAAGGTTGGAATATTTCAGCTTCACACTGGGGCCCTTTGAAAGCCACACCTCAACCCCCCACTGGGCCACATTTGTAGCCCTTATATTGCATGAATTTTTAAAAGTAGGTGAGAAACCATTTTTGTGGGAATCTTAAAAGCAGCAAGAACCAGAAAGGGAACATGCCCCAAGAGAAGAGATCTAAAATAGTACCATCCTGGTTATAATCCCAACACATTTGGAGAGTACAAGGTTGCAGAAAGAAAGCAAAAAGTTTATGAGCCAACCAAGGTAAGGACAACCAAAATATAATACCGCCGTCTCCCCCTTTATTAGAGGCCATCAAGTTCCATAATGTAAAGGCACAGAACAATCTTCCAATATTTCCCTGTATCTTAAAAAAGTGTACGCCAGTCCCTGACTAGTTAAAGAAGAATGCATTTATTACTTTGATCTCATATGAAATGTATTTGCATATTTGTTATACTACACTTTTGTATAACATTTTCCCAGATAAACATGTCCTAACAGAGGAAGGCCTTCAAAAAGCCACTATCTTTTTTTCTGTACATAGTATGTTTGCTTTTTACCCTCAGTTTCCATCCACAAGAAATATATTGTGTCAGTTAATCTCATCCTGCCAAACACCATTTAGTGCTGTTTGCTACAGGCAATCAAAATAGAATATTGTTCTCTGGATACCAGTAAAGCCTGTGTTTATAAGTGTATTTATTACAAAGATTTACAGTGATTTCAAAACACTGCAGGAAGGAGAATTATTTTCTGTTAGGACTGTGTGTTTGCCCAATTAAGTCAAAAGTGCACAATTATAGATATTGCAACCTTCTTTTGAAAATATTGAAATGATCCAAAAGTGTAGTTTATGGATCCAAAACAGGAAGGGCATGCAACTGACTCAGACTTGGATACACTCCTCTGGTTTTAAAATAATTCCTGAATATGTCTTGTTTTCCTGAACATATAAGTGTAAGGAATATTTATGATAATTAAACTTTTCACACCAATGTGAAATGATTGAAGAACTTTATTGGGAAGAGATTTCATGAACCAGGGAATTTATAATTACCTAGATGCTAAGCCTTCTTCAGATCCAAAGTATTCTCTCAATTTTAAGCTATAGTAGGAAAAGCATATGAAGAGTTATTCATTGTTCAGATTTTATACTTTTTCATTAAAGCCATCTAGATTTCTGTACAAATATTTGTTTTAATATGTGGTTAGATATTATTCCAGTCATAGAACCAGGACTATTAAAAAGAAAGTAGCACTCCTACTTACAAATAGTCATTAAGATTCAGATAGTTTCATATTAAGTACAAAGCATGGGTGATTATTTTCACAAGAACCTTCACATTTTGAAATAATGTTCTCCTGACTTTAATGATTTATTTTTTTTAATTTGATTGTATGGCACTTTTATTTCCCAAGTTTCAATAAAATGCCAATAAGAAGACTTGAGATGAGACTTCTGATGAATAGCAGATGTATTTTGATCAAGACACAGCTGGGTGACCCCAATCAACACATTAACAAGAGATGTTGATGGAACCACACCTCGCAAAACAAACATTAGAGGCTTTATAGACATTTAAATCTGTAATCAGATAGTACATCCCCTCATACCCATACAAGGGATTTTTGGGACGGTCTGAGCAAGTGAAAGGTGGTTCTTAGGAAGGTAAACTTAAATGTAACTTTTTCTTCTGGTTACCAAGGGAATGGCATACCAGATTTTTCTTATCTTTCTCTAGAATGTAGGGCCTCACAACTGTTGCAAAAAGCTTGGTACAACAAACAGCTTGTACTCGGCTAATTGCTTATTCGAAGACAATCGGGCATTCAGCAAAGAGATAAGGGGGGAAGAAACCAGTGCTCTTTACAAAACTAAAGCAAGTTAACCCTTTAGAAATAAAATAGAGTGCACTGTTACAGGTATGGTTATACATTATGTGAAGCATATATATATATATATATATATATATATATATATATATATATATATAAAATATAAAATTGTGTATATATATAGAATATAAAATTGTGTATCAAAATAATGCCCTTCATGATATTTGGATCTAAATTGTTCAAACTGGTAACAATCAAAATGGCATATTTGCCCAGTAAGATGAATGAATAATCAATGTATTAGTTGAAATATAATTACAAGTTCAAATATAAGGGTGATTCCCCACCCCATCCCCAATATCTAACTTAAGTTTAATTTAGGCCCATTGTTACTTGTCTTGTCTTCTAGAACAACTCTGAACAAATTTCTGCCCCATCTTCTGCAGGAGTGCACTTCATCTACTTAAAGACAGCTATCATATTAGGGGGAAATTCTGTCAAGAAGTGGAATAAGTTGCCTCATGAAGTGGTCAAACAGAGGTTGAAAGGCTTGTCTGAAAGGCTTCAGCAGGTCCTGCACTGAGCAGCAGGGGGTCTTTTAGGGTTTTAAAAGAGCATGGCAAATAATTGACTTGGCTCAGGAACCAACTGGAAGTCAATGAAGCTGACATCATAAAATATGGCATATCTGAAATTATACATTTCTTTATAAAAGCAGCTTAGAAGTTTCAGTTAGAGAGTAAAAAAACCCTCTTGCAGCATACTATGATTTATTCCAATTTATCTAGACTAGAATATAAGAACAAAAGCAGTCAGCTACACCCATTGGCTCAAACCATGAGAGTGATGCTGTCCCTTCCTCAGGATCAACATTGCTGTGCACAATTACAATGGGATAGTTCTCATACTGTGTGCCTTTACAAATACAAATAGTTATATTTGTGTGTGTTAAAAAGGAGGAGGAAGTATTTCCAAAGATAGTGTTTACAAGACTAATGTTTTAACTCAAAGTAGCTATTTACCTAATGGGCATGTTTTACCTTTAATTGGCTTCACATTTTATATTCCCTAGATTATTGGGAAGCCTATCCAATACATCTTTCCCCATGCAAGGCTGAAGCTGTTGAGAGACCCGAAGGATCACTCTGTTTCAGGTAAAGCAAACAAGGATATCCAGCTTGGATTATATGGTATGGAAATGTGTTATGAGATGACTGACTTGCACAAGAAGGATTTTTCATTTCTGAGAAAGGTTGAAATTCTGCAATGGCAGAGCCCAATGTTTATTAAATGCTACTTCCTTAAAAATAACAAAAGTTCTGTCAAAGATATGATACAGCCACTCCTCATTTAGCAGCTACCTCATTTAGCGACCTTTTGCAAGTACAAAGGTAATTTAATTTTTTTTTTCAACCAATACGTGCATTTACAACCAAATTTCATGCACCTGACAACAAAAACCTTCAGTGTAAAACTGATTAAGGTCTGGTCACTTTCATGCAGCAGTGCCAGAAGCTGGAGGGTTCTAATCAACAAATTAAAATCACAGAGCTGAGCTTGTTAACTTGCAGTTAGCACTTTTTAGGGAAACACTGTGCTGCAGAGAAAAGAAGCTCAGGAAGAGATAGCTTGTTTAAGCATTCTCTCTGCCCTGTGAGGGGGCAAAAAAGGGGGGGAAATGGATCAGGCACAGGACACTTGTATGAGAGAACTTTATCTAAATAAGATGGCAGCAACCAGTGATCTTCACAGCAGATCTCTCTCTCAGTCACATGTTCACTTAGCAACCATTTCACTTCCAATATAAGGAATGGATTGCAGTTGCTAAACAAGGAGAGGGTGTACTGAAAAAACAGTCCATAAAATGTTTATAGATTTGCTTATTTATTTAAAGTTTTCTATCCCATTCTTATGAAGAATGGCTCAGGACATTCCATATTTGTTTCCAGGCCTTCTTTTTAACTCACTGACTGATTGAAAATCTATGCTCCCATATGCTAGAGAAGAGAGCCAGTTTGGCTTCTTCCCAGGCTAGAAATCAGGAGACCCTGAGTTCTACTCCTGCCTTAGGCATGAAGCCAGCTGGGAGTAGAACTCCCAGGAAGAAGGCAAGGACAAACTGCTTTTGAAAATGTTGCCCAAAGAACTGCATGGAGTTGTCTATGTAAGACTCCAGGAGTCAAGACTGACTCAAAGACAAAAAAATTGCTGGAGAAATTTGGTTGGGGGATTTTTATATACATCCTCTGTATTACTTTGAAACTCGGTTGAGTCTCCGGGATACTTAATCATTTATCTAGGTTTCAGTCCTGCATAAAAACAAATTCAAGATAAGTATTGTTGCTATGACATCCAAGTAAACACATACAGCAAGACTACTTGCACCAGCAAAGCTGGGGGCATTTATGCAGATTATTCATACCAATTATAATGATCATTAGGAAACATGGAAACAATTCCCTGGATGGAAACACGTTTTCTTCTTTCTGTTGTCTGATCAGACTTCGATCCCTGATTGTAAATTTCTATTGAGATACAACAGGATTATAAAGATACAGCTACCTGATGGCAGAATTATAAAATTTAGAACAGCGAAGAAAGAGCAAGGCAAGGCTGGAATTAAAGCGGGGATGAGCTTTGTGGGGTTGGGTGGCTTCAAGGCACTGACTCTTCAGCAATTCACAACCAACAACAAGAAGCAGTGGAGTACAAAGAGAGTGATAGGAATTCCAACTGCTTCTTTCTTTATCTTTCCCTCTGCCTATCCTTTATTTGTGCCACTGTGTGTGCCATTTGTGTCAAGGTCTTCCTGCCTTTATTTTGCAAGCACACTTTTTCACTTTAATATTTTATCTTGACAAGTTTTACAGATGGAAATAGAAAAATACACGAAAAAGATTAAAAAGCGTAAAAATAAAACTGAACAAAAAAAAAACAGTAAAGAGGGATTAATATTAGTATGTCATATATTAATCAATGTCAAATGGAAAAAAGTAATTAATAATGCTCTGCCATTAAAAAAAAGGTTATCATAAAATCTGTTCCACAGAAAAATGTGCTAAGTCATTTTTTGATTAGTAGGATTTTTTTTTTTTTTGCCTTTTCAAGTCACACATTTCTTGAATCCAGTCCTTGATACCAAGAATAGTACTATTTTTTTCATTTCTCAAAATATGTCTTTTAGCAATACCCCAAGTCCAGTACAATCATAATTCTTCAAAAATAGTCAAATTCCAATGTTTTGGTACATAATTTAACATAACCTTGACATCCTTATGCTAAAGAATTTATAAATCTATTTGTGTACATTAAAATATTATTCCAGGAAAGTATCAACAATTCACAGGACCAAACCCTATGAGTCAATGGCCTTGCTAAGGTAACTTGGGACCAATTATTCTCTCTCAGCCATAGGAAGAAGAAAATGACAAATCACTTTGGATAGCATTGCCAAAAAAACTGGAAACAGAAAAGTTATAAAGAGCGAGTTTGCTAGTTCTTGCTAAAATTAGATACCTGTTCCCCAGGAACAGAAAGCACTTCCTGTGGACATTTTCTGAAGTTTAGAGGAAAGCCCACCATATAAACTATATTTATAAAATGTCAATTTCCCTTTATACAATATGTGCACTAAATAAGACTGGAGGAAGTTTTACAAATAATACAAAGAATCTTAAGCATCCAGACAACAATATGTCATATATTATATTATTCAGAATGCTCAGTGTGTAACCAAAATGTTGAACTTGACTCAGGGGAATTCAGGTTCAAATCCCCTCTTTTAGCCCAACCAGCCTCACAGTTCTTGTAGGGAGGGAAGAGGAGGGGAGATCTCCTTGCTATCTAGGCTGCTTTGAGCAGAAAAAAGACAAGTGAAATGAAGAAATAAATACACAAATTGAAGACCACTAAAAAAAAATGCCTAAGGAAGAGAGGTAGCTAACAGAGGTTTGGAAACAGCAGCATAAAGGAGCTATTTTATTTGCACTTTGATCCCATCTGGGGATCAAATATATACAATTGGATATAAAGGGTAGGTGAGGATATAAATGTGTTCATATTATCTGGCTGGAAACAAACCATACTTCTGAATAGACAAGTATAGTATTGAACAGCTACAGTAAAAACAATTACAGCTTGCTTATTACAAGAACTACAGTAAATTACAGCTTTTATCCATATATTTAAAAAAAATACTGTGTGCTTTCTTTTCTAAATGCAGGCAATGGACTTGGGATCCGAGTTGTAGGTGGGAAAGAAATTCCTGGAACCAGTGGAGAAATTGGCGCTTACATTGCAAGGATTCTACCAGGTGGAAGTGCTGAGCAAACGGGGAAACTTATGGAAGGTACAGTGATCAGATCTTTGTCTTTGTTGGTACTCATTAGTATGTGTGCAGAAAGATGACTCATCTTCAAGGAAAATCTAGGAAGACCCAGCGAATGAGTGAAAAGAAGTAGGTCAAACAGCAAAAGCAGAGTCTGTTGGATAAGATCCAAAACATAGACTCAAAAATAAATATAAGAAAATCATGGTAAACCATTTTTTTTCAAAGAAGCAGATCTCTTTTATAGATCTTTGGAGTCTCTGGAACTGTTGGGATATAAAAATTGTATTATTATTATTATTATTATTATTATTATATTTTTATCCCACCTTTTTTACATGTATTTGGTGAACTCAAGCTGGCAAATATAACTTATATTCTTGCCTCCTATTTTCCCTATAACAACAACCCTGTGAGGTGGGTTGGGCTTAGAGAGAGAGTGACTGGCCCAAAGTCACCTATCTGGTTTTTATGCCTAAGGAAGGACTAGAACTCAAGGTCTCCTCAACACTTTTCTTGACATTTTTCAGGCTAATTCCCCCACCTGACTTTTAATATTTTAAAAATGTATTTTGATCAAAAAGAATGAATGCTTCTGACTTAGAAATGTGCAAAAATATTTAGAATTTCAAACATTTTGAGTCTGAAACACTCTCTTCTTAGTTAACAGTTTCTAGTTTGAAATGAGTTGCTCTGACCATTCCATATATATTTCAGGCTTGAAATGTGAAACATCCTACACAATAATACCTCTGAGCTTCAACTAGGACCTCATAATTTTCTTAAATAATTAACAATGACAAACAGATGCTGGTAAATAAATTCTTAATATTGTCGAAGGCTTTCACGGCCGGCATACGATGGCTGGTGTGGGTCTTCCGGGCTGTGTGGCTGTGTTCTTGAAGTTTTGTTTCCTAACGTTTCGCCAGCACCTGTGACCGGCATCTTCAGAGTGCAGGAGCACAGACAGGAGCAGTTCTGGCACAGAGAGAACTGCTCCTGTCTGTGCTCCTGCACTCTGAAGATGCCGGTCACAGGTGCTGGCGAAACGTTAGGAAACAAAACTTCAAGAACATGGCCACACAGCCCGGAAGACCCACACCAGCCAAATTCTTAATAACTAGATGTGTCCACCATGACATTCATTCTGTAAATGGAGATGCTCTCCTCACCAGTCTATTTGTGACAACCTGTTCTGAAAATTTCAAAAATGTCCACCTGTCATATATTAGACATCTTAAACAAATCAGTTGCAACCTGGACATACTTTTGAAAGGGCTGCTAGAAGACAGCAGAGAAAATGGGAAGACTATAGTACTCATATTATTTATCAACCTTGCCTAGGAAAATTAGCTACATGTTGAGATTAAAGAGGCAGAAAGAGGGATCATCAACTTTTGCTTCATCAGGTGTGCAGGTATTTCTGTCCCATTCAGTGATCTCTACCTGACTCCTGGAGAATTGTCAACATCTGATTCAAGTTACTTTTCCTTGTGAATTCAGCGTACAACATTCTGGCTGTGATTTTAGCTCTAGTTGAAGTCTATCACCTATTTATTTATTAAATTGAAAACATCATAGATTCTTCAAGAAACTGCTTTGGAAGCTTGACCTTTCAAGTTATTTAGAGGAACAATTGAATTTGTTAGTATATTTTGTTGTTTCAAGATGAGAAGTTTAATGTATCTTTGTGGGTGCCTCTATTGATATGAGGATGGAGCATTGAGCATCTTGCCAGAAGTGTTCTGGAAGTTCCCATCCCCATACATCTGAGAGGCTGTTTTAAATAGTTTAAATAAAATAAGTAGAATTTCTTAGAGGGTTACTTCACATTCTTAATGATTCATGGTTCAAAATATTTCATTTTTATCAAAGTGTTGTGGTATGTGGGAGATAATCTGCAGACTGGACATAGCAGGAGGGAAAGCATGGGAAATGTTTCAGAAAGGACCCTCACTAGTTTTCCTGAGATTAAAAGTAAAAGAGGAGAGAGATACTTTCAGTCTTGCAAGATTCTGTTAATGCAACCTTGCAATAAATACAGAGCTAGCACTCCTGGGTGTGCTTCTTATCTGGACTACCTCACAGGGTTAGCACAAAGTGATGTGGTCTAGGAATCACTGGGGTTTAGTAACAGTGCTACAAGTTGTTTGTGATGTGGATACCAAAATGTTTGTTTGTTTTCAAATGGCCAAAATCTTGCAAGAGTTTGATGTTCCTTTTTTAGTATCCTAATATAAATTAGGCAAGATGATTTGATGATCTCAAGGGATTGTAGCAATAGATGCCACTGGTGGCTGAACATCTGCCATGCTGCCCTTACTACCCTTACTACCACGTTGCTGACTTATGGCTGTTATGGTGGACCTCAGCAAATTTCTGTAATAATCAGACTATTTTAGGCTCACAGGCTGTAAGAATAATTGGTTGGCTTTAGTGGAGACATAGATGAGATACAGTGCAAGCTTCCGTTATAGTGTCTATCCTTAAATCTAAAAATGCAGATGCTTTCTAACTCTGAAGAACAGATCTGGCACAAAGATTACATCTTCAGCAGGTTACACAGGTTACAACAGATTTGATCCAAGAAAAATAAGCTTTAAAAGATCAGAACAATCCTTAAAAGATCAGAACAATTCTTGCAAAGGAAGAACTCATAGACACAAATAATTGCTGTATCCTACGCTACAATTTTCAACTATGTTTAGAAAGTCTATGTATTTATGCTGAGTAGAATTCAGTTGCTTTTTTTCTGTTAGATGTGCAAGATGTTTTATAATTATATATATATTATATTATATTATAATTTATAATATAATGCTATCTATAGCATTATTTTTTAGCACTGCAGCATTATCATTTTTGTTGTTGTTGTTGTTGTAACTTTGTTATTACTATTTCCATTTGCTGTTATAATTTGGGTAAGAAAAGTTCCTCTGAATATTCTCAGAGAAGCAATATGTTACTACAGATCTTATAATTTTGCTTTGTCACTTTTAATGAGTTTTGAAGCAGGGTTGAGCTAGTGTGTCTTAGCTCAAACTAATTGCTGGCCAAGGAGTGATGTCCATGGCTCTAAAGATACTTGAAGGGCAAAACATCCAGGTATTGATGTACTGTACATTTGATAATACAATTTTATATGCTCAGAACTTGGTTAAGACCAGCTAATAATGGTGGCAACAATAACTTTTCTGTCCTGTTTGAAATAGTAGCCTGATTGATTTTTTGACCTAGCAAAGAGAATGCAAACCCACCAATCATGGATGCCATTCATATAGCAGAGAAAACTGCATATTTTTGCTGCTGCTGCTGCTGCTGCTGCTGCTGCTGCTGCTGCTGCTGCTGCTGCTGAATTGCAAAGAGAAGAAAGCAAACCATAATACTTCACTGGTAAATGGAACATGGTTCATCGGGCTTCTTTTTTTAAAACTCAGATTCAAGGGAAAAAGGACCAGATTCTTCTCATGCTGCAGTTTGGCCCACTTAATTTATGACTGCATTGGAATGCACTGGGGAAAGATTCTCTCTAATCTCTCTGTATTGTCTTAATTATTTATAGGACTGGTATTTACATTTAAAATACTGCCATGACTATTCGTCCAGGCACTTTCTGATCATGCTTAGAATGGGAAAGAGTCTAAATACTTGTTTCTGCATTCAGTAGTATGTCTGATTATTTAATTAATACAGCTATTAAGTTGTATGATAGCTCATTCTAGTAATAGACTCCTTATTCTTTCCTTTGTGCTAGTTCCTAGTGTAAAAACAGAATTCTGTTTTTCAGAAAGAACATATTTAGCTTGCACTGCTTATCAAAGAAAAACTGTTTGTTCTGAGGAGCAAAAAAGCATGAAGAAAGGAACTGAATATTTTAATTCTTCCAATATAAGCTGCCTTGATAGTCCAGGTGACATAGAACATATAAAAACAATAGACCAGATAGAAAATAATAATAAACAAAACAAAAAATTATATTACTGTACCAGGGAGGAAATAACAAGAACTGAGGGATTTAAAAAAACAGTGTCAGTGCAGGATTTTAATATAAATTATTAGTTGCTATAACAACAAGCAGCTTGATGAGGGAATAGAGAATGAATAGTACCCTCCAGGACCACAGAGATTTATTTTTATTTGTTTGTTTATTTATTTAAACAATTTATAGAGCTGCCCATCTCACCAGCAAGTGACTCTGGGTAGTGTACAACAAGGCTAAAACAATTAATAAATACTGTACATTAAAAGATATAAAACCAACTAAAACAAACAAAAAATAGCAGATGAAGGGATGTTAAAAATAATGGAGTCACCTCACTAGCCCATCCATCCCCAGGGGTCCCCAGGCCTGTTGGCATAACCAGGTTTTGAGGGACTGACGGAAGCTCAACAGTGACGAGGCCAACCTCACCTCAGGGGGGAGAAGATTCCACAGCGTGCACACCACAGCAGAAAAGGCCCACTGCCTAGGACCTGCCAGATGTAGCTCCCTGGATGGCAGAACCCGTAACATGTCCTTTCTGCTGGGTCTGTTAGGATGGGCAGATAAAATCAGGGAGAGGCAGTCCCTCAAATAATCTGGACCCATGCCATGAAGGGCTTTAAAGGTCAATACCAGCACCTTGAATTGGACCTGGAAACAAACTGGTAGCCAATGCAGCTCATGAAGCAGAGGTGTAATGTGTGTTCTACCAGAAACACACATAACTACTCATGCCACTGCATTTTGCACCAGAAGTTTCTAGATACTGTTCAAGGGCAGCCCCATGTAGAGCACATTGTGGTAAGTAGTCTAACCAGGAGGTGACCAGGGCATGAATGACATTGAGTAAATCCCCCTGTTCCAGGAACAGGGAACAACTGGCACACAATATGAAGGTGTGCAAAAGCCCTCCTAGCCACGACTGTCACCTGCTCATTGAGCAGGAGTCATGAGTCCAGGAGACCCCCAGATTGTAGGTCTGTTTGGGGCAGTGCGATCCCATCCAGTACCAAAGATGGTAAAGTCCCAGAACCAGAGGGGTTCAAAACCCAAAGTCACTCAGTCTTGCCAGGGTTCAGCTGAAGCCTGTTGTTCTCCATCTAGACCCTCACAGACTCCAGATAGGGTGGCCACAGCATCGCTTAATTCGCCGGGTGTAGAGATATACAATTGAGTATCATCAACGTACTAATGATACCTCACCCTATGGCAACAGATGAGCTCAGCCAGTGGTCTTATTTGTTATTTGTTATTTATTTGATTTGATTTATTTTGATATTTGTTAAAGCTACAGATAAAAATTAAATATTCCCAAGGACCATATTCTTGGACAATATTAACTAAGTATCTGCAAATCTAGTCCAATTCAATTTGAATGTTCAGAAGAATTCTGAAAATTGATCTGACATCCAAATCAGCCTTGATTCAGTTTGAACCAGTCAGGAATATTAAAATGCACACATGGGTGGAAAAGTCTGAACTAATTTGATGTTCAAAATGAATCCAGTTGGTACCATGTGTTGAATATTCACACAGGGCAGCATTAACTATTTTCACTTCAGTTAAGTAAAAACAAAGGACTTCCAGTGGGGAATAATAGCGACTTGACTGATTCCTCTGCTTGGGAATCAGCACCACAGCTGTGGGGGCTAGGGCAGGATCCCTGCAGCCCGAAAATTTCTCCAGATGTAAAGGAGAATCCATGAAATCAACCCAGATGCTCTCCAGACAGCTGTTTCTTGCGAGGAGACCCCAAAGCAGAAGACTTTGTGATCAACTTGCAGTGAGTGGCTGAGAAACGGGGCTTTTCCATCCTGTTCGAGGCTGGAATTAAGGACACTAAAACCGACCTCCCCATTTCTAAAACACATTTTAAATTGTCTGTTATTCTTTCAGATGAAGAGAGGCTTTTTTTTTTTTTTTTGGCAATAGATATCTTCTTGCTGCTTTTCATATTTTCAACACCTACTTAAAAAAAACAACTGATTTGGACTTTGGAATTTATATATTGAGCAAAGAGTTGAAGGGCTGAATTATTGGGTGTTTTTATGAAACAAGTGATTTTTTTTTTTTTTGGACTTTAAAAAGTTAATTTTTTTGAATCTGTATTTGTGAAATTGGAGCTTGAGATCGCTGGTTAAAGATTTCTGTGGGAAAGCTGCTTTTTTTTTTACTTTGCTGCGATGCTGACTGGAGGAGCTTTGTAAACAAAAGTACTCTGAGACCTTGCTTTTTACCATTTTTTTTCCTGTGTGCAAGACTTGTTATGGCTGCAGTTCAGCAAGGGAAATTTAAAGAGACACTTACATTTACTGGAAGATCCCACTACTAGAATTCTACAAGTGATAGAAACTAAATTTGAAGACTCTGGAAAAAAATTAGATTTGATAGTGATATTGATTTGCAAACAAAATTGGATATTTAAAATAAGAATATTGATAATGTTGTATGGTGTAAGAAGTAAGGTAATCTTCAGAACAGGAAATTGGAATAAGAGATCTGGATTTAGATGGAGGGCTGGATGATTTAGTTTATGTTGAGCCTGGAGATAATGAGTTGTTTATAAAACCCAAATTTACAACAAAAACTTTTTTTGACAATATCCAGACCATAAAGCAGAACAGTATTTTGGAGATTTTTCTCTTTTTGGATGCACAGGAAGGACTTATTAAACCTTTGAAGATATCTTTGATAGTTAAAAAGGACAAGAAATTACTACTAGAGATTTCACTTGAAGAAAAGATTAAATGTCAAGCTCCCTGAAAAGAAGAAAAAGGAATTTAAAGTGGACTTATGGGCCCAAGGTTAAAATGTACAAGTTATGATTTTGGATTGGTAATACTGGAATTTATTTTTGGACTGGGATTTTATGATAATGTGTAAGGTTTTGTAGCCCAGAATCTATACTTTCCAATGAGACTCTAGACCGAGGTTTTTCCAAAGAAAATACAGCTTTTATTTTGGCCAAGAGAAAAGCAGGGTGGACCACTCTCTGTCTGACTGGCAGAGGGAAGACAGAGAACAGCTACACCCTAAAACAGTTTACAACAGCTTTTATACCTTTTTGTCATCAGGAAGCATCTAGGAGGAGTGTGCCCGCCTTCTAAGGTTGGCATAACATTAGCTTAAGCAGCATAAAGTAATAGTCAAGTCTCTAGTCCTCACTTGTTCCAGGGGTTCCTTGTGTAAGGCATTGCTATCTAGCTTGCTCAAATCATGCAAAGTATGTGGTTGCATAGTGTGGTTAGAAGCAAGAGCAGGTGCAAAAGTTCATGCACGCTCAGGAAATGTGTCTAGGAGCTGGGAGGAGAAAAGGGGAAGACTGCAGACGTTTCCCCTTTTCAGGACCTCTGATATGAACTAGCAAGACATTTGGCTTTTAGCTTAAGCACATCTTCCCATTTCTTTTTGCAACTCTGCAAACTGTTAAAATGTCCCTTTATAATCAGCATAACTTTTATATGCTTAGCACCTTATAACTTTTATAAAATCCCTACTTGCAAAAGCATTCTTAGTTTCTTTAATAGCATCTAGACTGACCCTTAGCCACACAGTCACTAGGTCAGCAAAAGCTTGAGGTACAGAAGCAAAGAAGCAACAGGCCATTAACGCTCCCTACAATGTTTATGAATTTTACTGTTATAGAAAATAGACTTGGGTGTTTAATAATGATAGATTAACTGATACTTCAAATGTTGATAAGGACCTTGGGATACCGTGTCTGTATACATTTCTTTAACTTTGTTTCTATTTAGAAATTACTCTTGGGATTTTTGCTTGTAACTGAAAGAAATGAAATTTTGACTTTGAGATTTGATATTTAGAATTGTTTTTGCTATAGAAGTATTGTGTTTTAGTGATATTACTAGAGTAAGAAGTTAATGTATTATCTTACTTATAACTGTACTGAAGAAATTGGAAGTTGTTCTTTCCCTGTTTTCTGTTTCCTTTTCCTCCCCCCCTTTTTTCTTTTCTTCTTCACATTTCTTTATCTCTTTTTCTACTTTTCTTTTGATGTCTTTGTATATTTTATTCTTATTTGAAACCTAATAAAATTCTTATTAAAAAAAGTTAAGTAAAAACAAAGATATAAAACAGACTAGCTATGTGCAAAATGTTTCTAATTTAAACCATTTCAGATTGAAAACCCTATTTTTTCAAGTTCAGAAGAGCTGCTTTGCATCTGAAATTGGAAAATGCAGTTAATCTTTCTGTGAATTTAATATTTTAATTTCATCAGTGGGGTTTTTTTTTTCAAGAGTCATTGACTACCTTTGCACATCAGATGTCCAGTGATAAATTATCTAAGAACTTCCACTTTTGAGTTATTAATTTAGCAGCTAGAAGTAAAAATATAAGGTTCCTTTTTTTTTTTTTAATTTAGAGTTACCTCCCTCAAAAATATGTAATAATCCCAGTACTGGAACACATTTTGGTTTTTGTTCAGTTATTATTCTGACTTCTTCAAATAGTTTCTTCCAGAAAGCACAACCTATTCACAAGTTCAATCCACATGAAAAAAATGTTTCTTTCTGATTATACCTTTCCAATGTTTTGATGAATAATTATGAGATACTTGCACTATTTTTAATTGGAATTAAATGGCAATAATGTACTATATTCCATTAAATCTCTTCTATGGAAGCTGATAGAAAACCACCTGATTTCCATTTTGTCTGCCACTTCATCTCTTTATTCATTGTGATAAATCTGTGCCTCAAGCTTCTTTTATACCTACTAGCCTAGATGTAAGTTGGAACAATGTTGGTCATGACAGATGGCAACCTATTTGAAACTCAGACTCTTCTTTGTTATGTAGTGCCTTTTCTTGTAAAAGTCTTTCACTCTTTAGCAACTGAGATCGGTGCTGCATGTCATTTTTAGCAAGCCTGAAACACAGCTTTTGTGAACATATTGTTTATATTATCTATTTTTACAAAATCTTTTGGAAGGAAAAAAAAATAGTTGGCTTGTGGATCTGTGTACCTCTTAATATGTTTTCCAGCTGCATCCACTGCCTTTTTGGATAAATGTATAAATGGAATAATATGTCCCAAATGTACTGCTTGATAATAATATTTTAGAAATGGAACTCTCCATCTTCCCTGTTTCTTGGTTCTGTCTATGATTTTTCTATTGACTCTTAATTTTGCAGTATTGAAGCAAATTTTTTTCAATTTCCTTTGCCATAGAATTAATATTTTATCCAGAACTTCTATAGGAAGAGTTTGAAATAAATAATAATAATAATTTTGAAAAAGCCACATTTTAATTTCTGCAACTCAACCCAATTTATTTAAATATTTCTTATTCCAGGTTTCATTTTTTTTTTTTTTAGTTTTCTCCTACACTGGAGTAAAGTTACTATTAAAGAATTTATAAATGTTTTATAAATTCCTAGATATTTGAAGGATTAGTATTTCACTGGTATATTTAAAATATTAGCTATATCTGTATGGTACGAAAGACTATTAATCGTGACTCTTGAAAATGTACTGTTAATCAGTGCATAAGGATGGCATATTATGGAAGAATACATCATTATTAAAAGATGGCAATATTTAGATGGTTCATGTAATTTCTGGAATGAACAATTGCCCAGGCACTTTAAAAAGCTGTCAATATTCTTGGAAAGCAACCTGAGTGTGCTGGTCTTAATCTTTTAGCCTCTCAGTTTTTTTATTTACAACTTTTATTTATGACTTTAATCTATGCATGTATTTATCCACAATAGCTCAGATGAAGTCTTGTATTTGTTTTGGGCTTAAGCAAATAGAGTTACAAGTACATTGTTACAAAGCTCTTTTCTTTTTAAATGTCTGGCTCTTGACAGATGAAGCAGGACATAAAAACATATTTTTTAAAAAAAGCCATTGAAGTATATTATGAAAATAGAAATTAAGTTAGTATATTAACAAATGTTTAACATTTTGAATTAAAATATTTTTAGTCATGTCCCATTATGAAATCTATTTTTATCTCTGCTATAGATTTTCTAATGAAAATTAGTCTCAGAAGAAAAGTAAAAAACTGAAAAAGAAGGAAAGCAATAAATAAATAAATAAATAACAATAACAGAAACTTTGAGGCAAATCAAGTTTAGTGTTTGAAGCACACTTAGTAAAAACAGATATGTGCAAGACTTTGAAGGGATCCTTTGTTTCTTTTTTTTCATAATTTTGATTAAAGATTTTAAGTAAAAGTGAATACAAACTAAACTCAGAAAAAGAAATAGAAAAATAGAATAAAAAGTGCAAAAGAAAAAGAAAGTAAGATAAAGAAAAAGAAAAATATATAAAGACGTGACTTCCAGTCTTCATCACAACAAGTAAAAATTTGATAACTCTTCACCCCCTATAAGGTTACAAATAAATATCTCTTCTTCCTATAACCCATTCCTTATCTATATGCAAATCCATAAATCATCAACTTTTCAAGCCTGGTATCAGCAAAAAGTTTATAAAGGGTTACCAAAGCTTTATAAAAACATGTCTTATTTTGATCAAACAAACCAACTTAATATTCCTTCCTTTTACTTCTAAGAATCTTGATCTTTAATTCATTCAGATGTTCTCGTAGGATTTGGTCTTTCTTCGATTTTTCCTTTTCTCATTGCAGAGGCTTCTTCAAGGCTTTAGCAAACCTGTATTGTAAATCCAGTAAAAAGTCATTATCAAGGTCATTGTCTTGGTTTGTCATTTGTATTTCTTTGATTTTCAAAACTTTAATCAGCTTTTTTTGTATATTCAGTAAAAAAATCTTTATCAGGGTCATTCTTTTGGCTTGTCATTTGTAATTCCACTTGAACTGCCTTCTCTATCCTGTGACCAACACTTTTTTCATTATCAAGTATTTCTGGTTCTGGTATTTCTACATCAGATTTAACATCTTTTGGATATAGTCTATCCGTAGAAGCAGACATCGTTGATGACATTTCTGATATTGTAGCTACTAATGTCTGGCTCCATTCTTTGAAAATCTCCTGAAGTATGTTATAGCATTAATGTTATAGCATTTTGTGTCATTTTGTAAATCCCCACACTAACCAAAAACCAAAGGCAAGTTTCCTTTTTTTTTTTTCCTTTTCCTTTTCCGCCTGGAATCTTTAGTCCCCTCTAGTGTCCAGTTTCTGAAGTCATAAAGTCTCAAGTTTCTATTATGACTTAAGATAAACAAAACAATCTGGTTCCCACAAAATGCTGTTTATTTTATTTAATTGTTTTCAAAAACTTATAGTAAAAGTCTCAATGTTCCAAAGTTGTCTGGACCCTTAATTTGCTTATATCTTAGATCAAAATCTTATTTAGCTTTTTGCTGTTTATTTCCAATGCTTTAAATTCTTAAACATAGTTAATTTTTCTTTTGTTTTGTAAACTCACCAGGTGACTTTTCAGACTTGTCTTTCTGAAGATCTTTAATAGCCTTAAAATAGTAAATAAGCAATTTCCAAAAGTGATTAGAAAGTTAGGTTAGCGAATTCAGTGTCGTTTAAAAGGCTTCGCCACAGTTGTGAGCATGATAGTTGATCCCTGCATCTCCCAATGCTCAGATATAGGGAGATCCTGCAGTCCCTTCACAAGGAGTAGCCATCTACAGCACATGTGGGTGATCTCCTGTCCTCTCCTTATCTGGAGAGGTTCTGGAAACTGGTCTACTTGCCAGTTCTTCAGTCTTTGCCATGGTCATCGTCTCTGCTCTTTCGGAGATGCATTTAGTTTGTCATGCCTCCACCAGAAGTTGAAGGAATCCTTTGTTTCAATTAAATATTGAATAAAACAAATTTGCAAAACATTCCCCACATTTCTAAGCATTGGAAATATTGTGATGTTTCGTCTTGACTGACTAAAAGTAGTTCATGCCCATGTGCAGTACAGGCACAGAAGCCATTATAAAAATCCAGAGGACCCAGCTAGATACATCTGGCCTTAGAAGGTGTCATTCCCCAGGTCAATGAACCTTAAATGCAGCTCCCTGCAACAGAAAGCTGTTGGTTAAACATCAGATACCCAGGAAGGAAAGTCCCTCAACTGATTATTGGCCTGGCAGCAATAAGGCATCTGCTTTACACCCAAACAAACTGCTGTTCATGTAGTAGAGGAACAAAGAATGGATGTAGAGTCACCCATTGCGGGGAGATGAATGGCATACAAATTTAATAATAAATTAAATAAATAAATAAAATGTAGTTCTAGAAAAAGCTTTTCTCAGCTGCTTCTCTTACATTTTCTGCTGTTGCTTTTACTTTGAATACAGTAATAATTCAGATAAACCTCATTTAGTGACCATTTGCAGTTATGACAATGGTGAAAAAGTAACTTTGGGATCAATTCTCATATTTACAACCTTTGCAGGTCTGTAAAGGAAAGGAAAGCTGAAGTAAGATCATAAGCATTGTCACGGTTTCACTTAGCAACTGCTTCACTTAACAACCTAGTTACCAGTCTCAATTGTGGTTGCTAAATGAGGACTACCTGTACTTTCAAACTGGTTTATTTTTCTATCAAAATATATATGCATCCACGAGTGACAAATATTGGATAGGTGTGTCAGTCCTTTATAATACATCCTGGAGTAAGCTCTCTTCAGATATAGGCTTCAAACATATCCATGCAGTTTTTCAAACACACTATCACTTCCCTGTTCTCTTTCAAAACTCCATAGTCTCAGCCATTGGCTCAGTTTGCAGTTGGCAGTTTCTTTCAACATACCTGACATATGAGTGATCTACCTGTCAATCCTAACCCTAACCATTGTACTCCTGGAGGAAAGACAGGGTATAAATCTAACAAATAAATAACCCATAATTCCCATATAAGGAATATAGTGCTTTTAAGAGCCCAAAACACTTGAATTGTGATTCTTCTAATAGTGGTAGGAAGTACCAAGATTGAGACACATCAGGTTGCTTAAGCCAACCTACTGAGTTTATGGCAGAAGTAAGATGTATGACCTTCCTGAATTGAAGTTCAGTCTGGGCCAAATTTGTATGTGCCTTTAAACATGCAATGTAATGTTTTTGTCCAAGAGGCAAAATATTGGGTGGGGCGTGGGGGACCAGGACTGAGACTGAGACTGCTAATGGAGGAAAGGTGATATGAACACACTCAGATTGCAGTTCCAATGGAAATCAAAACTTCAAAATTGTAGTTTGTGTTCATATGAAAGTGAATGAATTTAACTCAGCAACTAGCAAGATAAGTCTTTAGTATTTTAAAAAATAAAAATGAGAGCCAGTTTAGTGTTGTGGTTAAGGCACCAAGCTAGAAACCAGGAGACCATGAGTTATAGTCCTGCGTTAGGCCCAAAGCCAGCTGGGTGACCTCATTCTTTCTCAACTCTAGGAAGAAAGCAAGGACAAACCATTCCTGAAAATCTTGCCAAGAAAACTGCAGGGACTAGTCCAAGTAGTTGCCAGGAACAAGACAGACTTGAAGACACACACACAAAGTAAAAATGCCTTTATGCTGAGCTCAGCTTTGGGTCAATGGCATTATATATCCATGCCATTTTTCTTTTCATGATATGGAAGTGGTTTGCCATTCCCTTTTCCCAGAACATTTGTTTGTTGTTTCTCAGCCTAGCCTATAGCCCTGAGATTTCCTAAATTGGCCAAGTTCAGCTGCTAAAAGCTTAAATTGTCCAGGGATCCATCATATTTGTCCAGTAAAGGCCTAGACTGTGAAATAATATTGTTGGTACTGCAGGAATGGCAGGAGATGCAACCCCAACTGATTGCAGTACTTGGCCAAATTGCTACACCACTGAAATAATGGCATTCACCAATTAATTGATTGCACATATTACTGAAATAAGGCATTAGCAACCTGTTTAGTAGTCAGTAATATGTGAAAATTACACAGTACAAGGAAGCATGATAAACTCAGATAACCTCATTTTGATTCTGATGGGACAGAGACAAACTCTGGTAGGCTTTCAAGATTTTGCTATTATACAAGTAGCATTGTATATTACTTGTATATTATACAAGTAGCATTCCTTGAATCCCTGTGGTTCCTGTTTCTTGACCTGGCCTACCTCGAAGGGCTGACAAAAGCATCATGGCATCATACTGGAAACTCCACTCATATGTGCATGTGAGGTCACAAAAGGGGAGGGGCTTGCAACACTATCTTTCCCTTCTTTTGGGAATCAAGTCTCTCTTCATTTTATCCCACAGTAACACCTCTAGGTGTTAGCTGGGCTGACAGAAAATGACTGATCCAATTTGTTTTAATTAAGTTAGATAATGTATTATGCTTTTCTCTTTGTTTGCCACCCAGAGTTCCATTGGTTAGATGTGCAGCCATATACATTTGTTAAATTTGTTAAATAAATTAATAAAGAAGCAAGCAAGCAAGCTCCATGATCAAGTGGGGACTTAAATCTGGAGCTCCCTAATCCAAGCATACCTCATGACGCACTGGCTCACACGTACTTTATCACTGACTATGACTATGTCTTTTTTAGTCCTAAGAAGATACTTTCCCCTCTTGTCTTGTATAGCATAGACTATACAGTATCTTATAAAATGATCCTTGTATGACACATGTAAGACGCATTTAAATATTAATGGATCATTTTGTAGATTAATGGATCATTTCTGTAGATTTTAAGCAGTTGATTAAAACACAGGTAATTCTTTAATACTTTTCAGACAAGTCATGTTCTTATCACTTGAAGTTATTATTTTATTAATTTAGCAACCTTGGGGATATTAATGCACTCTTAACATCTTAGTGTTAGCGATTTTTTACCCACATTTTTAACAACTGATTTACACAGCTCCAAGGTCAGCATTTCCCACCTTTGTACCATTGTATTATATGATTTACAGTATATCTTTTTATACCACTTTTCCAAATGAGAAAAGCACCAAAAGAATAAAAAGTCAGCAGAGCCAAGGGGTGGTAGGAGCTGAACATACCAGGATTCAACTTGTTGTCATATTGGGGAAATGAGCAGATATGAAAATCTACACACTAGAAACATTTGAAATTTTTCTTAACCCCACAGCAGAGACCATCAACTACTAATGTTAATGACTTCCCTATGAAAACCCTTTGTATTTGTATTTCTTTGGGGCAATGAGCTGGTCAACACTACTTTTGCTGATCAATACTCATTCCCTCTCCAGCTTTCTGATTTTCCAATTTCATTTGATAGCAGTGAATGCAGCAGTGGATTATTTTTATCATAAGTAAGAGACCCTTTTCTCTTAACAGATTGGCATCCTTGCCCACCCACCCCCCAAAAAAAGAATTTTGGATGACAATTTTCAAAATCCCTTGCCACTAGCCATTCTAGCAGTGGCTAGTGTGACTCACTATCCAAAATACATCAGTAGTACCAGCGTACCTATTTCTGGTTTAGCTAAACATTAATAAAATACAATTACTATTGTTTCCTCTCCTCTTACAGAAAACATAGTAAGGAAACTTACGGTAATGTTACTTCTCAAAGAAGTAACTTAAAGATAATAGGTACAAAAGTTAGCCACAAGCATTATTTGCATCCAAAAAATATTTTAGCATTGAACTATCCAGATTCCCAAGTATAAGGATGCAATAAATTCTTTATCATGTTCATGTTTCTTTCTGATTTGATGGTCAAATCTATGAAGTCAGCTTCATGCTGAGTTTTCTTACAAAAGAATTTAATTTAGCCTCTGTGTATCAAATGTAAAACATTGTACGAACATAGCAAGTTTTGCCTGCAACACCTTGAGAACAGGATAATAATATCATGAGAATGCATTTTCAAGCACAAGCTCTACATGAAAGATTATGTCCAATACTTTACATAATTTACTTTATGCTGGTCTTTGGCCATAATAAAGATTTGATTTGATACATAATTTACTCATACTTCACATACTCACATACTATATTGTACAATGCTAACTTTTATCATAGCCTTGGTTTTGTATCCTAAAAACACAAGGATCTCTGAACTAGAGAAACATCATTAGCATTCTTCCCTAAGCAATATCTACCATCCATCATTATGAATGTCTCACCATGTTTTGTTTACCCACTACACAGGTTTTCAAAACAAATATATGACCTGTTAAACAGTATTTTATCCGTGTAAGTGAAAGCAGCTCAATAATGCTTTTTCCAGTATGCAGTTTAGTTTGTGTGTGTGTGTGTGATTTGGTTTTGCATGGGGATTTTAAATAACAGCTAGTTAATACACACACAAGGATATTCTCCTGCTCAAGTCACATAGGAATTAATGGGCATTCTGCAATAGCATGGAAATTCTATCCTGTGTGAAAGACCTGGAAAAGCTTAATGCCCCAAGAGTTGTACCTTGATTCCCTTCTCATGCAGGTGAGTACTTTTTAAAACAAAGATAAATTGTGCATTTATCCACAGCTTCTAATATGTCCTAATTCATTTTTTTTCAATATTTTTCTGATGCTATCCTCAAAAAAAGAATTGTTCTAGTGCACACTAGCTGCCTGGGTGTAATTTCTCCAGTACAGGTAGTCCTTGTTTAGCAACCACAATGGGTACTGGCAACTTGGTCATTAAGCAAGGTGGTCATTAAATGAAACCATGATGATCATTGGAAGAGACGGGTGTATGTGGTGTGGCTTGCCTACATCTCTTCACCTAACATTCAGCCAGAACAGGAATAATAGTCCCGCTAGTACTAAAGAAAGATTCAGTCTTGTCAGTCTACTCAGTGTGGAATGGAAGTCTGCCCTGTTTAAACAGCAAACTATCTTGGACTGGACCTGCTAAAAAGAGATCAGTGTTTGTAGGAAATAGTTGCTAAGAAAGAAAAATTAGGTGGGAAATAATCATTCATTTGGCTGTGCTAGTTTTTAATGGGTAGTGTCCATGTGTGTGTATAGTGATTGAAGGTGTAATCTCACATCTATCTTCTGAACAAGAAATATGCACAGTACATCTGCTGATTATGAAGCTTACACCCATGTCCCAGCTTGAGCCTCTGCCTCCATTCAAATTCCTCCTATTACAGAAAATCCATGTTGGCCCCAATGATTGCTTATGCCACATCATGCCAGCTCTTCCTACTTCAATTTCCTTTTCCCTTTTCCCTCTTTACTTTTTACTCAGTTCATTTGTGAGATAGAAATTTTCCATGGAATGTTGTTGGATCATTCTCTGTTAACCTCAGAAGGTAAGCAAAGTTGAAAATTAGCATGATTAGTGTGCAGTGAAAAGGTTTTGATTATATCAAATATCAAAACCCAATTGAAATTATATTACATAGTTCAGGGATTTTGCTTCAAGTAGATTTTTAGAGTTAGTGATGCAGATCCCAGCCACAGAGAACATGTCTTGTGTCCCGCTTTCCTAGGCATGCAGGTGCTGGAATGGAATGGCATTCCCTTGACAGGCAAGACCTACGAAGAGGTCCAGAGCATCATCAGTCTACAGAGTGGGGAAGCTGAAATATGTGTAAGACTGTGAGTTTTTCTTCATCTTCCTGTTTCCATTATTTTTTGGCTTTTCATGGCTTTTTTATTCACAGTTGTTAAGTTGGAACCTTTGCAAACTGCACTTTGTAATATTTTATATGAAAAGAAAATGAAAGTAATTATAAGTATTAAAGGAATATTTCTTTGTTCCTTATAGTAAACTGATACAAAAAGGAGATGTCTCAGTGGAATTAATGAATCTGGGCTACAACCTTTGCATTTCACTTGAGGCACAAGTGTCAAAACAATATTAATTTCAGAGATCATATTGACTTATTTTGAATTACAAAAAGAATGAAACTCCATTTTTAAATGAAAAAAATATTTAGCAAAATTTAAACTAAATGGATTCATAATGTATCCTTTATTGCAAGAATAGTATTATCTTGCATTACACTTAGATCGAAGGAGTTCTGGATTCAGATTTCAGTGAACTCATAAACTCTTCAACAAACTCTGGTGACCCAGGTAGAAATCTACTATTGACAAGAAAAAGTACAGGACTATGGTTCAAAGATACGTAATTTTAAAGCACTCTGTGATTCAAAGTACTGGGGAAAAAAGGTTAACATAAACATACAAATTGTTACTCATCTAGACATTGTGTAAAGTGTATGTATTTGAGTGTAACCTACCTTTCTTCTGTTCATAAATTCACCTTAAGTGTCGTTCTTCTCATATCACAAAGCATCACAAAGATAGGAGCTGCTTTCTCCCATCTCATTTATCTACCCTAATATTGCCATCAGGGTGTCTGGACAGGGCTCCTTTTTTCTTAGGTTTGTTGTTTCTTCTTTCAGGAATATAAGCATGCTGTCAGATGGCGAGAGTTCACAACATCTGGAATTGCTTGAGCCAGGAAAGACTGGTAAATGAAAGTATCCAGCTTTTCAATAACATGGAAACTGAGGTGGAAAGGATACATCTATACTTAGCATATAACTTGTAGTTTATGAATTTGCAGCAGATGGGACTGAAGAACCTGATGATATGCATTTTTTTTCCTTAGAGAACTACAAAATGTTTCATGTGGAAGTAATTCAGTGTAGGAAAGTTCCATCTCCCCCCCCCCCGCAACTCCCAAACGGGTGGATCTAGGCATTCTGGGTTGGGTCCAGTTTTTCCAGGGATAGTTTATCTGGAACCAAAAATGTGAAATTCCAAATTTGATCCACATCTGAACACCATAAAATACTTCCAGTTGCATTTTATTATGGACAAAACCAGTTTAAATCACACAGCCAAATTTAAGTTCCAATATTTCAGTTTAGTATTAAAAAAATCTGAATTAATTTAAATAAGGATAGGCAACATACTGCTATGCTGTTATCATTATATCAGGAGAAATCAGCAAAAAACATAACTGAGCTAGACCTCTATTGCTGACTGATGGCTAGAGAATGCAGCACTAGGGTCCTAATGAAACATTAATGTTTAAAAGATTAATTCTAAACTATTACAAGTTTATAATGGATTGAATCCAAAAAGCCCAATAGTTTTGTATTTAAAAAAAAAAAAAAACACCTCATTCCACAAGGAAAACTCTACCTGCTCTACTTTGGATGTAGGAAAGTAAATTTTTCTACAATAAAAGATTTTTATTGTAATTATTAAACTTATTAATTTAATTAATTATTAAATTAAATGTGTTTCTCTCATTAATTTGTCAGTCACTGCAGTAACTTTGCATTTACTGACTAAAATTCTGGACAGCAAGAACAAATATAATTTTTACCAAGTAAAAAAATCTTTTTGAAAATTGCAAGTTTTACAATTTGGTTGATTTAATATTCTGGATTTTTTTCTGGCTGCTTTCCAGTTTGTTGTAATAACTGAACAAATTATTAGTAAGTAAACAGGATCATGTTGTAATATTACAAAAATGACTGTGAATTCTTGTGCTTGCAGTGGATAAAACAAAATCCCCAGGAGTTGATCCTAAGCAGCTGGCTGCAGAACTGCAAAAGGTTTCTCTGCAACAGACTCCCCTGATTGCCTCTTCAGCAATGGAGAAGGGGTCCCATGCACATTCTGGGACAACATCAGCCACCTCCAGTTCTGTTCCTAGCCCTGGGCAACCTGGTTCTCCTTCAATTAGCAAGAAACGACACAGTAACAAGGTATGAAGGTACATTTACCGGGGGAGGAATAGGTAGTGGGGTGAGATTCTTTTATTCTTTCCTTTACAAGAGAATATATGTAGCTCAGGGTTGAACTGTGGAGTCCTTGGGGTTCTCTGAGCTTGGTTGTTTTCTTGCAAACGTTTCATTACCTGGCCAGGTAACATCTTCAGTGCTAGAATGGAATGGGGTTTGTTCTCTGTTTATATACAGTGGCTTGCCCTGCCAGGGTTGGGGAGGGGGCGTTGTTTATTTTTATTTTTTTCTTCTCCTGGTATTTCCTTGGTTAAGGTATTGTTGGTGTTAATCTCTGCTTATCTGGGTGATGATTGCTAGTGAGGAGGTACTCTGGTCTTTTGTTTCCTTTTTATTGCCTCTTTTGAATAGTATGTAGATGTTGTTTAACTCTATGTGCCTATTGATGGCTGCCTTGTCTGAATACCAAGTTTCCAGGAATTCCCTCACATTTTTGGATTTAGCTTGGTCTAAGATGCTGACAGTTTCCCAGTTGAAACTATGGTTAAGTCTATCCACGTGTTCTGAGATTAAGGAGTTTTCATCTTGTCTTCTGACTGGCACTGGTGTTCATGGATGCGCTCTGCTAGCCTTCTGCCTGTCTGTCCTACATAGTGGTTATTACAGTCCTTTCGTTGTATGTTGTAGATGACTCCTGCTTTTTCTTCTTGGGATACTGGGTCTTTTGGTTTACTTAAGATGTTTTGGAGGGCTTTAGTTGGTTTGTGTGCTACAGAGATGCCATCTGGTTATAATAGTCTCTTGGTTGTTTCTGGGACGTTTCTGATGTACACTCCATTCTAGCACAGAAGATGTTACCTAGCCGGGTAACGAAACATTTGCAGGAAAACAACCAAGCTCAGAGAACCCCAAGGACTCCACATTTTTTCCATTATCAATCAGGTTGGTAGTGTTACCCCGTTCATCTCAGAGGAACTCTCGTGACACATGTGTGCAGCAAAGAAGTTTACTCAAGCGTAACGTAAGTACAGACAAAGCCAGGATTGGCTTGGCACATCTTACAATTTTTTTTATAGCTTCCCCGTTCCCGCGCTTTTCCCCGTTGCTTAGTTACAGATTACCCGCAGTAATCCCCCCTCGCCCAAATGGTAGATTCAGCCTGGTGCTTTGTCTTTCTGATTGCTGTCTATGGGTTGTGCTGTTGTTGTCTTTGTTGGTTTCCCTGGTTGCGCGCAAAGCCAGGAGTTCTCAATCGCTCGTTGATTGCTTCGCTTCAGAGTCTCTGCACGTTCCTTTGTCTCCAGCGCTCGAGGGAAGCCAGCTTTGATGCAAAGTACCCGCTTGCGGTTTGAGTTAAGCGCCGCCACCTGCCAGTAATCAGTTCGCGGTTTCACTTCCCCTTTTTCTCTGCTAGCACCTGGGCGGTGAAATTGGCTAGGCAAAGCCAAGCTGTGCTTTCGCCCTGCTGTGCCATGCCGGCTGAATCTGACAGGTAGCACCCACCTGAGTTTGGCTAGTCCTTGGATGCAGAACCATCTGGGAAGTTCTGGGAAGCTAGGATGGACATTTGAAAAAAAGCAATGGCAAACCACGTTCATGCTGTTGCTGAGAAAATTTACCAACCTGGGTGCAACTTGACTTCAAAATTGATGCATTAGGTTTGTACAAAGCAAACCCAGGATCTGAAGATCTGGGAACTAAAGGCATAATGAAACATCCATAATTTGACTTTGCAAAACATTTGAAAAGGGCATTGCAACATGCATTAGCATAAATAAAGTACCTTCCTGACTCATTGTGGCTACTTTGAAGACTTTCTCTCACTGTATGTGCATGCACAGGCCACACTTCTATGTGATAGTCACTGAAGCAGCTGTTTATCCACACATGAAAACTTCCAGGAAAAGCCTTCGAAGCATTGGGACATTATAATAAGACATTATTGCTGATGCACACTAGATAATTGAAAAATCCAAAGAATACCAAAAAAAAGTCACTATGTGCTTTATCGATTATAGAAAGGCCTTTGATTATGTGATCATATCAGGCTGTGGAATGTGCTCAGAAAAATGGGAATCCCAGAACATCTCATTGTCCTCATGAGAAACTTATATACAAGTCAGGAAGCCACAGTAGGGATAGAACATGGTAAAACAAACTGGCTGCAAGTTGGCAAAGGAGTGCAGCAAGGCTCTATACTCTTCCCTTATTTATTCAACCTATATGTTGAATATATATTAAGGGAAGCTGGATTGGAAGAAGATGAGCCTGATTTTTAAATTGGAGGAAGATACATCAATAACTTGTATAATGCCAATGACACAACTAACAGCCAAAAATACAAAGGATCTGCAAACCCTAGTAATAAAAGTCAAAGAACACGGTAAAATTAAATCTAAAGACAACAAAACTAATGACAAAAGGTAGAACAACCAGCCTTAGAATTGGCAATGAAAATATCAGCGTGGTGGATAACTTCTGGCTTTTAGGAACAACCATCAACAGTAAAGGAATAAGCAGTCAAGGAATATACCACAGATTAGCAGTTGGTAGAGCAGCCATGAAGGCCTTGGAAAAGATATTCAAATGCCATAATGTGTCTATACCTAAAAAGATAAGAATCATGCAAGCCATGGTATGGTTCAAATACCTTCACTCAAATGGGATCCTTTATTAATTATACATCTCTTGATGTTATACAAATAGTTTTTGCAATTACTTTTTCAAGCACCTAGATACAATTTTAATATAATTCTTAGAATGGAATCAGGACAAAAAAATGGAGGTGATGGCATCGTTATTAATACTCACATGGTGTCTTAAATGCCATTTTTTCCTATTACAACTGATTCCATTAGTCTTGGCAAAGCAATTTCAATATTTACAGTAATAAGTCAGATTGAGGAATGTACTCACTGTGGCTTACCATTTCAACAGTTGAACATTCCTCTTGGAATATACTCAAACTAGGAGAATTATTAGAGGGAAAAAAAAGATATTGAATATCAGAATGAGATTAGCCATATCCCAGCCCATATTAGAGCTCATATGGCATATCCCAGGTGCTAGTTTCTCTTGCCTAGAAAAGAGCCATTGTAAGGGTTAAGAGTCAATATAGGAGAGTTGCCAAAGCCCCTCTGTTTAAAACAACTTGTCCTTGCAGTCCAAGTGCTGTTCAGGCTATCCAACACATGCTGCTAGTCTGCCACTATTACCAGGGCAGTCAACAAAGCCTCATTCTCCTTTGCTGAGAGTATTTGATATAAAGTTGTATAAAATACTGGTGAATGACTGTAATAAGAGTTTTGATCTGATTTACTATCCACACATTTAAAAATGCTGGGAAAAGCCTTTGAAGCATTGGGACAACTGCTTTAATGCTTCAAGGAGAGGTACTTTGCTTATGGTATTTTGCAAAGCATCCCTTTCAAATGCTTTGCCCAACCCTATTATGCCTTCTTCCTCATGAAATCCTGATGTGCTGAGGTTTATTTCTTGTCATACTTCAAATAAACCTATTATACCTGCAGCTGGATACTATTTCAGTCTCACTAAATCCATGTCTTGGACTTCTTTCAGAATGAAACTGTGACATTACTTAATTTTGAATTTTTAATACTTTGTCATGTTACCACAGTAAAAATCTTAGCACTGCAGAGATAATATCAGTCATCTCACATGAGCACTGTGCTTTTAATTCAAAATGTACAGAAATAACTTGAACAAAAGAAAAGAAATCACAGAAAGCGTTATAGGAGGAAAGCCATGTTAGTCTGTGGTGTAAGATTTGCCCCTTTCGACAAGAGAAACTCCCGTGACACGTGTGGTTCACAAAAGAGGTTTACTCATGCGTAACGTAACAGTTACAAACAAAGCCAGGACTGGCTTGGCACGTTTACATTGCTCATTTATACTTCTCCCCTTCCCGCATTTTTCGCCCTGCGATCGCGTTACCGCTGCGGATTATTAGCCGCCCAATAATCCCCCTTAAGTGTCCAGAATGGCAGGTTCAGCCCGGGTCCCATTGTCCTTGATTGGTAGTCCCCTCTGGCGTGGGTTGGTTCCCTTGGGTTCCTCCAGTTACGTGCAAAACCCGAGGCTTCTGGATTGCGCGGTGATCTCGCTTCTCTGCCCGCGGCCCCACTCATTGTTAGCTCGCGCCGCTTATCAGTGTAAAGTCAAAGCTTCCGCTGCGGTTTTCCTGTTTGGCTAGGCGCAGGTGGCCCATTAATCAGCCGCGCTTTCAGTTCCTCTTTTCCTCAGCTAGCAGCCGGTAGCGGAGTTAGCGCTGCGCAGCGGCAAACTTTCCTCGAAGCACCGTGCCGGCTGAACCTGACATACCACTCCCCTGAAAATAGACCCCCCCCTTTTTTATTTTGGCTTCCCGGGGTATCTATTGTAAAAGTCCCGCACTAGGTTCGGTGCTTTTACATGGGCTTTGCTTACCCATTCACTGTGGGACTTGGGGAAATGTTTCCACTTCACCAGCAGCTGGACCTGTCCCTTGTGCCTCCTGGCGTCCAGTATCTGTTTAACCTCGAAGTGCTGCTCCCCGCCGACCATGATGGGTGCCGGTGCCACCTCTGCCTTGTGCCAGGCGTTCCCCAGCTGGTACAGCTTCAATAAGCTGCAGTGGAACACCAGGTGGATCTTCCCGAGGCTTTTGGGGAGTGTTAGCCTGACAGTTACCGGATTCTTGATCTCCGTGATGGAGAACGGCCCCACAAACCTCAGGCTGAGCTTCTTCGAAGCCTGGTGCGTCTTTAGGTTTTTAGTCGATAAATATACCTGGTCCCCCACCTTCCACTGCCACTCGGGGAGCCTCTTGTGGTCCGCATGTTTTTTATATTCGGCTTTGGCCCCTTGCAGCGCCGTGTGCGCCGCCTGCCTTGTGGCGTCTATTTGGGCGAACCAGGAGTCCAGAGAGTCTATTTGGGATGCCAGCTGAGGCAATTCCGGCATGGGAACGAAGTCTCACCCGGTGGCCACTTTGAACGGGGAGAAGCTGGTGCTTTTGTGGACGGCGTTGTTGTAGGCTACTTCCGCGAACGGCAGTAGCTCCGCCCAATCGTCCTGCTGGTGCCTCACGTAGCACCACAGGTACTGCTCGAGCCCCCCGTTCAGGCGTTCCATGGCTCCGTCCATCTGTGGGTGCGCCGCGGAAGAAAGGGCTTGCTGCGTTCATACCTGCTTCAGGAACTCCCTCCAGAACTGCGCGATGAAATTGCCGCCCCGATCGCTGATGATCCGTCAGGGGCGCGCCATGCAGCCAGTAGATGTGCTGCACGAACAGCCTCGCCAACCTTTCTACCGTGGGGATTTGCCGGCATGCTACAAAGTGCGCTTGTTTGGAGAACAAGTTCGTGATCACCCAAATGGCGGTCTTCCCCTTGCTCTCCAGTAGCTCCACTATGAAATCCATGGCGATCTCTTGCCATGGGCCATCAGGGTCCGCCACCGACTGGAGTAGCCCCCTGGGCTTGCCTTTGCCCCCTTTCGCTGTTGCGCACACTGGGCAACCCCCCAAGTACGCTTCCACGTCCTTCCGGAGCATTGGCCACCGGAACTGCCACCGAATCAAATGGAACATTTTCACGAAGCCGTAATGCCCTGCGCTCCGGCTGTCGTGGGCTCTTTCCATGACCCCCCGCCGGCACTCTTCAGGCATGTACAGCTTTCCCTCATGCCACCATAAATCCCCTTGGCTGGTTAGCACGTCCCAGTTCTGCTTGAGCCAAGTGTCCCGCTCCGCCGCTTCCACAAACCCCTGCTTTACCTCATGCGCTGCGTCCCGCAGCTCTCTCTTGGCCTGGCTCCGGGTGACAGGCTTTGCAGCCAGCCTACTGCCATGGATGATGGAGTCCACGATTTCCTCTCACAGGCTGGTAGGCTGGGCATGCGAGATAGCCCATCTGCCAGGAAATTCCTCTTCCCAGGGATGTGTTTTAGGGTGAAATTGAATCTCCCAAAGTATTGGGACCAATGCACCTGTTTGGGGGATAGCCTCCGCGGGGTTTACAGGGCCTCAAGGTTCTTGTGGTCCGTCCACACCTCGAATGGCTCGGCTGCCCCCTCCAATAAGCCTCCACATGGCTAGGGCCCACTTGCCTCTTTCTCCCACACCATCCACCTTCTCTCCGTCTTGGTGAATTTGCGGGAGGCGTAGACGCACGGGTGGAGGGGCCCCTCCGGACTGGGCTGTAGCAGGACTGCCCCCGTTGCTATGTCCGACGCATCTACTTGGATGATGAATTGCCGATCCGGGTCGGGGTGGCGCAGGATCGGCTCCGCCGTGAACCGCCGCTTTAAGTCCTCAAACACCCCCTGGCATTCCGCGGTCCATGTGACCGCCATGCTGGGTTTGGGAGACTTCCTGCTGCCCTTGGTTTTTAGCAAGTCTGTTAGGGGGAGAGCGACTTGGGCAAAGTTCGGGATGAATTGTCTGTAGAAGTTCGCAAATCCCAAGAAGCTTTGGAGTTGCCTCTGGGTCCGCGGCGCTTCCCAGCCCAGGACATCCTTCACTTTCGCCAGGTCCATCTCAATCCCCCGGCTGGATATATGGTAGCCAACGTAGTCCAGCCGCTCCCGGTGAAACTCGCATTTTGAGAGTTTCACGTATAGCTGCGCCTTCAACAGTCTCTGGAGCACTGTGCGCACCAGTTTCACGTGCTGAGTCAGGGTCTCGGTGTAGATTAGGATGTCGTCCAGGTAGACCAGGATGCCCCGGTAGAGTAGGTCGTGCGGCACCTCATTTATTAGCTGCATAAACACCCCAGGGCCCCTTTTAATCTGAACGGCATCACGGAAAATTGGTAGCTTCTGAGCGGGGTACTTCCATTCATCTCCTGCATGGATCCTAACCCTGAAATATGCTTCGCACAAGTCCAGTTTTGTGAACACCCTCCCCTTGGATAGGTGCGATAGCAGGTCCTTCATCAAGGGGAGGGGGTAGTTGTACTCGTTGTTGACTGCATTCACACCCCGGTAGTCCACGCACATCCAGAGCGAGCCGTCCTTCTTCTCCCAGAATAGTACCGGGGCCGCTAGCGGTGACTTCGCGGGTTGGATGAATCCCCACGCAAGGTTTTTGTCTATAAACTCCCGAAGAGCGCCCATCTCCTTCATTGATAGGGAGTACATTTTCGGCTTGGGCAGTTTTGCCCCTGGCTCTAGTTCAATGGCGCAGTCACTGGGTCGGTGTGGTGGGAGCTGGTCGGATTTCTCTTCCCTGAATGCCGCCGCCAGGCTCCGGTATTGCCTCGGGATGCCGCTGGTCCTCGTGGTTCCTCCTGGTCCTGACCCATGCTCCACCACAGTCCCACTGGCCACCATCACCTGCATACGCCTCAGTATCGCCGCGGGCCCTCGGGCTTCCGGAGCCGCCATTACTGCTGCCGCCGCCCGGGTTCCAACCTCGGTCTGCTCCTGCCTCGCCTCCCCGTGCCTCGGATCCTCCGCCTGCCCGTCTGCAGCCGCGCCTCCGATCATTGCCGCTTGCCGGCTCTGCCTGCCCTCACGTTTCATCAGCTCCTCGTCCCCGAACCGCACGGCCTCCGCCGTCCAGTCGACATGCGGGTTCCGCCGCCACAGCCATGGCAAGCCGAGCACCACTGCATAGTCAGCGATCAGGACCACCACGAACCTCAGTTCTTCTCGGTGACTCCCGATCGTCATTTGGACCAGCTCGGTGTAGTACTAAGCCGGCCCCCCCCGCTAGCGAGCCATCTAGCTGGCTGAATGTGATGGGCTCTCGGAGGCATCCCAGCTGCAGGCCGAGCCCCGAGACCACAGCTGGGTCATCAGGCAGTGTGTGCAGCCTGAATCCAGCAGCGCCCGCAGCTGTGCCTCCCCCCCGGACCTCACCCCCCGGATGCATATCCTCACCCGAAAGGGGGGGCAGTCCTCATCACCAATTGGGTCCACGCGTCTTGGCTCCCCGGCTCGCACTGGGATGCTGTTCAGTGCGAGTGTGCCCCATTTCCCACCAGCTCCGATTCCTCCCCAGAAAACACTGCCTCAGGGGTCGACCTCTCCAGTTGGCCTCATTCAGTCACCGCTGCCACTGCACTCTTCCGCGGTCGGTCGCCCGCCCGCTTCCCGGAGGGACGTGGTGGCTTGACTTCGGGATGGGGTGGGGCTCCTTCCCACTCCGTTGGGCATTGCGCCGCCCGGTGGCCTTGGCCTCCGCACCTGAAGCACAGGTTCAGGGCTTTAGTTGCCTCTCACCCTCCTGCGGGCTGTCGCCGGCTGCTCCGCCTCTCCTCTGGGGGTCTCTCCCTTGGCCAGTCTCTTGCCTGGTCCTGTCTCCTCGCACTCTGTTGGATCTGCCGCCACGTGGCAAGCTTTCTTCAAAGCGCCATGCCGGCCGAACCTGACATATGGTGGCAAAAACCCAGAAGTCTGGTAGCACCTTTTGCAACTAAGAAATTTTATTAAAAGGCAGAAGCTTTTGTGAGTTCCAGCTCACTTCATCAGGTGCATAAGGTGGCTAGATTTATGTAGGATTTAAGTGGGGGCAAAGGGAGAGAAAGACAGGTTGGTTATGCATATGAATGTTACATGTGAGACAGACCATAAGTCTGACCATAACAATTGTAATATGTTCAAAGCCCATTATGTTTATTGAAATCTTCTGAGGTTACCTGAAACCTTTTGATGTCTGTGAGTTCAGCAATTTCTTGCTCAATGGTGCTGTTAAAGTCCCATTTTTCTAAGCAGTCACATCATTTTAGCCACCATAGATATTGAGGCATTGTATACCAACAACCCCCACAAACATGGATTTCAAGCCATCAAGTACATCATCACTGATACCAAAACAGCACATCTTGCCACCAGACTATGTGACTTTGTATTTCACCTTTGACAGTAACATATACCTGGAAATCAATGGCACAAGCATGATCACATGCATGACTCCTCAATATGCCAACATATTCTTGGCTGACATAGAACAGCACTTTTTTAACTCTTACCCCTAAAGCCCCTCCTTTGCTTGAGATTCATTTTCATAATTTGGACCCATGGCAATAAATCTGCCATTAAATTCCCTCATGAACTTCCACCCCACCATCACCCTAAGTCTAGACTTATCTACAGAATAAATCCATTTCCTTGATGATACCATAAAAATACACAGAGGGCCCATAAACACCCAGATGTTCTTCATATCATGTGATATATGCTGTCATCTGCCTGCAGTGCCCCTCTATATAGGACACACTTTGTGCAAAAGAATTAATGGATACAAGTTTGACAGGAGAACTCAAAACAAGGACAAAGTAATATTAGAATATTTTAACCTCTCAGGACACTCTATGGCAGACTTCAAAGTGACTGTTTTGGAACAATAGATCTTTCACAGCACCATTGAGCAAAGAAATTGCTGAACTCACATTCATGAGAGTTCAGCAATCTCAGAGAGTCTCAACAAACATAGTGGGTTTTTAATATACTACAATTCTTAATTGAAGGTACTTGTAATCTGGCCCACATGTTTTTTGTCCTATTTTTTAGCAAGCTTACAAAAGATAAAGTACAAAAATACAAAAGATAAACAAGTAAAGAAACAATGAAATATTAAAGGCAACCTCCAAGCAACCATAACTCTTCAAAGATCGTCAGATTCTTTAACTTTTAGGGATTTCCCTATGAATCTACTCAGGTACATCAAACTGTTATTTGATAGCAATAGTTCACAAGACCAGATCATATGGATCACTGAACCCTCACATTTTTACCTCTCCAATAAAGAAAATCTGATGTTCCTTCTTTCAAATACATTCTTGGAGGAGCCCAATAGACACAAAATAGGATTTTTTGATGCATCAGAGAAACCTTCAGGAAGAAATCAGAGAATGTGTTGTAACTAACTGGCAGCAGTAATCACTATAACAGCAAATGGGAAAGAGGGCAGGCAGATGGGATGGGGGAAAAGAACCTGATAGCTGCAGAAAATTTAACTGGTTCATCCCAGTGAACTCCGCTAATGAAGATAATTGAGACAGGTGTTTAACCTCTCCACCAGTGGTCACAGGTCAGCCAGGTTTTCTGAGAGAAAATGACATTATACATATGCAGATGCAGATCCACATTAATGTGTTTGTACATTTAAAGGTAAACTTGCTTCTAGCTCACCCAAGTACTTTGGAGCTAAAATGGTCCAAACCCAGCAATAAATTGAAAAATGCCAGCAGTCTCAAGAAGGAAAGCAGAGAAGAACATAGCTTCCAATCCCAGATTCACTTCACTTCATCTCTCCTTTTTATTTTCAATAATGCTGTTTTGGAATCAATGTAGAAAGAATGTATCAGAAGCTTTTTTGAGTCTTTGGTACAAGTGGGGAAGAAACAAATGCTGCTTTCCTTGAAGACTTCCTAACCTCAGCACAAACTTTCTGAAATTTCATAGTAAATTGAACAGGAGTTAACAACCGATATACAATGTTAGTTGGCCAGAACTGATCAACTGGTCAAATCTCACTAGGACAGTGCAATATATTCTGCCCTCCAAGCATACTTTAGAGATTTGCTTCCCAAACCAGAGAGCAAGTAATTCTTTAAAACTGGGAAAAAAAATGAAAATCAGTTCAGGATATATTATGAAGAACGGAATCTGCTTTACAAAGGGGAAGTGAAGAGAAAAGGGCTAGAGCTTCAATCATGTGGTCACAGCCATCCTCTACACACACACACACACACACACACACACCACCAATGTCCCTGTATGGGGATGAGATGAAGGGAGATTCCCATGTAAACTGCTTTGAACTCCTGGAAAAAAGGCAGGATATATATTTAACAAATAAGTAAAATGTAAGACTCTCTACTTGCCAGGCCCAAGCCTTGGATGTGTTTGTATAGGCAGAAACACTAAATTAATATTGTACGCTGATAAGTAAGATTCAGTGGTATTTAGGTTCTTTTTAAAAAATAAATTATGGTATGTATCAGCCCAGAGTTGTTAATAAACAAGAAGTCATATTTAAAGCAAGGTCTTAAAGTCAGAATTACTGCAGGAAATATCATTTTACAAAGTTTCATTTCAGCTATGAATTTTTAAGCCACCAAATGAATGGTTCATTCATCTTAATTGTATAAATTTAAAAATATTACCATAATTCTAATCCAGTTGTAAATAGAAACAAATAATAACCAGTACTGGTTTATTTGTTTTTAAATGACAGCCTACTGAAGCCTCAAAGTGTGGTTCCCATCCAATAACTGGAGAAATTCAGGTAATGAACTCATATTAAGTTATGGCATTCATTTTTGTCAAAAAATATGAAATTAATTTTTATTGTTTGTATATTGGGATAAGAACAATCAAATGGCTGCTTTGAGAACAGGTTGGATTTTTGATACGTTAATTGGTTATCCAACAAAGCATGCTTTTTGTGTCGCCTTTTTTATGCCGTGATGCAAACTAAATGTACGTACAAGCCATGGAAATTGCCTGTTGTTACATTATGCCAATGACATTGCGGAATTCTGCTTCATTGTTGATATTTATTCCCGTACCTGTAATAGGAACAAATCTGTTGTTTTTCATGATTGGGATCTGAAGAAATAGTTAAGAACACACGGGTTACAGATGACCCATAGTTAAGAACAGAGCCTATTGTAGCAAAATTCGAGTTAAATACACCATGATTCAAGTTAAATACACCATACTACTTATGCAGTATTATACAATAATACTGTTCCAGCTTATATACAAATTCGACTTAAGCAGAACTCATTTTTAAACTGGGAACTCCCTGTAAACAACTAGTTCTGCTTCGTTCCTTCCCCGAGGAATGTTATACCTGCCCCATTGTGTTATACAAGGGTACAATAAAACTCAGTATATATTTGTACAGTTTATAAAACTCAATCAGTTTTCAATAGAGCATATGGATCAAAGAGAGCAAAGTAAAAAATAAAAAATCCTCACTGTACATAACCCAACCCTTAGGTTGTTTACAATTGTAGGGATTAAAAAGTAGCTTTCTGGATTCTAACTATTAGAATGGACCCAGAAATAGATGAATGGGCTATTTGCACAGGAAGACCTTTTCTGACTCCCTCCTCTCACTATAGTCTGAGCCCAAATCTGCTTCCAAGGGGTAAATTACTATCTGGAATGGCAGGGGGCATTGCAGCAAGCTGGAACACCCCACTGGAGGTGACTTTCTAATTATAAAATATTTCATGATCCACTGTCTGTAATTACTGTAACCCCATCCAGTTTACCAGTTCAGTCTAACATGCAAGAAGTAGTGAGGAGGGCCTCCCTGCTGGTGACATGAGCAAAGAGGCAGCATCCATGCTTATGCTGTGATTGTCTACAGCAAGGACCCAGTTTTTCATGCAAGACTTCCACATGAGCTGAAACCCCCAACTAGAAATATATACTATAGGTGAAGTCTCCCCAGTGGTCAGTAATATAAACAGAAGAGCTCCTTGTGGCTGTAACAGGTTGTGGTGGCTGCACAACTAGAAGTTGCCCACCACTCTGTATTGGTTAAACATTTGGATGGAAGACCACCAGGAAATCCCAGGCTGGGTAGTAAAACAAAATCCTTGAAATCACTTGCATAGGCACCTCCATGTTGAGACGAGCCCAATTTGAAAGAGACTTCACCTTTTGTGCCACAGCAGGTGGCAGCAATTAGTCAACCCACAGAATTAAGTAAAATATAGTATTACTACTTGGTTGAGAGACCACAAAAAAAATAACAAGGGTGTAGGCCAAACTTGGAAACCAAAATAATCCCCAAAGGTGGCAATAAGCATGTCTACACAAGGAGTCCATTTTTGCAAATATGCATATATACTTCCATTTTTCTTTCTTTTTAGAGAAATGCTGACTCATTCAATGCTAACTTGAAATGAGCTTCTTCTACTTTAAGGGAAGCTGAGAATTTGCATCAGTTATATTAAGTATCGGTATAGTGAAAAAAGTAGTAAACACATAATTTGAAAATGGCTTTATTTTCAGAAAAATTCAGAAATAATTAACATGAATTAATGTTCTCCGTAGCTTCAAATCAACTATGACAAGCACCTTGGTAATTTGATTATTCACGTCCTTCAAGCAAGAAACCTTGCCTCCCGTGACAACAATGGTTATTCTGACCCTTTTGTCAAAGTTTACCTTCTACCAGGAAGAGGGTGAGTGGAGGGAAAATTTTCACCAATGCAACAGTTCTGTTTTTCAATTCTTAGGGAATCCTTTCAACATCAAGTAATCAGCATACCTCGTTTCAGGAGAGGCCCATTGAACCATTTTTCCAGGGAGTTTGGCTGTCAGTTTTATTTATCTTAGATCACAGCTGCAGTAGCAAAACACCTTTAATAATTAAGGTGTGGAATTTGGAGGATAATGAAGAGAACAGGCAAGGAATTCTCTCTCCCATATATTTTCTGTAACATATGTTACATCCAAACTGATGACGTGTGCTGTTACTAGACACTAGATAATGAAGCTTCAAATTAGGTTCTTTCCTGTCCTTCCTGTGAGGGAGAAAAAATCAAATATTCAAATCTAATCTGCTCATTATATTAAAGAAACTGCAGGTTCCTCTTCTTTCTGACAATGGGACATTGGAATTTGTTTTAACCATAGATCAGTTAAACCAGGATCAAACTGCAGTTCAGTATTCTGATCAGCCATCAGTTTCTCATGCTTGGATATGACAGGAAGCTGCAGTTTGTTCAAAACCATTAACAGAAGCTTTAAAGAAGAGGCGAGTTCATGAGTCATAATTCTGCACCTTGATATTACAGTATTTATCTGTGATTGAGACCTAATAAACCTAAATTGCTAATATTGTTTTTTTTGGGGGGGGGTCCATGAGTGGAAGTTCCATGATGATCTGCCCAGTCTGTGTAATATTTCCTCTTCTCTCAATTCTGATTTGAACATCTGTTGATGTATGGTTTGCATCATGTTATATATCTCTTTGTATTCCTAATCTTATGCTTCTTGTATCCCTTTCTATTACTTTTCGATGCATTGTTTCTTCACTGGGTTTGCAGCCAAGTCATGGTGGTCCAGAATGCAAGGTAGAGTGTTTTATTCTTTAATTGATGTTCTAACCCATCTGTGCATGAAAACGTATGTACTGATTTGCCTAGAATTCCAGTGATCTGCAAAGTAGGAAAGAAAAGTGCATTTCCGACAAGAATGGCTTGCTCTGGTCATTGATGGCCAAGTGAAAAATTTATAATAGGCAACAGATTGCTGCAGCAGCTTCTTAAGGCACCATTACTGGATTAATTGTGAAAAATCACAACTATTTTGATATATGCAGAAATAATGCACTGTCAATTAGTAATTATTTTATTGATATTTATACAGGAAAGAATGGATAGAACCATTCAAAGAAATGTCTTTAATGTTACTCTAAACTCTGTTGGCTTCTTTTCATTTCATGAGGTTTTACCTGAAGTGGGAATACAAGTTTGCTATACATTCAGTAAAGGCAACAAGGTTCCAGAGATGCATAAAATTTCTATTAGTAATATGTCTCTGTTGGACTTCAAATTTGCTTTTCAGAATACTTCAAAAGCCTAGTTCTGCTTCTCTGACATGAACTGTACATTGAACTTCTTAACTGCAATCTGATAATATGCTTGCTAGCAAATGTACATAAAGGAAAAAACATTTTTATGCTTAAATTGTAGTTTTCCATTTTGTGCCAGCTTCTTTGGGGTTTATGGTATAAATCATAAAGGATGATATTGTTCCTTTGAGTTACCATTCTAATATATCTTGAATTTAATTGCACTTATTTTTTTAATTGTTAGGTATTTGGACAAGCTTTGTAAATCATTTGATAAGCAAAGCCCCCCTCTTAATCCATCACCCTTAGAGACTAACAAAGCTGTTTGGGGAGCTCTGAAAGTGCTCCAAGCATTTTATGCATGACCAGAAGACCTTAAGAAGGCTATGAAGCAACTGCACCAAGTTTGGGAATGGCTACAGCTGTTTCATAGCTTCAAGAAATAGATCCAGAGGAGAATTCAATTCACATGAAAAGTATCTTGCTGAATACTTGCAAAAGTCCCTCATACAACATACACTATATTTGAACTGACACTGATTACACAGTACATTCAGGCTTTAAGTATTTGCTGACCATATATATCTGATAAATCACTTCTGCACTTCTCTAACTGCAAAAATGAATCTGCCTAAAGAGACTGATATTTCTACAGCAGAGCTATCTTATTAGAAATCACTGCATCATTTGCCAAATGAGAAGGAGTGAGTTAGCTTTAAGATTATATAATACTTTCAGTTCAGAGGGATAGTCATGAAAGCAATAGTGCCTGCAGAAGATATCCTAAGTTATCCTAAAATATAAGTGAAATAAAAGTAGGGGTACAGGGATCCATTAGCATGCACAGGACTGCATCTTTTGGGATCCTAAAATGTCATCAACTCTTTAATGTTCTTTAATTTAAGTTCCTTTATATTAAATAATTATATTAAATAATCATTGATCCAGTTAAGAGTTGAGATATAGTAGGTGATCTACTATGTACATCTCAGTAGTAAAGGGACATGTATCATTTTCAGCCTTGGGAAAGCATATGACAATTTAATCAATATTAAATTAGTATTTTTGTCATTAATACAATACTGATTTGAGTCTTCCTTTATGATTTTCACAGAGATTACTCTCCAGTAATCAAAGGCTAGAAAGTGATATGATTTATTTTATGTCCATCAGTATTTTTTTCAAGAAAACCAATGTTTCATTACTATTATTGTGTAGAATCAATTTGTAAATGCAGCATGTTCATTGTGTTGTTTTCAGTTGGACAAAAGAGTTTGAAAAGCCTCTAACTAGGCATGCTGGGGATTCAAAACTTTAATTTTTGAAGATTGAATTTGGAAAATGTTCAGTGGAAGATTATTATTTACACTGAAGCAGATCTAATGTCATTTGACTATACAAGCCTAAAAGTTTAATCATCAGATGTGTTAAAATTGTTTATGAATTGGAACAAGAGGACACACATCAAAGTAATGTTATGTTATGTTCCTTTGTTTCACTTCAGTGTTGAGAACAAGAGAAAGACAAAATATATACAGAAAAGCTTGAATCCTGAATGGAACCAGACTGTTATTTATAAAAGCATCTTCATGGAGCAGGTGTGTGACTAAAAGGATATTTTGTTCTGGGTGTGGCCAAATGCTGCTCCTGAGTTAAGAGTATATCAAGAATGAAACTGTTTAGTAATAATATCTCATACTTCTTAGCATATCTTTATTTATTCCTCTTGGAGCATTATGCTCATACAATCAGCTGGGAAACTGAGAGGAAAAAGGCACCTTTTTTACTCAGAATGAAGGTGATCTTGAACTGAAGGCAGTCACCTGTCCATTGATAAAACAAATGATAAACAGAGATTTTAATTCCAGTGCAATGTCTGCCTTCCCCATCTTGTCAACCAAAAATTGCCAACTCTGTCTGAAACTAGTTTTGGAGATTTCCCAGTAAATGTGAACTGTAGCACACTTGTTTGTACTTGCATATCAATCTGCCACATTTCAAAATGAGAGGAGCCAGAACAAAAAAAAATTAGAACTAATTGAATTAATAATTACTGATTATAATTATCTATCAAATAAAGGACACCATGTATAAAATTAATTAATCGACCATCTTCATATGCTTTGTATGGAATCACTCTCACACCCAAAAATCACTTTCATACATAGAAATATGCTACACAAATTCTCCTTTCAACAGAAATAGCCAAAAAAAGACAAATTGATATAGATGTCACAAGTGGATTGGGTAGCTGAACTGGGAGGAAAGGAAAATTTAAAAAAGGAAAAGGATAAGTGGTAACAACACTAGGTGGAAATAAGGCATGGAGAAGAAATCATTGAACACAGAAGAGACAGAGAAGCTCTAGTTAGGCTTCTAAGGATGGCATTCTTCAGGCAAGCACTGTGTGAGATGGGCAGCTCTACAAATGTGATTAAATAAATAAATAAAGCAGCCCTTTCACAGCAAAATCGCATCTTGAAATGTATCCTCACTTTTCAGCAGTGAAATCAGTAGCCATTTCTGTTGGATAGCAAGTATCTTTGTATAGCATGGGCAGAGTAACACTAAAGTTAGGAGTAAAATTTTATAAGAAAGTATTCTTTAGGCTGGTGTTTCCACAAAAGAAGATAAACCATGTTATTAGCAAATATAAGATTGTCTTCCCATTCATAAATAATAATGGGGACCTGATCTTCCTATGGTAAATAGAACCACATAAAATATCTTTTTAAGGGGCTGCAAACTTGCTTAGAATACAGCCTGTCATTCCCCTTGCCACAAGAACTGCAAATGGATAATACCAACTTCCCCATGTTCATTTTGCTATCTAATAATCTTTCATAGTGTTTTTAGATTGAGAAAGATATCTCAAAGTTATTAAAAAATCATGAATACCTAGGAGGAGGGGATTTCAAAGAGTGGATTGTCACCCCAGAAAAGTGATGGTGGAAGCAGCAAAGGCACAGATCATCTTAGAGAGCAACGCAGGGCTATAATTATTCACCAGATCATCTAGTTCTTGGTGACTATATATGCCAACAGCAAAAGCATAAATTTGTCTCATAGCAAATAGTATATTTGCTTCAATACTAGTTTCATTCATTCACTTATTTATTCTTTTGGATGTAGGTCCTACCCAAGTCCCCAGACAACTCTGGGCAACTCACAAAATCAAACAGAAAACAGAGAAGAAACGCAATAGCATATAGCATCCACCTGCTCAATATAAACACGTACAAAACAAAAGAAAAATAATTTGTGCATGACCAAGTGTATCACATGGTAATTTGGCTTATTTAAAAGACATTGCAGTCAGTCTAGACATGAGGTTATCAGTACATGAATGATTGCATTCAAGCTCTCCCTGTTCAAGAAAAAATTAGTTGACTGCAGAGATTGCAAGAATTGGGGCATGTTATAGTCTATGGTAACAAAACCTCAGGAGTTTGGTAGCACCTTTTTGACCAACAAAGGCTTTCACAGACCACATGCCACTTCAACAGAGTTAGTGGCTAAACTGATCTAGTATTTAAATTGAGATTAGTGGGGAACTCACTTGACAAGGATGCTCAGCTGATAAACTTAGCATTAAGTTTAACTACTCACCCAATGAGATCAACAGACAAATCAGTACAGCCAGATGGATTTCTATGCAGAATCTATTAAAAGCAGGTCACAAATCAGAACAGAACTGGTTGTCACCTATGGCTCACAGCTCAAGCAGCTCAAACACATTTTCAATAACCTACAACCAACACCAGACAATGACAGTGCACTTCTTCAGGTATTGGATTGCAAGCCCATACTTGCACACAGAGAGCCACTCAACTTGAAACAGATTCTCACAAGTACCATCACAGGTCCCAAGAAGTAAACACACAAACAGGCCAGAGTTTGCGCAAAAGAATTAATGGACACAAGTTTGGCAATAGGACTCAAACAAGAATGAACTATTAGCAGAGCATTACAAATCTGTAATGGAGTGCACAGAATACTCCATTACAGATTTCAGAGTAGCCATTCTGCAACAAAGGAACTTCACCAACACAATTGAGAAGGAGATTTCTGAATTCACATACATACATCAGAAGATTTCAGGCAATCTCAGAAGGTCTCAACAAACACATTATAATTCTTAATTGATAAGGTACATATAGTCTGATTCACATATAACCAACCAGTCTTCTCCCCCCCCCCCAGTTTAAATCCTAATTAGTATACCTGGTGAAGGGTTTCAGACTTGGGCAACAGACCAAAACAGCACTGATTTGTGGATGCGTTTGTGGATGACCTCTGGTGGGAGTGAGATGGGGGTAGTGCATGCATCCTGGATCTGCTTGATCTTTCAGCAGCCTTTGATATCATTAATCATGGTATCCTTCTGGACCAGGTCTGGGGATTGGGAGTGGAAGGTTCAGTTTTATGCTGGTTCTCCTTCTTTCTTTGGGACAGATTCCAGTCAGTGTTGATGGGAGAGAGATAGCTCATGGATCCTTCTCTGTGAGGTCCCTCAGGGCTGAATGCTTTCCCCAGTCCTACATGAAGTCTCTGAGTGAGGTCATCCAACAGCCCCTTTACATCTCTGCCCCGGGCCAACCAAGTAATGATATGGAGGTTCTACCTCAGTGTCTGGAGGCTGATTCAGCTCAACCCTGGCAGGACTGAGTAGCTATGGGTATTAGGGCTCCCTGGGTCCAGGGTTACTCCATTTCTGGTTCTGAATGGGGTTCACTACCCCAAACAGAACTAGTGCACAGTTTGGGGGGTCTTCCTGGACTCACGGTTCTTTTCCAAAGAGCAGATGGCAGCCATGGTCAAGAGAGCTTTTGTATAACTTCATTTTGTGCACCAGTTGCACCCCTTCCTGGACCACAAGGAACTGCTCAAGGTCACTCCTGCCTTAGTCACCTACCAAATGGATTACTTCAGTGTGTTCTAAATGGGGCTGCCCCTTTTTTTAATTAGCTAAATACGAAAGGCAAAGAAAAAAAATACACAAAATTATTTTAAAAAAATTAAAAACTTTTAAAAAAGAAACAAAAAGGAACAAAATATACAGGAGATATATTTGCAGGTATACATACATCAATAAATTAAAACCATGATTCATTGCAGTCATCTATAGCTAATAGATATTAATCAATTCTGCAGACCACTGATAGTTGGAGGATTTGTCTTTCCAATGCTGAATAGTAAGTTGGGGTAAGGTACAGAAAATCTTTGTTCAAATCAATTCCTATGTGATAAACTTCAAAAGAATATAAACATCTGAAAAATTAAATCTCAAAGTTGAATTAATACATGTAATCACTTCTTTGCCAAATGGAATAATATATTTAAATAAAACATTAATTTCACTGATCTCCAACAACATAAATGCAATGAGGTCATTTCTAAAATATTATTTATTGCTGGAAAAGGTGTAATCTAAAAATCTATTGAATTTTTGAGTTTTTTAAACATCTCTTTTTTATTGGTTAAGCAAAACATGCAAACAAAAAAAAAAGAAAGGAAAAAATACATATACATACATGAAGGATTTTGGAAAAGAGTAAGAAGCAAAAAAGCAAAATTAAAAAAAAAAATTTTTTAAGGGCATTCTGATAGCCCCACTCTCTTTCTTTCTCTCCTCCCCCTTTCTTTCCCAGCCACTATTTGTTACTTAAATACTGTTATACTTTACTTTGGACATTGATAGTCATTTATGTTTGGATCATTTTGATTTTTTTTAACAGTTTGTTTTTTTCTTCAAAAACCATATTCTATTTGTCTTAGCTTGCCTTGCCTTGCTGTGTGATATGTTGGATATAAAGGAAGTCTTTGAATTTTAGACTTCTGCTGTGAATATATACAGTCAGTTTTTCCACTGATACATATTCTTCAATTTTAGTCTCCAAATCCTGTACTGATGGCAAGGTTTCTCTTTTCCAATGTTCTGCCAGATTGATTCTTGCCTCTGTCAGCATATATCTTAATAAATTATTATGCCTTTTATCTATATAATCTGGGATCATACATAATAAAAATATTTGTAGTTTTAATTCAAAATTTATTTTCAGAATTCTATGAATGTTTTGGTGTATTTCTTTCCAGTACTTTTGAAGGAAAGTAGGAAGTCAAGGAGTAATCGGAATAACAGGCAAGTTTGGCCCTGGAGTACAAAATGAAGCAGGGCAAAGGCTAATAGAGTTCTGTCAAGAGAACAAGCTGGTCATAGCAAACACTCTTTTCCCACAACACAAGAGACGACTCTACACATGGACATCACCAGATGGTCAATACCGAAACCAGATTGATTACATACTTTGCAGCCAAAGATGGAGAAGCTCTATACAGATAGCAAAAACAAGACCAGGAGCTGACTGTGGCTCAGATCATGAGCTTCTTACTGCAAAATTTAGGCTTAAATTGAAGAATGTAGGGGAAAACCACTAGACCACTCAGGTATGACTTAGATCATATTCCTTGTGAGTATACAGTGAAGGTGATGAATAGATTTAGAGGATTAGATTTGGTAGACAGAGTGCCTGAAGAACTATGGACGGAGGTCTGTAACATTGTACAGGAGGCAGCAACTAAAACCATCCCAAGGAAAAAGAAATGCAAGAAAGCAAAATGGCTGTCTGATGAGGCTTTACAAATAGCTGTGGAAAGAAGGAATGTGAAAAGCAAGGGTGAAAGGGAAAGATATAAGCAAGTGAATGCAGATTTCCAGAGAATAGCAAGGAGAGATAAGAAGGCCTTCTTAAATGAACAATGCAAAGAAATTGAGGAAAACAATAAAATGGGGAAGACTAGAGATCTCTTCAAGAAAATTGGAGATATCAAAGGAACAAAGTGCAAAGATGGGCATGATAAAGGACAAAAAAGGCAGGGACCTAACAGAAGCAGAAGAGATTAAGAAGAGGTGGCAAGAATACACAGAACTATACAAGAAAGATCTTAATGTCCCCGATGTCCATGCTGGTGTGGTCACTGACCTTGAGCCAGACATCCTAGAGAGTGAAGTCAAGTGGGCCTTAGGAAGCATTGCTAACAACAAAGCTAGTGGAGATGACAGTATTCCAGCTGAGTTATTTAAAATACTAAAAGATGATGGTGTTAAAGTGCTGCACTCAATATGCCAGCAAGTTTGGAAAACGCAACAGTGGCCACAGGATTGGAAAAGGTCAGTTTACATTCCAATTCCAAAGAAGGGCAATGCCAAAGAATGTTCAAACTATCGCACAATTGCACTCATTTCACATGCTAGCAAGGTTATGCTCAAAATCCTACAAGCTAGTCTTCAGCAGTACGTGAACCGAGAACTACCAGATGTACAAGCTGGGTTTCGAAGAGGCAGAGGAACTAGAGAACAAATTGCCAACATTTGCTGGATCATGGAGAAAGCACAAGAGTTCCAGAAAAACATCTACTTCTGCTTCATTGATTATGCAAAAGCCTTCGATTGTGTGGATCACAACAAACTGTGGCAAATTCTTAAAGAGATGGGGGTACCAGACCACTTTACCTGTCTCCTGAGGAATCTGTATGCGGGCCAAGAAGCAACAGTTAGAACCGGTTGGTTCAAAATAGGGAAAGGAGTATGACAAGGCTGTATACTGTCACCCTGCTTATTTAACCTATATGCAGAGTACATCATGAGAAATGCCAGGCTACAAGAATCACAAGCCGGAATTAAGATTGCAGGGAGAATCATCAATAACCTCAGATATGCAGACGATACCACCCTAATGGCAGAAAGTGAAGAAGAACTAAAGAGCCTCTTGATGAGGGTGAAAGAGGAGAGTGCGAAAGCTGGCTTGAAACTCAACATTAAAAAAACTAAGATCATGGCATCTGGACCCATCAATTCCTGGCAAATAGAAGGGGTAGAAATGGAAGCAGTAACAGACTTCATTTATTTGGGCTCCAAGATCACCGCAGACAGAGACTGCAGCCATGAAATTAAAAGACGCTTGCTCCTTGGGAGGAAAGCTATGGCAAACCTAGATAGCATATTAAAAAGCAGAGACGTCACCTTGCCGACAAAGATCCGCATAGTCAAAGCTATGGTTTTTCCAGTAGTAATGTATGGCTGTGAGAGCTGGACCATAAAGAAGGCTGAGCGCCGAAGAATTGATGCCTTTGAACTGTGGTGCTGGAGAAGACTCTTAAGAGTCCCCTGGACTGCTAGGAGGTCAAACCAGTCAATCTTAAAGGAAATCAACCCTGATTGCTCATTGGAAGGATTGATAATGAAGCTCAAGCTCAGATACTTTGGTCACCTAATGCGAAGAGAGGACTCTTTGGAAAAGACCCTGATGCTGGGAAAGATTGAAGGCAAAAGGAGAAGAGGACAAAGAAGGTAAAAGGAGAAGAGGAGAAGAGGACGGCAGAGGATGAGATAGTTACTCAGAGGATGAGATAGTTACATCACTGAAGCAATGAGCATGAAACTGAGCAAACTCAGGGAGGCAGTGAAGGACAGGAAGGCCTGGCACAATATGGTTCATGGGGTCACGAAGAGTCGGACCCAACTTAACGACTGAACAACAACAACTTTTGAAGGGTTTTTTGCATAACCACCACATATGATAAAATATTCCTTCTTTGTTTTGGCATTTCCAGTATTTTTTTTTAATTTATTCATCTTGACAATTGTTGATAGAGTTATATACCATGTATAGAACATTTTGTATCAATTTTTCCCTCACACTGTAGTTTGATGTAAATTTTATTGATTTTTTTTCATCTTCCCATTGTTCCACAGTTACTGCTTTTTTAAAATTTTGCATCCATCAGAGATGCAATCAGCCCTTGAGGACCATCCAGAATGCAGCAGTGTAAGCAGGCACATCTCAGTATACCCAAGTTACACCTCTATTGCATGAGCTGCACTGGCTCCAGTTTGTGTCCAGGTAGAATTCAAGGTGCTGGTTGTCACCTATAAAGCCCTCCATGTCTTGGGGTGAAATCAGATTGTCCTGACCCTGCTGGCCTTTCATAAAATGTTGCTCCAGTCCCTGGGGGATCAGTAGGTGAGATGGCTCACTGAGAGGATTCTGACTTTGTTGTTGTTGTTGTTTCTGGATTCATCCTCAGTGACCGTTGTTTGGTTTTTATTCATTACTATTTTTTTTAATGTTTTAATGTGTTGTTAGCCACCCAGAGTTGCATTTGTGAGATGGGAAATCATATAAATTGATTAAATAAATAAATATATAAACAAATGTTATGGGGCATAAAAGAAAGCCAGCTGTCCATAGAGGAAGCTCATTAAGTATACAGGGAGAGCAAACAATAATTTGGCAGTGCACAGTGGCAACAGGTTAAAGGAGAGGAACTTTTTGTTATGGTTTCTTGTTCATCAGAAGAACATGGAACTAGAGGGAAATGCTTTCATGTCCTGCAGGAGAATGTGGCATATTTATTCCTTTCCCTAAATATAACAAGAACTATACATGCTACAAGCTGATTGCCCTCTTAGAAGAGATGGTGAAAGAGCTAAAGCTGTCAGCTTGTTAGGGAAGATTGGAATTCTGGAATGAAACGAACAGGAAGCACTTGGAAGGGCCAACAGCACCCTTTCAATACAAATGTTTTGATGTTAACTTTAATTTTGTTTCTTGTTTCTTCAACAATGGATGGAGGGAAAGAGTAAAGTGGTTGAGGTGGAGAATTCATTCTTTATGGAAGTCATAGATTTGGGGGGGGGGTCCCCTTGTTTAGTGCTGTTGGTTTAATTGCGAGGGGGTCTGTTAGTTCTGTATTTTTGTGACTTTTTTAGTCACTGGTAGTATTAATTTCTTAATAATTTTAGTACTCATATATTATTTATTCACATATGGTAATTTCAATATTCAATGTTTTTGAAGGAGGCTTGTTTGTTATGGATCCAATCTGTAAGTATATTATATTTAATCCTTTTATGTGCTTAGGTTGAGGATACGAAGTTGGAATGTGAAAGGGATATGAAATATTTTTAAACGCAGAAAATATATTTAAAGTAATAAGTAGACATAAAGCTGATGTTATGTTTCTATAAGAATCTCATGATGAAATATCTTTTTTGTCTGAAATAGATGGTCAGGTTTCTCATATATTAGTGGAAATAGTACTAATGCAGCTGAGGTTATGTTGTGGGTTAGGAAAGAGGTTAATGTAGTAGTAACACAAGTATATATTGTGCCACTTGGGCATTTTATTATTTTTAATTTGAGGATATTAGAATTTGACATAGCACTTGTTAATTTTTATGGGCCTAAAAGAATAATCCTGAATTATTTCATGGATGTGTGGCAGGAATACATGAATCAATATACAACTGTCTGATTTTAGAGGGTGATTAAAAAAATTTAATGTTTATAGGATAGGAATATTCCTCCTAAAAGTATAGTTTTAGTCAAAATTAAAAAGTATTCCATGCTTATGAGGAGATTCAACTGACAGATAGTACATTCAATTTACCCCCAGATTAGGAATTATACATTTACTTCTTATGCTCATAGAATGTGCTCTAAATTAGATTTTTTTTTTTATTTCACCTGCCTTAATGGAATATGTCTTAGGCTCTTCTATTCATCCTATTGTTATATCAGACCATGCTCCTATTACTTTAACCTTCAGTTTAAAAAGTTTAGCCAGGCTATGGAAGGTGGTACTTTAATACTTCTTTGTTATAAGAGAAGGGCTTACTAAGTTACATTAGACAACTAATTTCCCAATTTTTCAAAATTAATTATAATTAATCCATTCTTCAGAATGTGTGGATTCTTATAAGACTTATATAGGTAGTCCTCGACTTATGACCATTCGTTCAGCAACCATTTGAAGTTATGACAGTGCTGAACAAATAGCAGTTACAATGAGTGGTCAGAGTTTCAGCCATTCCAGCACCCCTGCACTCGCGTGATCACAATCTGGGTGCTTGGCAACCAGCTCGCACTTATGACCAGTTGCCACAATCATGTGATTGGCATTTGCAATCTTCCCTGCCAGCTTCTCCAGAAAGTCAGTGGGGAAATCAGCAAGGAAGATCACAAGTTGATGGGATAAGTCTCCACCATCCATGCACCATAACCCAGCCTCTCTGCACTCGCGCTGTGCCAGCCACTTGTGCACCCCTGCACACCTTCCCCAACCCTCACTGCGCTTCTCTCGCACCCTCATGCACACTCCCCGACCCTTCCACACCTCCCTCACACACTCCCCAACCTCACTGCACCACCCTCGTGCAACCTCCCCAACCCTTGCTGTGCACCCTCATGCAACCTCCCCACCCCTTGCTGAACCTCTCTGATCCTCACTATACCTCCCACACACCCTTCCTCACACCCATGCACCTTCATGCCCCCTCCCTGACCCTCACTACACCTCCCTCACACCCTTGCTCAACCTCTCCAACCCTCAATGCACCACCCTCGCACTCCCGTCCCACCCTTTGCTGTGTCTCCCACAGAGCTCACGGAGCACGCTTAGAAACCATTTGTGTTAGCCAAGTTACAATTAGAGATTTCTATGCTGAGAAGGTAGAATGTTGATCAAATAAATTCAAATTAAAGTATTGGGAGTCTGGTGAAAGGCCAAGTAAATTGCTGGCACATCATTTGAAGCAACAAAATCAGCAGCATTTAATTTCTGAAATTAAATTTCTGAGGATGATCTGACTGTTTTTGATCCTGGATCCTATAGCCATCAATAATCAGTTTTTACTTTTTTATAACTCAATATATAGTTTGAATGAGACCAGCATGAGACTGATCCATTGTTGAGTCAAGTGGATATTCACCTGTTATCATTAGATAATATTGACATGCTGAAACTCCTCTATCACTCCAGGAACTATTAGATTCTATTCAATTGTTGTAAAATGGAAAAGCTCCTGCCCAAGTGGAATGGCATAAGGCATTTGCAGGTTTGTTCAGTTCAACACTTTCAGAGGTGTATAATGAATCTTTTAAGGATGGTAAATTACCATCATCATTTTATGAGGTGTACATAAGATTGATTTTAAAACCAGGTAAGAATCCTAAATTTTGTGCTAGTCATAGGCCTATTTTATTAATCGATGGGATACTAAGATTTAAACTACCATACTGGTTAGACACTTGCAAAAGGTCTTACCAGATATAATTCATCCTTCGCAGCTGGGGTTTATCAAAAATCATAAGCATCAGACAATTTACAGTTATTAACTGATATATCAGATATAGCCAAGGATAGAATGGACTCTGCTGTATTAATATCTTTAGACACAGAAAGAGCCTTTGATTTGGTTCAGTTTTTAAAGCAAGTGATGATTAGATATGGCTTTCCACAGGACATTATCCAGTTGTTTGAGATTTATTATCTGCAACTCTGCATCACAGTTATAACAAATTGAATGATTTCAGACTCTTTTCAGTTATAATGTGTTGCTCCGCAGGGCTTTTGCCCTTGCTATTTAATTTGATCCTTTAACCTTTGGCCACCATGGTAAGGCAATCATTAGATATTAAGGGAATTACATTGGCAGGCTGTGAGTATAAATTATTTTTGTACACTGATGATATTTTGGCAGTTTATGATCTTTACTCTACCTCTTTGCCTAATTATATAAAGGTTGTACAGTAAATTGGAAAGTTTACTGGTTATAAGATAAATAGGGATAAATCTTTCCCTTGGACCCTAACATATCAGTGCAGAAAGAGTTGGATTTTGTGATTTCTATTGATTATATGAAATATATGGGGCTTTATGTATGCCAAAATATTTCTAAATATATGGAAATAAATATGTTGAAACTTTTAGAAAGGATTGAATTGGGTGTTAATAGATGGATTAAAATTTGTGGGGTAAAATTAATGTTATTAAAATGAATATTGTCCCTTGTTTGTTCTTAGATATTTCTATGTTTCTATATTTCTATGGGGCCACCTGCTGGGCTCTTGGCGGGCCTGCCCTGCTTCGCTAGTCTCAGCCCACCACTGCCCAGGAAGACAGCATGTTCTGTGCATTCCTGCCTCAGACAAAGAAGTTCCTCTGGTGGCAACACCCCACACAAAGGAGGGAGCCTTCCCTAAAGCACTGCCACGGACCCCTTCACCTCACCATAGCATGCACCACTGCTGACCAAGGCAATCCTCCAGCTGGGCAGCAAGGCCAGGACATTTCCACAATGGGCTGGACTGCTGAAGCAGGTCAGGCCCGCAAGGAGCCTGGCAGCCAGAGAGGTGATGGCGAGGGGCAGGGGTGCCCTTGCACAGCATGCCTGACCGAACCCCCATACCATGGGGCTTGAGGCCAGCCGATGTCAGTGAACCCCACAGAGGGGAGGGGAGGCAAAGAAGACAACATATGTCAGCTGGGGTCAGCAGCAGTGGGTAAGTAGCGGCAGCAGAATACAGCGGCCTCTTCATCTCAGCCATGCTATGCGGGGCAGCCAAAAGGACAGAGATGTGAGGCTGAGAGGTGGGCGAGGAAAGTGAAAGCAGGGCAACAGAATATGACCGTGGGATGCTGCATCAGTCGTAAATGTGGGCTGGTCACCAAGCGCCGGAATTCTGATCTTGTGACTCCAGGGACACTGCAACAAGTTCATTTTTTCAGCGCCATTGTATTTTGGAGAAGAATACATTGCTTAGAAGGAGCCAGCATGGATTATTCATCCTGCCAAACCAACCTACACAAGATTCCTGGCTTTTTGTCCTCGCTGCTTATGAGCCTGCTTCATCTTTTAGTTATGGAACTAAAGCCTCACATATTCCTTCCTTTGGCATCGAGTTAAACAAGAGGGGCCACAAAAATAGGGCTCACTCATTACCCACTCGCAGCATTACAGGTTTTTTTCATGTATTCTTGCCAATGAGGTTGCTGTCCAGTTGGCATGTAGGTACAATATTTTAGGAAAACAGATTTAACACATTGAAAGAATGGAAGCTTCAGCATTGAAAGAATGGAAGCTTCAGCTTAGTCTCACACTAGAAGGAAGTATTGAGTAACATATAGCAGAACTCTATTCTGTACTGTTCAACATATTTATAAATGACTTCAATGAGCAGTTAGAAAATATGATGATCAAATTTGCAGATGGCACAAAGATGGGGAAAATAGCTAACATTCAAGAGGATTTCAACAATTTGGAACAATGGGCAGAAAGTAGCAAGCTATTCAATAGCAACTTATGCAAAGTACTATTTTGGATAGGAAAAAACAAAAATAACGGCCATAGCACAGGGAGACCACAATAGGCAACAATTCATGTGAAAAGGATCTGAATAACTTGTTAGATCACAAGTCAAATATGAGCCAACTAGATGATGCAGCTACAAAAAAATAACAAATGCAATCTTTGGCTCCATCAACAGAAATTGCATCAAAATTTTTAAAAAGTTATTTTTCTTTATTTTGCATTGGTCAGACTTTGCCCATAGAATATTGCATCCAGTTTAAGAAAGACATTGACAAACTAGAGTATTTTCAGAGATGAACAGCCAAGATACATGGTGTGGAAGGAAAAATGTATGTAGAAAAATTGGATGTGTTGGGCACATTCACCCTAGAGAAGACTACAGGGAGACATAATTGTAAGGTTCGCTGCATTTGCCGCTGAACAGAAACCTCGTGAGGCACAGGCTTGGACGAAAGCTAGTTTATTCAGGCATAATGCGTAGCGGTTACAGACAAAGCCAGGATTGGCTTGGTGCAGTTTCTTACAATAGTTTTACAGGGTTCCCCCTTTGACCCGCAGTTACCCCTCGGTTCCGCCCCTTGCCCTTGCCCTGGGCTACCCATCTGTCCGTTGCGATCTTCCTTCCCCTCACCTTGATGGCAGATTCAGCCGGTTTCTGTTGTGTTATAATCTTCTTCCTTTGTCTGCCTTGCCCTCGCATTCCTTGGGCTTTTCTTATGGTGAGTTGGAGTGGCTGTTTTAATCTGGTTTCGAATTGCCCGCCGATTGCCTCTGGATTGCTGCGCTCCCGATGTATCAAAGCCGGAGTTTTGTTGCCACTTCTAATTGGCTCCTGCTGCGCGTTAACTGCCCGCCCCCTGTCAGTAGTTAACTTGCGATTACCTTGTTTCCTTGCCCTGATCACCTGTTGCCTGAGGCAGTGGAACTGACGAAGGGCTCTGCGCTAGCAGTGTGTGCTTTCTAGGCTGAATCTGACAATAATAACTACCTTAAATTGTTCGGAGGTCTGTCATGTACTATAGAAGACAGGGCAGAATTGTTCAGAGTTGTTGAAGAAGACAGGATAAAAAGCAGTTTGCTTAAATTATAAGAAAAGAAAATCTTAACAAGCTGTTCAGTGGAACAAATTCCTTCCGAGTTCTCCCCTGTGAAACAGAGGCCAGATGCCTATCTGTTGGGAATACCGTTGGGATGAATTTCTGCATTTGGCAGAGGGTTGGACTAGATGATTTCCAACATCCCATCCAACTCATATATTCTATGTAAGGCAGCCTATTAAAGAAGAAAACTCTGTATTATGCCAGGATTGCCTGATATCTTGTTCCTCTGAATGTCAATCTATCACATTCTTCCTCTGAACATTAATGACAGCCATTCTGTATTTTTTTCTTGTTGCTCTGCCTACCTTTTGTAGAATCTGGCTTGATATTGTAGCTGAGGAAGAACAGTTAAGGAAATAGATAAATGGAAAAGCAAGTTAAATGAGAAGCAACTGCTTTGTCTCCCTGAGCTTAGGAAAATGTAGAGAAATTTTCTGTGTCATACATTAGTAATATGGTAGTATACGTTCACTTGTATAGGGCAAAGCTAAATGTTGTGGGATATCTGTGGCTGCTGTCTTTTCAAGACTCCTAGATTTATATCTGGTAGTGCTAATAAAATATATACAGAGTATCAATTATGCATATGCCAATCACTCAAGATCCAAATTGACTCATCAATTCAACAGTTCAAAACGTCAATATGATCTGAAGAAATGGTCTTGAATGAAGTTGATTATAACTGTCAATTTGATCAGATAAAAAAGTGTGTATAGATGTATAGAAATGCAATAAATCACCAAATTGATTCAAAAGTCCCCAATTTAAATTGAATGTTTAAATGGATCAAATTATCTTTATATCAGATCTTTAAATTAAAATGTCAATTATAGCATGATATCTTAATGAACTACATTTCGTTGCACCTTCAGAAAAAGAATTAAGACATTAAGACAGAGCCCACATAGCCCTCTGTCCAAAATACTTGAATCAATAATGCGCAGAGCTGGGATTGGACAAGGTTACTTCTTGCATCATTACAGACAGACACTAACATGGTCTATTATTGGGCACACCCAGTCAAAGCTTGACCAATTCACTCTTCAAAGTTCCACTTGGAATTGATTCCAAAGACCAACACACACACACACCGAGGTTGATGTGAGGACAAGAATTGCTGAGTGATCATCTTGCCAGTAGATAGAGGGTACAGGCAGGCATTAGTCAGTGGAGCATGTTTTATGGATTGGGTACTAAGTGCACAGTGGGAACTAAAAGTAATTATCTTTTGCAGCTGAAGAAGAAAACTCTGGAAGTCACTGTCTGGGACTATGATAGATTCTCCTCCAATGACTTCCTGGGTGAAGTAAGTTTCCCATTTTCCTTGATTTGTTAATTTTCCCTTTCCTGACATGGTAATCAGTTGAAAATATACTCACGTTATACATTTTTTTAAATCCCAATAAGTATTCATCTAGATAGCAGCTTATGTAAAGTAGAAGGTCAATGACAGAGATTTACAGTAATGACTTGTGAGGTTTCTCCATTTTGGAAATCATGGATTTGTTTGTTTTTGGCTTATCTAAAGTGCAGACCTACCCATTATGGTTTAATTATACATGAACAAAGCCACTATAACAATTAACCATGGTTTCTTAAAAAACTGTTTTAGTGTAAAGTTGTAAAGTTGTAAGCAAACTATTATCTCCGTTGAGTTGAGCTCAACACCTACAAGTAATTTTCATGCCAACAGTAAGGAAGTGGTTTGCCGTTTCTCCTTCTGGGATGCCTTTCAGCTTCCCCGTCAATCCTGCAGCCTTGGGTTTTCTTGAAGTCTCCAATCCCAGTCCAAGGTCCAGTCATTCTTAGTTTCTGATCTCAGAGGAGTTTCTTCATAGCTCAACTAAAACACTGCAAAACACTTTAATTTTTTGAAATGGGTTATGAAGTTGCACTCTGATAAATGAAACAGGACCAAACTAATAGGATAACTCAGCACACTTATGCCTAGGAGCTGAAATTATAGCATAAAGCCAGGTTCAGTCATCTCTCATTGCTCAAGTATTGCATTAACTTTTTCCACTTGTACATCCTGTGTAATCACTTCCTATCCCATAGGAACTGTCATAGATTTAAAACATTAATATCAATATTTTTCTAAATATTTAAATGAAACATATCGAAATACAACTAGGATGTCTAACAACAAAGCAATGCAGTAAAGGCCAAACCATTAAAGCAATCTTGGAAATTATTATTGTTATTATATTTATATTGCACCTTTATTTTGTATAACTCAAGAGGGTATATGTAATGCCTCCTATTTTCCTCACAAAAACACTGTGACGTGAGTTGGGCTGAAACAGAGAGTAACTGACCCAAGATCACCCAGCCAGCTTTCATGCTTAAGGCAAGACTAGTAGTCCTGGTCTCCAGTTTCTAGTTCAGCACCTTTAACCACTACCCCAAACTGTCTCTCTTGCAAATCTAGAAGCAGTTTAGATGTCTCAATTGCCTATACTGTGTATATATAAATGCCAATATTTACTTAATTTAATTTATAACTAAGAATCTGCATCAGAATGTAGAATGTATAATCACTGCTATAAATAATGAACTGTTTATGTTTTATTTACTTTTCTAATGTATAGATTGCCAGTCCTATATGTTAAGGCACTTTAGAAAAGTCTTTTGAAAAACATTAACCTGCACTGAAAAAATCTGAAATATAAGAAATTGCAGTATAAATTTCAATATGCAAAAGGAGAAATTGTTTACCAATTGGTTTTATCCAGAGTCCAAATAAAAAGTGAAGTTTGACATGAAAGGTGTTTTGCAAAGTACTTTAAAGATATTTCAAGATACCCCGAAGGGGGTATGTGAAATACTAATGTCTATATTGTTCATTGCCTGTATCTACAATTCTTAAACAATCACTCTCTTTTCCCAGTTGTTCTTTCCTGGAGCACCTTTCTCTCATCAACTATCTCCTCAAAATTATCAATTACCATTCCACAGCACAAACATGAAATGAATTCAAACCCTCAAAGACCTACATCAAGGTGTATGAATTAGTCAGTTTTGCTTTCTTCCACTTTTAGTTTCTTTTAAATGCTCATCCAGTGCCCACATAGATGGAAGTAAACCTCCAAAGTAACCCCCCATCTCTATTTGTTACCATATCCTCTTTCTTCCTTTTCCTCCACATGTTGTCTTCCTTTCTAACATAATTTAATTTCTAAATTCCTCAAATAAAGACTTTGCGCACAAATCCTGAACAACCATCAGAACCAAAATATAAAACTGGTTTGGAGTGAGTTTTGAGATTCAGTGCATCCAGAGCAGATCCTTTTACAAAACTAGAGATTTACTCTCTCTCTCACTGCATAGGTCTTAATTGAACTCTCTAGTGGCTCTCCACTGGATAATACTCCTCGGTGGTATGCTCTGAAGGAACAGAGTGAAAGCATCGACCATGGGAAATCCCATTCGGGGCAGAATAGCCAACAGTCTCCAAAACCATCAGTCATCAAGAGCAGAAGTCATGGTATTTTTCCTGACCCATCAAAAGGTAAGAGTTTTTCTTTCCGTCTTTGTGAACTATGGGGATATGTTTTCCTGGTAATGTGTGGTTTTATAGACCCTATGATGTGAAATTAACATGTGATGCATAGCTAATCCCCTGTCTTACCCAGGAAGTTAATGATTCAAGTTAAATACACAATGGTTCAAGTTAATTACACCATACTACTTATGCAGTATTATACAATAATACTGTTCTGGCTTACATACAAATTTGACTTAAGGATCTTAGGAACTGAGGAACTCAATCTTAAACTGGGGACTACCTGTAACTATTAGGAGTATAGAACCTATTGGAGCAGTGTTTCTCAACCTTGGCATCTTTAAGCTGTGTGACTTCAACTCCCAGAATTCCCCAGCCAGCATGAATTCTGGGAGTTGAAGTCCACCCAGCTTAAAACTGCCAAGGTTGAGAAACACTGTATTAGAGTGCCTCATGAGCAGCTGGAGGAGTGATTCTTCCTTTGCAAAGCAACCAATAAACTGATGAACTGTCTTGCAGCAAACTGAAATGTTCTTGTCCAAAGAGACAGGGCACTGAAGTCAATATAATGGGGAAAAGTATATTTTGGAAGTGAAGCAAAGAAACACATCCCAAGCTCACTTTGAAGGTGATGGATGATTAATAGAAGGTTACATCCATTTCTGCCCTCCAAATACAGTTGCCTGCTGGTTCTGGCAGTGGGGCATTTAGGTAGTAAAGATAAGACACAGAAGGGTTTTGTTCAGCTTCACAAAGGTTTCAGTTCTAAACCTAATCCCTGGCGGGAACTCATGGATTGTCTTGTACAAGTCAGTCACTCTCTCAGCTGTTGTGTCTCATCATTCAAAATAGCAATAATAGTATCAGTCTATTTTATAGGGCTGGTGTAGAATTGCCACAGGGCAATGTAAATGAAGTGATTGAATCATCGAAAACATTATAAAATTACTAGGAACACTTCCATATGAGGATTTTGCATCATTTTGAAAGCAACTGCAGACTATGTGATCCCATAACAGTGGCTGTTAGAGAACTGAGCCAACTTACTTTTGATTCAGGTGTAATGTATTTGGAACTATGGCAAAGTAAGCTTGTGAGTAATCCATTTCCACACATGCAGTAACTCTTGCCATACCCAAGCTTCATGTCTTTGAAGAAAAAAGTGGCTTGATAGCTTTATATCTCCTCTGTTTAGGAACCACTGGGGTATTTACATACAACCAGGCAAATATCCAGAATGTAAAAGTAGCTCATGGATATGGGGACAGGATAATGCATAGAGAGGGAGTGAAGAAATTTTGTTTCTTCAGGACCTATGGAAGATTAGGGTTGGGCAGTGATTAAATGTTATTCTCTGCTCCTCATTCTAAATACTGCAAGGTAAGCTGAGAAGATCATGCAGATTGTTTTTTGTTGCCTTTGAGGGATTATGGAGTAGAAGCAGTTCTGTGGCCCTGAGGTGGAAGAAGAGTAATACACTGTATTCCCATTATCTTTTCTCACAATTCATACTAGATATGCAGATGCCTACCATTGAGAAGTCCCACAGCAGTCCAGGAAGTTCCAAATCTTCCTCCGAGGGACATCTGCGTTCTCATGGACCATCTCGCAGCCAAAGCAAAACCAGTGTCACTCAAACTCACCTTGAAGATGCTGGGGCAGCCATCGCTGCTGCTGAAGCAGCTGTCCAACAGCTTCGCCTCCAACCAAGTAAAAGACACAAATAAAATTCCTCAGCATGGCAGCTTAATTTTCATCTGTTGCCTTCTCCCACCCTTACCCCAACTTCTTGTTTGCCCATCTTCCCTGCTGCTGGCCTTTTCTTTCTGCTCTTGGCACATTGTACATTCCACCTGTTCAGTATTCTGTGTGTTTGTTTGTAAATACATAGAAATATAAGATAGTCTCCCGCTTAGGAAATCCTTTTCTATCGATATAGAATGCCACTAAACTGGTTGTTTTTCCAGCATGTATTCCATTTGTTCAATCTCACAATCCTGCACTTCTTATGGGAAAAGTTTGCTGTGTTTTGTTCTTTTGGTGTCACTAAATGCCTCAACTCTAATTTAAATTCCATATACTTTGTTTCTAACTCTACCCCTACCTGAGAATTGTGGACAGTTTATAAAAAACAACACTCTAAATTTAAAAAGCAAATGGGATAGACCTATCATAGAGTACTAGACTTTGGAAACCAAAAAATGGAAGAGCATATTTAAAATGTTTTCAGTTTTATATTGGTAAATGTTCTTTCCTTTTGACAAAATTATTTTTTAAAAGCAACATCCTTGAAATGTTTTCTTCAGCCAATGGTATTATTGTAGAATCACATGGACAAAAATTCATTGGCTATAATTAAAATTAGATGCTGGCATTGTTAACAATCTAATAATTAGCCCTGTGGGGTCTGTATTATATTGGGGTATAAAAAATGTTAGTGAGCAATGAGATTTAACACTTACAGCTTTTCTGTATTCCACCATGTGTAAATCATTCTCTCATGTAATTATAGGTTGAGGATTTAGTGAGTGACAAATTAGTATAATCCAACTGTGGCAACCATTTGTTGTCTTCATGATAATTGGTGCCCAGTCACTGTTGTGTAATGCAAAAGGCAGGAAATAAAATCCTCTGTGTCTTCTTTATCCTTTTATTTTAATTAAAAAGAAACAGCCAGTTTAATTACCATTTAGGGCTCTTCATGTGATGTCTCTTTGGAATTCAAAGAAACTTGCCTATTTAGATGCAGAAAAGAGAATTCCCCCATTTCTGTTTGCATGACTAACATTTAAGCTGGTTCCATCTGAGGTACATATTGTGGGTTTCCATTTCACCCATACTGCCACAGCAGCACATAAAAGCGGTCAGTCTAATCATGCAAGGAAGCAGCACAGACACAGCATAGTGGGAGCCCTCCCAATTCAAAGAACTCAGTCTGACAATCTGCCTCCACCAGCCACTGACAACCAAGAGCAAAGCCAACTAGCCCTCAAGAAAGTGATATCTGATGGACCATTCAAGCCTGAAGGAGGTGAGCAGAAAGACATGGCCAAGAAACCAGCCTCAATCAAATGCCTTCTTGCCGTGCCTGCTAATTCATTGCACAGTGAAATTATTTTTTCACTCATCTCTGTAATGTTCCATTGGGTTAAAACGTCCTTTCCTAATCTTATTGCTAAAGCACAAGACTCATAAATTGTTGAACATTCTAAAACAAAGAACGTCCATCCTCCTCCAAAAATTGAATTCATTGTGCTCATATTGCCTATTAAATGGCATGCATTTTAATTTGAACTGCTTAAGCATGATTAAACCATTCTTTTTGTATAACTAAAGCCTACCATGGCACACAGGAATGTGTGGACACCGTGTTGTTGTTTTGTTGTGTTGGTGCTATTACTTCCATATGTGTTGTTTTTTCCCCTTTGAAAAATCTATCTTTCAAAGCAAAATTATTCCTTGGAAGTTGAACATAGAGACTAATATTCAATGAAAGTAACTGCTGAATTTCATATTGAGTATGTTCATTTCAGACATGGTAAACAAGAACAGTTGGAAATTGTCTTGTTCCCATCTCTTTTATATCCTATTTGAAGAGTAGGATGGGCCTTCTGCCAATCCAGAAACAGAAGCTGCCTGTTGTCTTCTGTACAAACAGGGGGTACAAACTTTCCTCAAATTGGCTATGTGTCCTCCTCTTCCCTGCCATCATTTGCCCAACCTATGAGCGTTCACTAAGAAGGGTAATGTCATTCTAACTCAATAAATTGTTAGCTGTGAAGTGCCAGATCGGTTTTATGTTAGATTCACTCCCTGTTGTGTCCTTGCCACTTTGTATTGTCCACACATATATGGAATGTCTGAGGACAATAAGCAGTTCAGACATGCAAAGGCTGTCAATGTGAGGGAAAATCCTGCACAGCTGAGATTATTTATTGGGATAGCCTTCAAGTACAGTATTGTACTTCTTTTCTTCAAATTTTTCTCTAATTTCATAGGGACTTGATGAAACGCTGATCCACATGAAATAGCTCTCTTATTGGTAGCTGTAGTTATCCATACTGAAGAATCTAAAATATGATGGAAGATTCAGGTCAATAGGCTATATTGCACTGACTGAAACCACCCTGTGAAAAAAGTATTTTTAATTATTTTTATTAGTAAACAACTACAACACCAACAAAATGCACTAGTGATTATACAATATAAAACATTGTACAGCACAATACAATTATAAAACCAAGCCAGTGATAGGGTACTAATCAACTAATTAAAGTCACAGAGCAGAGCTTGTTAACTTGCCTTAGCACTTATTAGGGAAGCCCTGTGTCATGGAGAAAGTAGCTCAGGAAGACATAGTTTGTTAGATCCTCAAAAAGCCAGACAATATATATTTTTTAATTTATTTTTTTAATATATAAAAGTGCTTTAACATAAAAGTAAAAAAAAATAACAAAAAGAAAAAATATATCAATATAACAGTAAACAGTTACAATTCTATATATGCTTATCTAATGCAAATATTATTCGTGTGTCTGTGTGTGTGTGTGTGTGTGTGTATCTAATAGAGTTATATGACTATCATGTTTCTTTTCTTTTAACCCAGTGTATTTTGTATAAATGAGTCCCATATTTCACTATACTTGCCCATACAAAATCTACATCTATAGGCAATCCACTCATAAGTAGCAAGTGCAATCAGGTCTTCAATCAACTGAATAAATGGGCCATACATTTATCATTCTAATGCTGCAGTATCAGTCTTTTGGCCATAGTAAGGGCACAGAGAATCCACTTACGTTGTCCAGTTGTCCAGTTCCATGTACTAGGTGTATAGTTCAAAGGAATATTATCCTCTGAAAAATTTAGCTTTTGTCATACAATCATATTTATATAGTCCACTACTTTCTCCCAAAACTTGGTAAGTATAGGACATTGTAGAAACATGTTTTAAATAAGCATTATCCTCATTACATCTCCAACAAAATGCTGTTTTTGACAATCCTATAGACGTAGTGGAGTCCAATAAATTCTAAATATTATTTTTTGTTGTATAAGTTGTAGTTTGAGGTCCACTGACACACTTGCAATAGAAGTTAAGACACTCTCCCATTGTCTAGGCAATATAGAAACCTTCTAATTCCACTCTGTCAGGTTCAGCCCAAGAAACAGCGGGACAATTCAGGAACAGTTCAGTTATTTTATTAGCTTACACATACTAGGCAGAATCTCGCCAGACTAACTCTAACCCCCAACGACCGCAACTAAACACTCTGAATTCCTTAGGATCGTGCCAGTCTCATCCTCTTAGTTTTCGCATGCTCAGGCTGAGGGCTGAGGAGATGCTTGAGATTCCTCTCCGACTCCCAATGACCTTGGACCTCCTCACTCAAGTTTTCCATCACACACTCATCCCTTAGCATCTGCATATCAAATTGATTTATTGATAACAAATATCTATTCAAACTAATAGGTCTTTTAGTTTTAAAGGATTTAACAAGTTGTTTTAATATCTCAGGTGTCTCAGAAGCTGAAATTGCTGCTGGTCCAAACAATGTTGTTAACAAATGTTGTAACTGTAAATATTGCCATTGAATTACATCCAATAGATGATATTTATCTCTTAACGCAGCATACATTAAAAATTCATCTTCATCATCTATCAGTTGGTCCAAAGTCAATATCCCCGCTTCCATCCAATTTTTCCATATCACCATCTTTTTCCCAATTTTAGAGTCGGGTTTTCCCATAAAGTCAATTTGGCATGGGAAAAAGGGTCACATTTTTTATTAGACATTACATTCAATAGCTTTCTAACTGATGAATTGTTTCGAGAAATATTAGCGCTTTAGTATATTTCGATCCTAATGCTATCCATCCGACCAAAGGTGCTGTATATGTGTATTCCAAAGTTGCCCAAATCAGAAGATTGACACCAGTTGTTGGCTTCCAGTATTTAATACTTGACAACAGGGAAGCATGATGATATAGCTCCAGATACGAAAGACCAAATCCTCCTTCATTAATTGATAACTGCATTTTCTGTAAAGATATTCTCAGAATTGAAGAACCCCATAGAAATTTTCTAAACAAAGAATTTGTTTTCTGAAAATATTTTCCAGATATAAAAACTGGAATTCCTCTCAGAATATAAATGAATCTGGGAATAATGTTCATTTTGAGAGTGTTCACTTTTCCCCAAAGGGTGAGGCTTAATGACTCCCATCTATTGATATCTGAAGAAGCCTCTCTATATACAGTATTTTATTTGTATTATATGTTGCTAAGTTATATCCTTTGATATACACATATATAAATATTTAACAGATTCAGTACAAATATGGAATTGATATTCCTTAAATGAATGGGTAACCAGGTTTTCACCTATTAGCATCAATTCCAATTTGGACCAGTTAACAGAGTATCCTGCTATTTTAGTAAAGGCATCTATCGTTTGCATCAACACTGGAATAATAGTGTGAGATTTAGAAATGAACAGAAGAATGTCATCTGCAAATAAAACCAATTAATGTTCAACTGAGTTGTGTACTGCTCTGTAGATCTCCCTGTATCTAATAGCAGAAGTCAAGGATTCCACACAAAGGTTAAAAAGCAAGGGTGAAAGTGGACATCCTTGTCTAGTTTCTCTAAACAATGGAAAAGTAGGAGAAAACATACCATTAACCTTTACTTTAGATGTGGGCAACTCATATAATATCTTAATCCATTTTATAAATTCCAAAGGAAATCCAAATCCATTTAATACAGCAAACATATACTGCTTGTGTATTTTGTCAAAGGCAAAATTATCTAATGATAAAAACATTGATCTTTGTTTTTATTCAAGTCTATTAAATCTACAACTAACCTAATGTCTGCTGCTTGCCTAGTTTTTATAAACCCTGCTTGATCATTCTTAATAATGAACTTGCTGTAATCTATTTGCTAACATTACTGTTAAAATCTTTGTGTCGACATTAATCAATGAGATTGGATGATAATTAGCACATTGAGTATAATCTTTACCTACTTTTGTATGACTGTAATTTATGTTCTATAGGCTCCCCAACCAAGCGCCAGTTGTATTTGACTCATCTTTTTTTCAAAAGCCACCACTTTGGAGGCATAATAGGCACCAAATTTTCCCATCAATCTTCTCAGGCCTACTTGGGAGTACACCATCAAAACCATATTATCTGCATACAAAAGGATATTGGTATATCTGTTAAGGATCTTTAGCATGTGAACTTCAGTGGAATAGAGGAATTCTGAGATGTTGTTGACATAAAGGTTAAACAACATCAGGGCCAAAATACATCCTTGTCTAACACTTCGTAAGAGAGCCATTGACTCCGGTACAGACTTTCAGGCATTTATTTTTATAGAGGGTCTTTAACAGATACAGATTCTGGGTTCCAAATTTAGCTTGGCCACCTTTTTCCATAAGATGTCTCTGTTTATGGAGTCAAATGCTATGCTAAGATCTATGAAAGATGTAAATAGATGTTTACTGTCTGTTGTATATTTAGTAATAAAATGGTATAAGATGAAACAGTTACCTATTGTGGAGCATCCAGCTCTAACCCCTTCCTGTTATTCCACTAGTATGTACTTCTCAATCACCCTCGGTGTTGCTCAGGAGATGTTTTGCATACATCATCTGTTATATCAATAAGGCTTATGGGTCTGTAATTTTTAGGAACTTCCTTCTCTCCTTTTTTGTGTATGGGAACTGTAATGGAGAGTTCCCATCCCATTGGTATATGGCCAGTGTTTTCTATATAAGTAAACAGCCTGCTAACAGTAGAGCCCACTAGTCAATGTGGTGGTCCTGAAAGATTCTGGGGTGGGAAGTCTTCAAGCAGGCACCTTATTGGGTTTCAATGACTGAATAATGTGTTTAATTTCTGTCACTGTCACTCCCAAGAAGGGGGGTGCTCAGGAGTCATCTTTTCTATGTGTTCCTGGTTAGAGTTGACAAATAAGTTGGTGTAAAAATCCTCCACAACTGAAGCTGAGAAGGAGATATCAGCTTATGCTCCTTCAGTATACCAGATACAATGTTCCAAATTATGTCTGAGTTGGAAATGTTTGCTGAGTTTTCTAGCTCAGACCAAACTGTAGCTGTGTGTTAGGCCTCCTTGGTGGTTGTTAGTTTCTTATAATTACACCGGAGCTTTAACATCTTGGCGTGATTGTTTGGTGTAGGATTTCTTTGAACCAATGTATGGCTGCCCTTTGGGTCTTTTTTGAGGTGAGCAAGTAGTTTCTTATCCTATGGTATGGGTACTCTTAAATTGAAACTGCCATGAAAGTTGACTGCAATTGGTTGATGATCACTGTCCTCCCTCACATAGACTTGAATGTCTGAGAATAACTTGGTTTTCTCTGCTGAGACACATATGTAGTCCACATATGTACTAGCATTCCCAGTGTGGAAAGTGAAGGGACATATAAAGCCACTGGCTTTGTCTCCTGTGATATGAAGGTTGCACGCATCAAGGAGGTGAATTTGGAATCTGCCATGTTCTTTTTAGAATCTCTGGACTGCCAGGGTGGGTTGTTTGATAAATAATCCTCAGATATGATGCCCAAGTGGGCATAATAGTACAAAGAAGCCCCACTCTGGTGTTGAAATTTCCCAATAAAATCACAACATCTTTGGGATGTTTAATATTTACCTCTAGGGCTGTCTTTTCTCATTACACCCAGATGTCAGGGGAAAGGAACATAGGAATGTAGGTATACATTCAGCAGTACAACTTCAGAAGATTTATATTTAAATTGGATTGCTAAAAGATAAAAGGAGTCTTCTCTGAGGACCAATCCCTGCCCTTGCTTGCCCAACTCTGCCTTTGTAAGTATACACAATCCCCCTGAGGTCCACCCTTTTCCCTTAAAATTTCATGCTGATGTAGATCAGCATCTAAAGCCTAGTAAATAAGCTTCTACATCACCAGTGGTCAACCATGTCTCCTGGAGTGGTATAATGTCAAATTTGGGGAGGAACTCCAACAGTTCTCCATTTGACATTCTGTTCTTCCATCTGGCTTTGCTTCATGTCAATGGTAGGATAAACACTCCTTGTTTATTGTCAGAAGGGGTAGCTGGCAATGTGCTGAGGTCTTTGGTTGACTGGTGAGGCTTATGCAGTCATTCTGCAGGTAAGATGTGATCAAAATTCCTTCAGTATCTAAGTAGGCACACTGCCTTTGCCACTGTCTTGCGGCTGTATGGAATCAGATGAGTTTGTGATAATATGCAGATCGGATGGTAAACATCAAATTGTTGTTTCATATTGTCACAGTGTGATGGGGTTCGTTTTTGAACTGGAGGTGTATTTCTTACAAAGGTGGCAATGGGCATAGAACACACACAACAGTGGAGGCTTTTTATGCTTTTTACTATACACAGATATTTACAGGATATTTACAACAGAGCTAAACAACACAATCCTGGTGTCCAATTACTTCCCATGGCTCCCTACCAGCAACTCCCTTATCCTCCCCACTTCCTCCCCCTTTCTCTCCATCTCCCTCCTCCATTCTGGGCTTGATAAGAGAGAGAAAATAAAAAGAAAGCAATGGACTGGGATTCTGGAGTGTGCTCAGCATTGCTTGAGTTTTTTCCAGCTCAGCCAAAACAACATCGACTTCTGTGTCAGGGTCTTCTGCCCAGTTTTCTCCCCAAAACCAGGGCTTGTCTACTGGCAGGAAATCCTGCAAGCTGCTGCCTGCCACAAACTGGATCCCTTCTAACCCTCCAGGGTTTTGGGTGTTGCTCATCCCTCTGGGTCTTCACTTCCCAACTTCCAGGGAAGCCACCCATGGACGGTTCTTCTCCTCTCCCTGAACAGAAATTAACACTTATCCTGCACACCCAGCTCCTCTTCAGCCTTTTCTTTCCTGCTCCTTCATCCATTCCAGCAACAAACTTTTACTCTCCTCTTCTTCTCTTCATTCCTTCTCTCTCGCCAATCCCCAACACCTATATTCCTCACTGCACCAATGGGACTGCTCACTCAAAATCTCCCCACAGCAGCCCTTGGCAAGCAGCCAGGCCAGCTCAAAAAAAGTGCTCTGCTTTTTTCTCCTTTTCCTTCACTCCATGTCTGGCTCATACCAGCAAAACAGCAGCCATGCCAGGCCACAAAATCCATATGCCACACATATCTATGTCAGTGGCCAGAACAGTTGTCTCAGCCCTGGGCAGTGGTCTTCTTCCTACCTCAAAGGCAGCCTTTGTCATAATTTCTTCTGGTTCCTGGAGCAGAGGTTTGCCTGGAGAGCTGGAAAGCACACCAGGTGAGAGTGTTAAGTTTTAGAGGTGTTAAGCTGCAGACATCCACCTCATATTCCTAGGGTGACCAATCTAGCTCTAGTTGTAGTTCCCAGTATTTTAGGCAGTCAAAACCTTCCTCCTGTCTATCAGGAGCATCAAACTTTTTGTTCTTTGAAGTTTTGCTGTTTTGACAGGGACAGAGTGATTTGTTTGGATCTGCTCCAGGGGACTCTGCGTTGATAATCTGTGTATCTAGGATCCACAAGACAGGGACACAGGCAGGGGTGCCCGCAGGTTGTTTTTCAAAGAAATTGCAGTTGCCTTGAGTAGTTGATAAAACCAAATCTATTAATGTTTTGGCTGCTTTGCCTGTTGCCACTAAAGTCTCTTGGTCCAGGCTTCTAATAATGCCAGTTTGTTCCTAGTTAATCAGTTTTCCTTCCAGGGAATCATCTATGCACTGTCTTGCTGAAGATAGCACAGATTGTTTGCCTGGGCAGTCATCTCTCAGGGGCAGAGCTGGTAAGATATCCTTGAGGTTATCTGAAGTCAGATTGCCACATTTGTTCACTAAAGTGACAGTACTCTCTGGGGCAGGTTGGATTAGGAGCAGCCTGAATTTCTCTGAGTGAAATACACAAATTTGGAAAATTGAAAAAATGCTCAGAAAGGGCCTCATTTTAAACTGGGAACTATGGGTTGCCTGGGTGTTCGTAAAATCCACTCACAAGCCTCTGCTAGATGGGAGCCATTCAGCCTTCCGTAACTCAATCAGCTGCTTTTTGCAGCATAGTAGCTGGCTTAAGGACATGATGATTACTTTTTTAGATCCCCATTGTCCTCTATTTGATATTTCTAGGGTGCTTTGATTAGGCTGCAGGTAATATTTGTGATTTCCATGTTTCTCTCCATTAGTTGAATGATTGCTCAGCAGTCGCCTCTCATGCTTCTCCGCAGGAGCGGTCAGCTGTCTCTGGTCATGATGGGTAGAGCGTCTCTTCTTTTCTTTTCTTTTCTTTTCTTTTCCCCATGATGATCAGCGACGTCATGGAGATTTTCTCTATTCTTTCTGTACGTTGAAGTTCCGGCACAAGGCTGTTTTGTTTTGTCAAACAAAAGTGGAGGGGTAGATGTAAAATAAAACAGGCTGGTATTTAAAACAATGGATTAAGAAAAGAGATGATAAAAAGTAAACTTTTAGGAGGCGTTCTTTACAACAGTTGCTGCCCCGTCATCATCTTGGCTCCTCCTCCTGAATTCAAAATGATTGAATGGGAATTGTTTCCATAGATCATTTTTTGGAATTTCAATTAAACAGTCCCAAAGTTTGTGTGCAGTTTTAACTAGTACTTGAGAAATATATTCAAGTACTTTTAGTCAAGATGATGACTATAAATAGCTGAGATTTAACTGACAGATTTGAACCAAATTTGCTATGTATTTTTCTCAGAAGTTGTTCAGTATTGTAATATTTGAGCTACCTGAATTAAAAAGGTTAGTTCTACAATGACTTCCTTACTGATAGATTAACATTGTTTTAGTATCCAATAATTCTGAGGAAATTATTGGAACATCATGTTGTTTTGCCAGAATAGCCTTCTGCCAGAGCCCCACCAGACATACCCTTCAATCTTCAGCTATGCTAACTTCAGATTCTACAATTGTAGCCCAATTACACCTTGGGTACACCCATCCAGAAAAGTCTGAACTATGACATAACCATAAAGCCAAAATTCAGCACACAAAGGGAGAATCTTGTGAGAATACTTACATTCCATCTTGCAAATAGCCAGATCTCATTTAAATTGGTTATGGTTTAGTCAGTTCAATCAATCAGTGTAATTATTTCTAGTTACATTCTATTCTCTATTCAATCATTGTAACTATTTCTACTCTATACAGTAAGGTCTACCAACCACCGACCAGGAGAAAGTTCGGTCTCTTCCACTGGCTCATCAACAAGCACCTTTGGTAGTGGATACAGTATGGACAGTGAAGGAAGCAACAGCAACACCACCACAGGGGACAACAGTCTTTTTCCCATTCCAAGAATGTAAGGCTTTTTATTATTTACTATGTTTTTGCTAATCACTGAGGAAAGATAAGAGAATTAGTACTTCAGACCTCAGGAAGCTGTTTTCCCTTCCACAGAACATATGTAGAGCTCAGTTCTATGCTGCCATTCCATCCAACTTACCTGCCACTTAGCCCCCTCGAGTACAGCGGGGACAGTTGTGAGATTTCATTGTAGTATATATGGGATTGCAGGTTGATTTTCATGTTTCTTTAATCAGGGGGCAGCACCTAGCCCAGCTTGGCTAATCTAGAAAGTTAAGCAGGTTCTTAAAGCCACTGGCTTTTGCTAATACTTGCATGAGGTTAACAATGTGCACTGGCAAAAATGTAAAGTTGTTGGAATATCTTTGCTGCTATCTAGTGCTCATGTATATTGTTGCAGGCCAGATCTGGTAGCTCAAGTGTTACCTCCTACTGAAAGCAACTACCTTTTGCAAATGGTAAAACTGGGAATCAAGATGTTTGCATATTTGTTTTATATCCTATTTACTTCTCTGTGGTCAACTGAAAAACATTTTTGGTATTCTCTATATTTATATATTTATATTTTTACAGAATTGTCTTTGTTAATAGCAGACCATCTATTTTTCAACAGAGGAAAGATGAGCCAGAATGGTCAAGAAGCAGTGAAGCCATCAGGGGTGGGATTAACAGAAGCTGAAGGTAAATTAACTATCTCAATAAAATGAATTATCTAGGAATTTGTAGAAAATATTGTTGCTTCTCTACCTAAAAGCTATTTTCCTAAGAAATAAGCTCTTTGCTTCAGTCTAACCAAAAAAGCCTTGATGGTAGCAACGATAGGCCTTTCAGTGTAAAGATCCTACTGTCAGTAAGAAAACATGTCTGGATTAAAATGCTAAACTGCATGTATCTCCAAGATTAGATTGCAGGAAAGGGAACAATTTGTCTCATCCAGTGATGTACAAGGATAATTACAAACTAATATAGGATATAAAATATAGGAACCATTATGAAAATATCTCCTCTTGGCCTTAGCCCCCACCTACCCTTCTTCACAGTAATACAGAACTACAAGTAATTTGATCACTTGAAACTTTTTGGTCACTTGAAACTTGAAATTTTGGTCACTTAATTTGAAACCATGGTTGAGTCTATCTATGTGTTGTGAGATTAAAGAGTTTTCACTGTGTCTTCTGATTACTAGTTGGTGTCCATGGATGCACTCTGCTAGTCTTCTGCCTGTCTGAGGGCATCAATGAACACCAACTAGCAGTCAGAAGATACAGTCTTTAATCTCACAACACATGGACAGACTCAGGAATAGTTTCAAGTGGGAAACTGTAAACATTCTAGACCAAGCTAAATCCAAAAACGCTAGGGGATTCCTGGAAGCTTGGCATTCAGACAAATCAGCCATCAATAGACACATAGAGATAAACCACATTTACACACTATTCAAAAGAGACAATTAAAAAGCTAAGAAGGAAACAAAAAGACCAGACACATATCCTGTCCAGCAGCCTACACCTAGATAAGCAGGGATTAACACCAGACAAACAATCAAGCAGACAAACAAGCAGAAAACAATAGCCTAATCAAGGAACTACCAAGGAGAAAAATCACACCCCCACCAACACTGGCACAGCAAGCTACTGTATATAAACAGGGAGCAAACCCCACACTCACTAGCACTGATAATATTACCTAGTCGGGTAATGAAATATCTGCAACCAAACAACCAGGCTCAGAGAGCAGCAAGGACTTTCAAACTTCTTGTTCCAAAAGTCTCTAATAGCTATTAGAGACTTTTGGAACAAGAAGTTTGAAAATGCCATGTGAATTTGACTTCAATCCTGAATGAAATAAAATTTTAATCACCAGCTTAAAAAATTAAAGAATTTGAAATAAACAGCAAAAAACTAAATAAGATGTTGATCTGAGAAAGTTATAAATGGACTAAGGGTCCAGATAAATTTGGAATATAGGCATTTTTACAATAAGATTTTGGAATTAATTATAGGGAATAAATAGCTTCTTGCAGGAAATAGATTTGTTTTGGATTTTGCAAGCCATAACAAAGATAAGTAATTTTATGGACTGGACATTAAAGGGGACTAAAAATTCTAGGAGAGGGGGAAAAAACAAGCCCACCTATTATGTTAATTAACTGGGACCTACAAAATGATGTAAAACATTATAACATTGAAAATATTAAAGGAGACTTTTGAAGAATGGAGCCAGATATTAGTAGCCACAATATCAACAGTGTCAGTCATGTCTGCCTCTATGAGTGGAACAAATTTTATCTGACAAGATAGAGATGATACCGAAAATGGATTTACAAATGACTGGTCAAAAGAACAACTTGGAAAAGGATGTCTCACTGAATATAAAAAAGAAACTGGCTGATGTTTTAAAACTCAAAAGGGAAATCAAATGATAAAACAAGAAAATGACCTGGATAATTTTTTCTTATTGGATTTACAAAAGAGGCTTGCTAAAGACCTGAAGAACTCTGTGTGATGGGATAAAGAAGAGAAATAAAATCCTACGACAATATTTGACTGAACTAAAGATTAAGACTATTAGAAGTAAAAGGAAGGAATATAAAGTTGGTTTATTTGATCAGGGTTAAAGTAAGATACATTGTTACTTTTGGCAACCCTTTATGGACTTTCTGCTGACACTAGGACTGAAAAGATGATGTTTTATGGACTTTTTTTATAGAGAAGAGATTTTTACAGGGTGTGAAGTGTCACTAAATTTGTTCATTCTTGTGATGAAGGTTGGAAATCACTTCTTTTCCATATTTTCTCTTTATTATACTTTTCTTTCTTCTCTCTCTCACTTCCCTTTTTCCTTGCTCTTTCTTTTTCTTCTTTTCTCTTTGTTTGAATTTAGTTTGCATTAAATTTTATTATTATAATCAACATTCCTTTTTTTTTAATAATTTTTTTTATTCTTTACAACAAACACAAAATATACATAAACAAACAAGAACATACAAAGGCATAAAAAAAAACATCTTCCATTTTATACCGTGTGTCAACCAGTTACCAAATCATTGGTGCCCCTTTCATAATCTTCACTCATTTATATAAATTCTCATATCATCTATTCAAAATATACTTGTATACTTATCAATTATCAATTATTAATCATTTGTAGCTAGTCTATAAAATCATTTATTACAAGAAATTTTAGCTTTCATTATAGGATTTGTAATACATTTTTATCCATCAATTATATATGTATATATATATATATAATAATTAATATCAAATTTCTATTATAAAATTTCCTAATCCATTACATTACTATATTTTCTCATCCAACCATTAATAAAGCAAATCCCGTATCATATAAAATTGCTTATCTTCTTACTCTAATTTCAAATATCAATTTTAACTCATCTCTGCACATTCCATAATTTTCAATAACTTCCTCCTGCATAGGTACTTTTTCATTCTTCCCAATTCTTAAAAGTTACAGTTCTAACCACTATCAAAACATACTTCATTCTTCACTACATGTTTCAACAAAAATATCTCTAGTTTAAAATCTATATGTTACTATGTCCAACCATGTATGAATTTTAGTCTAATATCTTAAAACATTTACAATCAAATACAATTCTTTACTATATATGTCAGTTTTATACCTTATTCAAACGCTTGCATAGTTTTAAGTTCACCCTTTTCATTCAATATCCCAAAATATCTAGCTGTTTATTCCTTTTTCTATATTATTGGATAAGAGAAAGCAATAATAAATGTCCTTTCAAACATTCTGCTTTTTGAAGCTTCTATCAGTTCCATCATTGTTGTATTCCCCTCGTTTTTTCTTTAGGCATCTGGAGTAGTTTCTTTCAATATTGTTTTACTTCTTCTTCTTAAGTATTCTCTTAGTAGAATTTTCCATTATAATCTTGTATAATCTTTTTCTCACACTCATTACCAAAAACAAGTCTGTCCCTCTTCATTTATCAATTGATTAACCCTTTTTGATTCTCAGTTTATAAGCCTCAAAATAGTTCTGTTTAGTGTTTCTGATTTCTTGTGCTATTTCTTCCTTTTCCATTGATCCTGTTTTATGTTTAATTAAGTCCAGTTTAGCTTTGATGTCTTTTTTTTTTTTTTTTGCGGGAATTTCTGCAGCTCTTCTTCCAGTTTTTTATAGTCATCCTCGATAGTTTAAAAATCTTTTTCTGCATTATGTTTCTCGTATAGTCTATTATCAAACCCCTTGTATAGACCTTCATTAAGTCAAAGGATTCTTTATCTTTGTTCTTGCCAAGAGAAAAAAGAAAAAAAAGAAAAAAAAGAGGAGGAGGGGAAAGGCTAGGTCTCTTTAAAAGTCCAGCTGGGGGGGGGGGAATAGAGAGCAAAGCAAAGCTTCTACCAGAAAGAAGAGCTACTGCCACTAAACAAGGCTCTTGTGACTAACTCAAACTTTCCATCTTGAATATTTTCAAAATCGCTTTCAACTCCGCTTTCTTATTTATAGTTATTCGGATGGCACCTGTATAAACATGCACATCCCACTATCTTTTTAGAAAGCCCAAAGTCCTTGAGTATACGTCACAATGAAAAAAAACACTGTATCAAGCCTCTAGATGGCAGTGCAACTTTCTTTCATTTACTTTCTCTTAACTCCACTTTCCCCATTTCCAAAACAAAAAATATAGGTTTCTTATAACAATAAAAAAAATCTTAATCAAAAAAGAAGCTTGAGATAAAAGATTATTGAGTATTAAAAGAAAAAAGCCAATCCAGTTAAAAATATATTTTTTTAAAAGAAAAACATCTTGCCGATTCCACTAAAAAGGGAAAGTTAAAAAACAAAGATTTTTTTCCCCTTTTTTTTTGTAAGGCTCAATCTCGCCGCTTAATCCACTTTTCTTCACTTTTAAAAATCTCTTTAAGTTACTTAAGGTGTTCTCTAAAAATAGTTGAATAGTAAAGGTCCATCTCACCCGGTTGACACCCCTCTCCTTCTTCCTTTGGAGCTGTCCTGGCTTTCGCAGTCATTAAATGGCTGCCTCTCCTCCGCCGGCTTTAAGAGCTTCTCCTGGGATCAATCTGGGACTTGTGGTATCCCTGAGATCCACAGGACGCGCCCTTTACAATCACCGTCTCTACGGGATGGCTTAGGTCCATCGGGACCATCCGGGGGGGGAGATATCGGCTGCGATCCTGGGAGCCCAGGATCGCCCGCCGTATCGCCGCGACACCAGCTCCGCCCTCTATCAACATTCCTAATAAAAGAATATAATAAAAGAATTTCTTAATAAAGAAATAAAAGAATTCTTTTCTTAATCATAAAGAATGTTTCTTGATTCTTAATAAAGAATTCTTTTCTTAATAAAATAATTTCTTTTATATATATAAAAAAAGTTGGACTGATTGTTGTCAGCATGTTGATGAACCTCACTCCAAATTCTGGGATGTCAAGGATAATACAGCAGTTTCATATGGAAATATAGCAGGGCAGGAAACAAAATAGAACCTTACTACATTAGGGATACAAGCAATTGCCCAACAACCATGCAGAATCAACTCCTTAAGGAGAAAGAGAGTCCCTGTTGCCCTAGTTTGCATGCATCAAGACCACTTTAGAAATCCTTAATAGACTCTCTGTTGTATAGAAAAATATTTTCTACTAGCCACTGAAAGTTTCATGATGTTGAAATTTCCATCGTATGCTTCATTCAAAATGGAAATAACGTGTGTGTGTGTGTGTGTGTGTGTGTGTGTGTTATTATCAGCCCAAATCAATCCACTGCAGGATGAAGCCCCCTGTATGAAAGGTTATGAACTCTAACATGCTGGTCCAATGTGGAGAGATGTTTTCCAACTTTCCAGTCTATGGCTAAGAAAGAGGGACTGGCCCAAAGTCACCCAGAGTTTCTGTGCTTAAGAGAAGACTAGAACTTAGTCTCCCTGCTCCCAGTCCACCCTAATTATTTGTGATGAAAATTAAAGGTTACTTTGTAAGGAATGCCCCGTTCGTCAAGAGAAACTCCTGTGACACATGTGTTTCACAAACAGGTTTACTCAAGCATAATGCAACAGTTACAAACAAAGCCAGGACTGGCTTGGCACATTTCGTGGTACAATTTATAGCTCTCCCTTTCCCGCGTTTCGCCCCGTCGTCAAGTTACATGTTGTGGCTTGTCGGTACCCCAATAATCCCCCTTAATGGTCCAAATGGCAGGTTCAGCCAGTTTCCCATTGTCCCTTGATAACTCTGCCCCTCCGGCGTGGTCTTGTTTCCTCAGGGTCCTTTCAGCTGTGCGCAAAGTCAGGGTTTTCTCAATCGCGCAGTGATCGCCTTTCTGTGGCTCGCAGCTTTGCCCTTTGTCTCGCCACAGAACAAAACATCCACTCTGCGGTTTTCTTGTTAAGTGGGCGCAGGTGGCCCATTAATCAGCCGCAGCTCTCACTTCTTCTTTTTCCCCAGCTTGCGAGCGGGCGGTAGAATTGGCTCAGCGCAGCTGGCCAGGTTTCCTAGCAGTGCCGCCTCGGCTGAACCTGACATACCGCCCCCCTGAAAACAGACCCCCCCTACTTTGGCTTCCCAGGGTGCTGGTCGTAAAAGTCCTGCACTAACTTTGGCGCTTTCACGTGGGCTCTGCTTACCCATTCACTGTGGGACTTTGGGAAATACTTCTACTGCACCAGCAGTTGGATCTGTCCTTTATGTCTCCTTGTGTCCAATATTTGTTTTCGAAGTGCTGCTCTCCACCAATCATGATGGGTGCCGGGGGCGACTGTCCTGTGCCAGCTGTTGCCCAGTTGGTGCAGCTTCAATAAGCTGCAGTGAAATACCGGGTGAATCTTCCCAAGGACTTTGGGGAGCGTTAACCTGACAGTCACCAGGTTGATTATTTCCACGATGGGGAATGGCCCCATGAACCTCGGGCTGAGCTTCCTCGATGCTTGCTGCGTTTTTAAGTTCTTCATTGATAGGTACACTTGGTCCCCCACCTTCCACTGCCACTCAGGGAGCCTCTTGCGGTCGACGTGCTTTTTATAGTCCACTCTGGCTCCTTGCAGCGCCACATATGCTGCTTGCCTCGTGGCATCTAACTGGGCGAACCAAGTGTTCAGGGAGCCATCCGGGATGCTGGTTGGGGCAATTCCACATGGGGACGAAGTCTCGCCCGGTCCCCACCTTGAATGGGGAGAAGCTGGTGCTTTTGTGGACAGCATTGTTGTAGGCTACTTCCGCGAATGGTAGTAGCTCTGCCCAGTCGTCCTGCTGGTGCCCCATGTAGCACCGCAGGTATTGTTCTAGCCCCCCGTTAAGGCGCTCTGTGGCTCCATCCATCTGTGGATGCGCCGCGGAGGAGAGGGCTTGCTGCGTTCCAACCCATCTCAGGAACTCCTGCCAAAATCGCACGATGAAGTTCCCACCTCGATCGCTGACGATCCATCGGGGCGCACCATGTAGCCAGTAGATGTGCTGCACGAACAGCCGCACCAGCCTCTCCACCATGGGGACTTGCCAGCAAGCCACAAAGTGTGCTTGCTTGGACAAGTTGGTTACAACCCAAATGGCTGTTTGCGCTTGCTCTCCGGCAGCTCCATGATGAAATCCATGGCGATCTCCTGCCACAGGCCATCAGCGTTCGCCACTGGCTGGAGTAGTCCCCGGGGCTTGCCCTTGCTTCCTTTAGCCGTCGCGCAAACCGGGCAGCCCCCCATGTATGCTTCCACATCCTTCCGGAGCGTTGGCCACCAGAACTGCCGCTGGATCAAGTGAAGCATCTTCACGAAGCCGTAGTGCCCCGTGCTCCGGCTGTCGTGGGCTCTCTCCATTACCCCCCGCCAGCATTCTTCGGGCACGTACACTTTCCCTTCACACCACCACAAGTCCCCCTGGCTCGTTAGTGCATCCCAGTTTTCTTTGAGCCAGGTGTCTCGCTCCCCCGCTTCCAAAAAACCCCGCTTTAGCTCAGGCTCCGTGTCCCTTACCTCTTTCTTGGTTTGACTCCAGGTAACAGCTTTTGCAGCCAGCCTGCCGGCGGAGACAATGGAATCCACAATCTCCTCTCTCAGGCTGGCATGCTAGGACATATGGGATAGCCCATCTGCCAGAAAGTTCCTCTCCCCGGGAATATGTTTGAGGACAAAATCAAACCTCCCAAAGTACTGGGACCAGTGCGCCTGTTTTGGAGATAGCCTCCACGCGGGTTTTAGGGCTTTGAGGTTCTTGTGGTCTGTCCACACCTCGAACGGCTGGGCTGCTCCCTCCAGCAGATGCCTCAGGTGGCTAGGGCCCATTTGACCGCAAATGCCTCTTTCTCCCACACCATCCACCTTCTTTCCGTCTCGGTGAATTTGCGGGAGGCGTAGGCACATGGGTGGAGGGGCCCCTCCGGGCCGGGCTGCAACAGGACCACCCCTGTTGCCATGTCCGATGCATCCACTTGGATGACGAATTGCCGGTCTGGGTTGGGATGGCGCAGGATCAGCTCCGCCGTGAACTGTCGTTTCAAGTCCCCAAATGCCTCCTGGCACTCCGCGGTCCACGCAAGTGGCATGCTGGGTTAGGGGGTTTTCCGCTGCCACGTGTTTTTAGTAAGTCCATTAGCGGGAGGGCGACTTGGGCGAAGTTCAGGATGAACTGCCTGTAGAAGTTTGCAAGCTGCCCCAAGAAGCTTTGGAGCTGCCTCCGGGTTTGCGGCGCTTCCCAGCCCAGGACATCCCTCACCTTCGCCGGATCCATTTCGATCCCTCGGGTGGATATGCGGTAGCCAAGGTAGTCCAGCTGCTCCCAGTGAAACTCACACTTAGAGAGTTTCACGTACAGTTGCACTTCAACAGTCTCTGAAGCACTATGCGCACCAGTTTTACGTGCTCCGTCAGCATCTCGGTGTATATCAGTATGTCGTTCAGGTAGATCAGGAGGCCCCAGTAGAGTAGGTCATGCAGTACCTTGTTTATTAGTTGCATGAACACCCCCAGGGCCCCTTTTAACCCAAACAGCATCACGTGCAATTGGAAACTTCCAAGCGGGGAATTAAACACCGTTTTCCACTCGTCCCCTGTGTGGATCCTGACCCTGAAATACGCCTCGCGCAAATCCAGTTAGGTAAACACCCTCCCCTTAGACAGGTGTGATAGCAAGTCTTTCATCAAGGGGAGGGGGTAATTGTATTTGGTGCTGATTGCATTCAGGCCCCGGTAGTCCACACACATCCGGAGCGAGCCATCTTTCTTCTCACGGAATAGTACTGGGGCTGCTAATGGTGACTTCGCGGGTTGGATAAAACCCCACATGAGGTTTTTGTCTATGAACTCCCGAAGGGCGCCCATCTCCTTCATTGATAGGGAGTACATTTTCAGTTTGGGCAACTTTGCCCCTGGCTCAAGTTCAATGGCACAGTCACTGGGTCTGTGGGGTGGGAGTTGCTCAGATTCCTCCTCCACGAACGCTGCCGCCAGGTCCCGGTACTGCCGCGGGATGCTCCATGCCTCTGCGGCTCTCCCTGGCCCTGGCTCGCACGCTGCCGTGGCCCTGTTGGCCGTTGTCGCTGGCACACTCCTTGGTACTGCCGCTGCCCCTCTGGGTTCCGGGCCCGCCACTGCCGCTGCCTGGACCCCGTCCCAGTCTGCTCCTCCTCCATCTCCGGGTATTCCAACCTCTCCATCTTCCCTGTCGCGGTTGCACCTCCTCTCGTCGCCCCTGCGCTCACGCTCCCCCGGCTTTCCATCACCGAACCTCAGCACTTCCAACGCCCAGTCAATGCACGGGTTCCGCCGTCGCAGCCACGCCAGGCCGAGCACCACCGCGTAGTCAACGATTGGGACCACAACGAACCTCAGCTCTTCTTGGTGATCCCCAATCGTCATTTGGACCGGCTTGGTATAGTACTGAGCTGCCCCCCCCCCACGAGTGAGCCATCCAGCTGGCTGAAGGCAATGGGCTCCCTGAGGCGCCACACTTGTAGTCCGAGCCCTGAGACTAGTGCTGGGTGCATCAGGCAATGCGTACACCCAGAGTCCAGCAGCGCCTGCGGTTGCACTTCAGCCCTGGATCTTACCCCACGGATGTGTACCCTCACCCACGTGGGAGGGCAGTCCTTGTCCACTATCAGATCCACGTGTCTCGGCTCCTCTACCCGCACTGGGACGCCATTCAGTACGAGCGTGCCTCGTTTCCTGCTGGCTCTGACTCCTCCCCGGAGGACGGCATCTCGGGGTTCGACCATCCAGCCCTGCCACACTCTGCCACTGCTGCCATGACGCCCTACCGCAGCTGATTGCCCACTCACTTCCCGGTTGTGTGCGCTGGCTTGGCCCCTGAGTGGGGTGGGACCCCGTCTCGCTCTGTCGGGCACTGCGCCGCCCGATGGCCTTGCCCCCTGCACCGGAAACAGACGGTTGGATTTCTTGCTGCCTCTCGCCCCCCCGTGGGCTGTCACCGGCTGCTCCATCCCTCCTCTGTGGCTTTCTCCCGTGGCCCATCTCTCATCGGCTCCCATTTCCTCGAGCTCTGCTGGATCTGCTGCCACACTGACTCCACCATCCTGGCCAGCCAGATCCAGTCCTTCACAGTGATTGGGTCGTCCTGACCCAGTGCCCATTCGAGAATCTCCAGGTTGAGGCCCCTCTTAAAATAGGTTACTCTCAGGGACTTCGGCCAATCCGTGAGCTTCTCTGCCAGCTGCTAGAATTCCAGCACGTATTTGGCCACCGACTTTTCTCACTGCCTCAATCACAGGATGTTGTCCCCGGCCCACCTGGTGCTTAAGGTATCCTCGAACCAGTCCCGGAGCCCCTGCATGAATTCCAGGAACCTCCTCAGTTCCGCCACATTGGCATCGTATAATTGGACCACCCAACTGGCCACTTAGCCCTCTAGTAGCTCCGCCACGTAGGCAACCCTCTCTTTGTCACCTGCAAACAGGTGACCACTCCGCTTCATGAAATTGCAGACATGAGTCAAGAAGTGAGGCAGCTGCTCAGGATCCCCCGAGAATTTCCCGGTGATGCCCCGGAGCCTCAGTGCGTCTGCTGCTCATCGATCCACCATCCGGGGGCTGGCACCAGAGCTGGCTGGGGCACCGAGTTGCTGCTCCCATTGTTCACCCCTTCTTCCATCGTTGAGGGACCAGCGCCCATTAGTAGGGCCTGTAACATTGCCTGGATGGCATCAAGGTGCTGATCGACCTTCGTCTCCAGCTGGGTGAGTCTCTCCTCCAACTCGCAGATCCGTGACCCCGAGCCCCGGGTCGTCGTGACTCCCGACTCATTGGGCCCCTAGTTTACGCTGAACGACCACCGTTCCTCGGGCACTCTCTCGGTCATGGCCGTGCCCCCTTCGATCTGAGTTGGCTCCGTCCTCACCTCCTCGATTCCAGGCTCCTCGTGGCCCTGTTGGCTAGTGGATTCCCCATCGCTGGCCATCACCTGTACTTGAAAAAGAAATAAGCGCTCCTCGGCGTGTATCAGGTAGCGTTAGTTGGTGAGTCCTGGCTTTATGTAAGGAATGCTCCGTTCGTCAAGAGAAATTCCCGTGACACGTGTGTTTCACAAAGAGGTTTACTCAAGCGTAATGCAACAGTTACAAACAAAGCCAGGACTGGCTTGGCACATTTCGTGGTACAATTTATAGCTTTCCCCTTCCCGCGTTTTGCCCCGTCGTTAAGTTACATGTTGCGGCTTGTCGGTACCCCAATAATCCCCCTTAATGGTCCAAATGGCAGGTTCAGCCAGTTTCCCATTGTCCCTTGATAGCTCTGCCCCTCCGGCGTGGTCTTGTTTCCTCGGGGTTCTTTCAGGGTTTTCTCGATCGTGCAGTGATCGCCTTTCAGCGGCTCACGGCTTTGCCCTTTGTCTCGCCATGCGCTGCTCATCAGAGTGGATACAAAACATCCACTCTGCGGTTTTCTTGTTAAAAGGGCGCAGGTGGCCCATTAATCAGCCACGGCTCTCACTTCCTCTTTTTCCCCGGCTTGCGAGCGGGCGGTAGAATTGGCTCAGCGCGGCTGGCCGGGTTTCCTAGCAGTGCTGCACCGGCTGAACCTGACATACTTATCATATCACCATAAAAGACCATCAAAGAAATTTATTTTCACTGGAGGTGTTAAATCATTCTTTATATAACAGTTGTATATAACCAGTGGCCCATTAACTGCATGTATCTTGTGGGACCTCAGGTAGCCCAACAAAAGATTGTGATATTTTTGTTGCTCTTTTGATAAGGCAGGATTAAAAAAAAAATCTAAAAAAAAATGATTTCAAGGAAGACAATCCCTGTTTCTCCCAGTGAAGAAGCTAAAAATCATTGCTGCAAATGGTCACAGTGGCAGTGTCAGGCCTACAATGTCCAAATCCCAATCCAGAAGAATTCTCATGAAACCAGGCCTGGTTCAGATAAAATCTCCTTTATTGGATGGTACATGCAGCTCTAAGCAAATCAAATCAAAATTGCATTTAACCCATTTGCTCCTTCACATTATTTGGGTTTGTCTGGATACTTATCATGAAACTCTAACAGTAAGTCTGGTGCTTTTACATGTTTCTTAGATACCCATTCAGCAAATGATTTAGGAAAATGTTTCCAATGCACTAAATACTGAATGTCCCCCCTATGTCTTCTAGAGTCCAGAATTTCTTTGAATTCAAAGTGTTGTTCTCCTTCAGTCATAATCGGTTCTGGATTTGGCACCGTTGGCCTCCATTTCTCAGACTTTTTATATGGTTTTAACAGATCACTGTGAAACAGCGTTAATTTTGCTTAAATTCTTAGGGAGTCTTAAACGTACTGACATAGGATTTATTACTTTATCAATTTCAAAAGGTCCTAAATATTTATACCCAAGTTTTTTGTAAGCCTGTGATGATTTTAAGTTTTTTGTGGATAACCACACCTTATCTCCCACTTTCCAGGGTTCATGTGGCGCCCTCTTTTTATCGGCTTGTTTTTTGTAGCTGTCCTTTGCTTTCGCAAGTACCTTTTCTGTGATTGGCCAAAATTGCCTTATTTTTCCCCCCCACTCATCCACTGACTTTACTCCTGTCGTTTCATGTGGCAATTCGGGGATAGGTACAAAGTCCTGGCCTGTTACAATTTTAAAGGGTGATAGACCTGTACTATCATGTACAGCATTGTTATAAGCAACTTCTGCATAGGGCAGCAGATCCACCCAATTGTCCTGTTGATAGTTCACAAAACTTCTTAAATATTGCTCCAAACCAGCATTTCTCCTCTCTGTTGCTCCGTCTGTCTGCAGATGGAACGAAGAGCTCAGGGCTTGTTTAGACCCCAGAAGTTTTAAAAATGCCCTCCAAAATTTTGAGGTGAACTAGACCCCCCTGTCGCCAATCTCTCTTTCGGGGCAGCCGTGAAATCGGTATATGTGTTGAATAAACAGTCCAGCTAGTTCAGGCACTGAAGGAATTGTCTTAAAGGTATGAAATGTGTTTGTTTAGAAAATAAGTCCGTTATAGTCCAGATCACTGTTTTCCTCCTGCTCTCTGGCAAATTCACAATAAAATCCATTGCAATCTCTTTCCAAGGTCTAGTAGGATTTGCTACCGGCTGTAGTAACCCTCACGGCTTCCCTCCCTGTCTTTTCATCATAGCACAGATAGGGCAGGTATTTACATAATCTGCCACATCTTTTCCCATGGATGGTCACCAAAACTGTCAGTGAAGCAGATGTAGGGTTTTCACAAATCCAAAATGCCCTGCTGATTTGTTATCATGGCTTCTCTCCAGTACTTGCTTACATACCTCCTGTGGTATGTAAAGTTTGTCTGCTTTCCACCATGCTCCCTCCCTATGTGTCAGCAGTGTCTTATTTTTCTGAAACTATTCATCCTTTTCCATTAACCCATTAATAACTTTAAGCAGTCCCTGGTCAGGAGGAAGCTCTGCTGCTTTACTCTGAGACTGCTGCTAGCTCCTGCTCCTGCTCCTGTCCCATGGGAATTACAGCTGACACCACCTTCTTCCTCTGGCTGTTGTGTTGTGGCAATCTTGAGAGTGCATCCACTAGGAAGTTCTTTCCCCCAGGGAGGTATTTCAAAGTGAACTTAAACCAACTGAAAAACTGTGCCCATCTCACTTGTTTGGGAGACAGTTTTCTGGGTGACTTTAAGGCTTCTAGATTCTTATGATCTATCCATACTTCAAAAGGCTGTTCTGCCCCTTCCAACAAATATCTCCAATTCATCAAAGCCCATTTCACAGCAAAAGACTCTTTTTCCCACACCAGCCATCTCTTTTCAGTTTCATTGAACTTTCTAGATAAGTATGCACATGGCCGTAGCACCCCCTTTTCATCTTTTTGCAATAAAACTGCTCCAATAGCCACATCTGAAGAATCTGCTTGAATTATGAAAGACATTGTGGGGTCTGGGTGCTTTAGGATGGGTTCAGCCATAAATAGTGCTTTGAGGCGTTCAAAAGCCTCTTGACATTCTTTTGTCCAATTCAAAGTAGCCCCTGGTTTCTTTGCTTTTACAGTGTCCTTGCCCTTAGTTTTCAACAAATCAGTTAAAGGCAAGGCTACTTGGGCAAAATTAGGAATGAATTGGCATTAGAAATTTGCAAAACCTAAAAAACTCTGCAGTTGGTGCCTTGTTCTTGGTGCCTCCCATGCCACAACATCACGCACCTTACCAGGGTCCATTTCCACCCCCTTATTAGAGATTCGGTATCCCAGATAGTCAATGCATTCTTTATGGAATTCACACTTGGACAATTTAATGTATAGGTGTGTATCCAACAGCTTTTTCAACACTTTTCTAACCAAGTCCAGGTGTTCCTCCAAAGTCTCTGTGTAAATTAAGATGTCATCCAAGTATACCAGCACTCCTTTATACAAAAATTCATGTAGCACCTGTAAGGTTTGCCCCGTTCGACAGAGAAACTCTCGTGACACGTGTGGTTCACAAAGAAGGTTTACTCATGCGTAACGTAGTAGTCACAAGCAAAGCCAGGACTGGCTTGGTACAATTGCATCACTTGTTATATTCCCCCCTTCCCGCACTTTTTTCCCGCCCCGCGATCACGTTGCAGCTGCGGATTATGGGCCCCCAATAATCCCCCTTGATTGTTCATGATGGCAGGATCGGTCAGGGTCTATTGTCCTTGATTGCCAGTCCCCCTCCGGCTGGGTTGGTTCCTCCCCGTTACGTGCAAGCCCGCGGGTTCTGTGCTGCGTTGCGATCTTGTTTCGCTGCCTGCGGCCCCGTTCATTGCTGGCTCGCGCCGTTATCAGTTTATAGTTAAAAGCTTCCGCTGCGGTTTTCCTGTTTGGCTGGGCGCAGGTGGCCCGTTAATTAGCGGCGCTTTCAGTTCCTCTTTTCCCCGCTAGCTACCGCCGGTGGATTCCGCGTGGTCTGGCTGCGAGCTTCCCTGAAGCCCCGTGCTTCCCTGAAGCCCCGTGCTGACCGAACCTGACAGCACCTCGTTAATTAGCTGCATAAATATGCCTAGGGCCCCTTTCAATCCGAATGGGAGAACTCTATATATAAAATGTCCCAAAGGACACCAGAACGCCATTTTCCACTCATCCCCCTCCTTTATTCACACTCAGAAGTACGCATCTGTCAGATCCAGCTTGGTAAAAATCTTTCCCTTTGCCAGGTGAGACAACAAGTCCTTCATTAAGGGAAGTGGTACTTGTTTTCTTTACATATGGCATTCAGCCCCCGATAGTCAGAACATAAGTGTACAGTCCCATCCTTCTCTCTAAACAACACTGGCGCCGCTGGGGGGGTTTCATGGGTTCTATGAAACCGCAGCTTAAATTCTTATCAATGAACTCTCTCAGCACTGCCATTTCCTTTTGAGTCATTGAGTACATTTTTGGGGTCGCTCCTGGCTCTTTTACTTCACTCCTGGCTCGAGTTCAATTGCACAGTCAGTGGGATGGTGCGGTGGCAGTTGGTCTGACTCGGCCTCGCTGAATACCTTCACCAAGTCTATATTGCTCAGGAATTTCCGCAGCCCCTCCCGGTTGAGGTCCTGGCTCCTGGTGCTGTCTGTCTATGGCTGCCAGCCCCAACTCCACTACGTGGTGGGGTTCCACTTTCTCGACCTCCCGCACACTATCTGGGAAGGTCAGGGTCTTAGCACACCAATCCATACATGGGTTCCACAACTCTAGCCAGGACATTCCCAAAATGAGGGGGTAACTCTCAAGTGGTGCCACCAGGCACTTTAAAGTTTCCTGGTGTGTTCTGACTCTTAACTCAAAAGCTTCTGTGTAATAGCACACCACACTGCCCCCCACTGCAGTTCCATCTACTTGCCTGAATATTATGGGCATTTTTAGCCAGTGCACTTTCAGTTTTAATCTGGTGGCTGGAACAGGGCTGATTAAGCACCGGGAACACCCTGAATTAATTAAGGCGGTGAGCTTTGTACGACAAGGCAATCAATTTGCTCAGTTTTCATTTGTCGGCTGCCATTGGATTTACCCGGATGTCTCCAATCGATTCGCTCAGGTTTTGTTGATCACACCTCAGCTTTCCCGCCTGCTCTCGGGTGCGTTTTAGAGCAGGCAGCTTGCGTTTCCCACTGATCATTCTTCTTCTTTGCTGTCCAACAGGTATTGAATAGGGCACTCCTCCTCTTCCCCCCCCCCCGCCGCCGTGCCTTTCCTCGCCGATTTCGCAGGCTTTGTGTTTTTTTCTGTGGGTTTGGGTTTTGCTGCAGCTTTTAGGGTAGGCTTCTTGGGACAAACGGAGGCGAAGTGCCCCTCCTCGCCACACAGGAAACACGTTCTCCCCACTGCTCTTGCCCCTGCAGATGGTTTTATTACCCTCGCCACTAGATTCACTGCTTGTGGCCGGGCAGCGCTTGGTGCCTTCCGTTGCGGCTCCGGCGCTTGCGTTTTAACTTTAGCCAGTTGCATCTCCAGCATGGAGATGTGGGTGATCCATCCCATTGGATTTACCCGGATGTCTCCAATTGATTCGCTCAGGTTTTGTTGATCACGCCTTGGCTTTCCCACCTGCTGGGCTTTCCCACATTTTGCATTTGTGCCTGTGCCTAAGGAGCCCAAGCTGAAAAAAAAATAGTGCTTTCCTGTTTATTCAGATGTTTCAGTCTGCAGAGATTCCCATGTTCCAGTGAGGTTCGTAACTATAAATTCTGAGTAAACATGGATAAGAGCTCATCTGCCTAACATTGACTTCCACAAGTAAGTTTTATTTTATCAGTTATGTCTATTCTACTAACAGAGGATCAGAAGAGAAGGAGGCTTATCCTTTGTTTTGCTGAAAAGTACAAGTAGTTTTCCATTTTTCAGGTTCAGTATGTGATTATATTAGTATTTTATTACTTTATCAATATATTTTATATATTTTATTAATATAAAATACTAATATAATCACATACTAAACCTGAAAAATGGAAAACTACTTGTAATATGAAAATTTTACATATTAAAGTATTAATGTCATAGATGGTATCCCAGGAACCAAGACTGATTGGATTAATATGACCAAGCTCAGAAACTTTCATACTTGAAGAGGGCAGTCTAATGTATGGCTTCTCTTGCCCTTTGTGGATGGATTCCAAGACTAGGTCCTTCTAAAGTCAGGAATTCCAGGCCATGAGAACTTCATCCCCTGAAGAGAAGCATGAGAAGGACAGGCAAGCAAGTCTGGGGATTCTGCCATACTCTAAGCAAGTATTGTGTGCAATGAATGTGCTTTTGTTTTTGTGAAATGACAAACAGGAAAGACCAGAGGCAGTGCTCCGTATTTCTGTCCTGCCAGTTTGCATCTGATACAGATACTGGGTTTGTTGGAGAGCTTTGAGCAGGGTTTAGAACTGCCCTGCTGACATTAATTAGCTCCCATTCCTGACTTGGCTTTAAATGTATTTCAACATTTAAATTGCTGACTTACAAGTTAGGCAATAGTGACTAAAATATCTCCAGAGGAGCAGAGACAACACTATCAGCAAAGAGTGAAGGACTGGCAATGAACCTGGTCTAATGGAACCTCTCCAGATAAAGAGAGGACAAGAGATCATCCACTTGTGCTCCAGACGGCTGTTTCTCATGAGACTGCAGGACAGCAATTGATCTGTGGGTCTGAGTACTGGGAGACGAGGGAAGCCATCAAGCTTTAAGGACACTGGGTTCATCACCTCCCTTTCTAAATAGATTTTTAGTTAGCTAGAGCCTCCCTTTCTAAACACATTTGGATTCACAACTTCCTCGTGAGATGGGCGATATCTAAATTCGAAATATAAATAAGTAAATAAATTTATAATAAATTATAATAAATAAATTTACAATTATTTCAGTTAAAAGAGGTCTTCCGAGCAACAAGTTTGAAAAACGACCTTCATCCCAAATAGAAAAAAAAAATAAATAACAGTTTAAAGAACTTAAAGAATATAAAATAAAGGGCAAAAAGCTAAATAAGAATTTAATTCAAGCAAGTTTTAAATAGATTAAGGGACCAGAAAAATTTGGAATATTGGAACTTTTGCTAAGATTTTTGAAATAAGAAGATAAATAAAACAATATCTTCTTGGGAATCTAAATTGTTTAGTCTACCAGGAAAGATATTATTGCTGAAATTCTATTGAAATTGGACACTCGAGGGGTCTAAAGTTCCAGGCAGGAAAAAGGAAAAAAATAATAGATAACGGCATGATACTTGAGACATTTCAAAGCATCTTTGAAGAACTGAGAGAGAAACTTACAGTTAAACTGACAGCAGTCAGTACTGCACCTGCTAATGCATTTCTTGAAGAAGATCCTAAATAGGAAATGAAAGATGAAAAAGGGAATAATGTGGAAGAATTTACTGGCAAACAGAATGAAGAGATGAAACAAATTCCAGCTGATATAGAAACATTGGAAAACAAAGAAATCATGGATTATAAAACAGTTAAAGTGGAAATATAAATGATAAGCCAAGACATGAAAAATGACCTGGACAAAGACTTATTCATGGATTTACAAAAGAGGGTTTCTAAAATTTTGAAGAAATATTTGAGACAGGAGGAAGAAAGTTTGAATGGAGATTCAAGCCCACAACAGCAACCTGATGAATTAAAGATCAAGAACCCTGCCCCCTCCAAGGGCAAAATAAAAAATACTGCCATAAAATGTTGGAAATCCTTTATGGACTTTTTGTTGATATCCCGACAGAAATAACAATTTTTGGATTTGTGAATGGAAAGGGGGGATAATGGGAAGAAGTGGATTATGTTTATAATTTGGGGGGGGGGGAATATTTAATTTGCTTGTACCTGTTGTGAAGATCAGGAGTCACTTCTTTAAATACTCTTTTCTATTTCTTTTCTATTTTCTTTCTCTATTTTCCTTCTTTTTCTTTTTCTTTTTGTACTTTGTATCTCTTTTCTTTCTACTTTCTTTTTTCTTTTGGATATTAATTTGTATTATCTTTTAGTATTGTTAAAATCCTTAATAGATTTTTTTTTAAATTAAATTATCAAATAAGTTGTCAGCTAAGAAATAAAAAATAGTTTTTGTCAGTTGGAAATTTATTGCCAATCCCCACTGGCAAACATCATCATCACCATCTCCATTCATTGGTTATCTCTAAAAAGATTATTGGCCACATCTTGTGTTAATCTCTATATTGCCAAAGGTGGAGCTATATTAAGGGTTTGTAGGGAGGTCTTACCTTCACACATTCTCCCACACATTCTGAAGTACTTTTGGGAGATTGAACCCAAAGCATTACACAGCCCTTCTATTGAATCTGAGAGTAATAATGTAATTGTTTTAGTTATTATTAGATTTAGTAAGCTTCCCAGAGTCTGTTCAAGTGGGCAGCTATAATAAATGAAATTAAATAAATAAATAAATAAAATCCTCCACCACCCCAGTAATATAAAATGTGTTACATATTTTTCTTTCACTATGGTTGAATTAATTTTGCTTTCATTTTTTTACAGGTAAAACTCAGGTAATGGGTGAAATAAAGATTGCTTTAAAGAAGGAAATGAAGACTGATGGAGAACAGCTAATAGTGGAAATTCTGCAATGCAGGAATATAACTTACAAGTTTAAATCTCCAGATCACTTACCAGGTATCATTTATTCATGAACCAGTATTTTAATATATAATTTAAAGTAATCAGGCCCTAACTACTTATTACATTAATTATTTATGTACAGCAATAGCATGGTGGGGGTTTTGTCATTAGGCACAAGGGGGAAAAAATTATTCTCAGAAATTGAATGCCATTTTGGTGAAACTGATTTTCATGTAGAGATAATATAAACTTAAGTTCAGCTCCTGAAGCCTTCATAGACATTTTCTTCTCCCAGGATGTTTTTTCATAAAATCATAGCTTTGGAAAAGTCCTTAGAGGTTATGTAATCCAACCCCTGCTTAGTGCAGGACCCACTAAAACATCTCTGACAGACCACTATCTGGTCCTGTCCTCTGGTGCAATGGAGAAGATGTCCATTCCCTCTTCTACATGGTAACCCTTTAGATATTTGAAGATTCCCATAGAAGAGAATATCTGTAGCTCAAGGTTGAACTGTGTAGTTCTTGGTGCTCTCTGAGCTTGGTTGTTTGCTTGCAAATGTTTCATTACTCGACTAGGTAACATCATCGGTGAATCATCATATCTGAAGACTGCAATTATCTCTCCCCTCAATCATTTCTTCTATAGGATAAACATAGCCCAATCCTATAACTGTTCTTCATAGACTTTGGTTTCCAGTCCCCTCATCATTATGGTAGTCCCCTTTTGAGCTCACTCCAGTTTGTCACTGTCATTTTTAAATTCTGGTGCCTAGAATTGGACATAGTATTCCAGGACATAGTAGAGTTCCTTCCCATAATTTGGACTCTTGCTCCAGCTAGTACACTCCAAGATAACATTTGCCTTTTTAGCAGCTGCATCAAACTGCTGGCTCATGTTCAATTTTAGTCAACCAGGACACCCAGATCCTTTTCACATATACTCTTGCTAAGCCAATACCTTGTGCCTTAACTTTTTCCTACACAGATGTAGAATTTTACATTTCTCCCTGTACAATTTCAATTGCTCAAAGTTTTCTAGATCTTTTTGAAGTACTGGCCACCTCACTCAGCTTTGTGTCTCCTGTAAATTAATAAATGTCCTCTCAACTCCTTCATCCAAATTATTGATGTTGTACAGCACAAAACCTAAGACAGAACCTTGTGGCACTCCACTAAATACATCCCTCTAAGCTAAAGTTGCAGCCATTAATGAGTAGATTTGGGGGTCTGGTCATTCAAACAACTGTGAGTCCATCTATTAGTGGTGTTATTTTGTCCATATTTTACCATTTTGTTAAAGAGAGTATCATAAGGCACTCTTATGTCTGTGGCAGTCTCCTCCTAAAAAAAGAGTTAAAATTAGGTAGGCACAATTTCTTTGTGACAAATCCATACTTTAATCATAATATGGCTGTCTAACTGTTCACAGACCTGCTCTTGTTAATCTGCTTGAGGATCATGCTTAGTATAGATGTCAAGCTGACAAGTCTGTAGTTTCCTGGTTCTCCTGCTTCCCCTTTGTGAAAATGGAGATGGCATCTGCTCTCCTAACCAGGCCTCTGGTTCTCCAAGATTACCAACAGTAGGTCTGCAATCACTTCCACTAGTTCCTTCAGTACTAGAGGATCGAGTACTGTGATGTCATCCATCTCATCCTGGAAACTTGAATTCATTCAATTTAGCTAAATTCTCTCTTATGCTCTCGTTTGTCTATTCTAACCTGCAGTTCCCTCCTTCTCCCACTGGCATAACAATGACCAGCTAGGACTTCATTTCCCTTCTGAGAGAAGATGGGCCCAATGTAGGAGTTAAGAAGTTCTGCTTTCTAACCATTGCTTATCACTGTTTCATCACTTTCCTCTCGCAATTGACCTACACTCTTTTTGGTTTTCCTTTTGTTTCTTATGTACCCAAAGAACTTTTTTTGTTTTTGTTTTTGGTATCTCTTACATGTCTCAGCTCATTTTGAGCTTTAGCCTTTCTGACAAGATAACAAGCACTCTTGTTCTTTCTACCTTCTGGGAAGAGAGAAGAATTTGTTGGATCTATGTCTTGTGGCAGATGTAGATCTCTAGCAGATGTCTAGGCAGTTGAAATCTCCCATTGCCACTATCCCATGTCTCTTTCAAAGGTTGTTATCTGCCACAGAAAGGTTTCATGCATCTATCCTGCATGTCTATGAAGCTGTACCGTGCTTAAATAGATTTTAAAGTAAATGATAAATTTTATTTTATGATTAGCACATAAATGTTATGTGCCAATCATGCCTATCACACTGTATGTGTCTTTCTGCATTAGGATCTTTAGCTCTTCTTGTTTATTTCCCATGGTCCATACATTGGTATAGAAACATCTCACTTCCGCGTTGTAGTTTCCTGCAAATCTCTGAATCCCTTTCCTGGCCTCCTGCTTCTCCCTTTGTGTTCTACTTAGCCCCAGGCTTTTGCTATGTATTAATTTCTGGGCTTTTGCAATCCTCCCCCTTTTACCCTTTTTCAAGTTCTCCTGATCAAATTGCCAAAGCACCTGCCAAATACTTCCTTCCCAATCTTCATAAAATGTAACACTTTTTGGCAACAACATTGGTGTAGCCAATTCTTGACTTTCAGGATCATGGTTTCTTCCACTATGATCCTCAACTAGAAGAACTAATGAAAAAACTACTTTGGTCTCAGTTCCAACACATTTCTACCCAAGCTCTTGTACTCTCCAGAGACTAGTTCACAGTCTTTTCTGACCATGGATATCTGCCCCGATATGAATCAAGGATAGTGATTTTCAATAGTCTTAGTAACATCCCATCATATCCTAGATATAGATATTAGGAAGACAACTGACCTCCTGTAACCTCATATTGTGTCCACACGCAGTCACCTCAGTTCCTCTCAAAAAATAGTCATTCCCACACAATTATATGTCTCTTCTTTCTTAACATGGCTCCTGGATTTCTTCAATTCATAGAGGCCCAAGTGTCTTCTATATTCTTCCATAACAAGGTTTGCTCAGATTACTGTGGAATGTCCTCTAGTAGGAAAGCCTGACACTGGTTTTGAAGTTCCACTGGCACCAAGTACCTCTTGATGTTCATACTTCTTTGAGTTATTTGTATTTGTCTCTGCCAAAGGGACTTTTTCTGATTCTCGGCTTTTCCTCTTTGCTTTTCTGCTACTCCAGGAGAGCTTCAGCTGTCCTGCCAAGGAAATTTTAACCTTTCCTGATGCATTGTTGTATAAAAACTCTTCTCACTTTCCCTTCTAATAAAGACATGAGCTTGGTCTTGGAACAGTGCAAGGCATAGTTTGGGTCCTCTTCCCTTATGGTCTATGTTACTTGGAGCCTCTGCTGATCCTAGCTGGATGACACTTTTAATCAGGTCAATCAAAGGCCAATTTGAATAATACAATAATATTTAATGGAGTAGAAATAGAATTGCACAGAATAATTTTGTATGGAAGGTAAATTCTAAACTAAATTATAGCCACATTTTCCTTTTGTAATATTTATGGGCTTTTTAATCTTACCTTCATCTCTTTTACACAGATTTCTGCAGAATTTGATTCAATAAATTCCATAGCCCTCAAGACAGCTTTGGGGTCATAGGTGGTGTTGTAAAATTCAAAATACAGCCAGATGCTAAGATACTGAATACAGGAATAGCCAAGAGAAGTTCCTCTCAAGTCTTAATTATGTATGAGGTTTGCCATCCTGAATTAATTAAGAATTTATGAATATTCTATAAAATAGGCCAAACTATCTATTTTCATAGATCTATATGTAAAGCTATATGTTGTCAACCTTGGAACTCAAAAGAGGGTGATGAAGAAGAAAACAAGAGTGTGCAGGCATGACCGAGAACCTTCATTCAATGAAACTTTTCGATTCAGCTTGAGTCCCACTGGTCATTCTCTCCAGGTATTTTGCTTGCGTATTTTTTGTAACCACCTCATACTTCATGGATTGTAGACTTTCTATATGGGCATTTGAAATTCATTTTTTCATTCACTCACTTGACTCTAATATTTATAGTATCATTTCTATGACTACCCTCCCAATTTTGTCAAGTATTTTGCTTATTTCAGCAAGGCAAGTGCTTAACTCTTACATTTTTTGTCTGCAGAAAATCATGTTCCCATCATTTCTATTTTATTTTCCTTTCCCCTAACTGAATTGTTCAAGTGTCATTTTGATAGAAAATTAAGAGGAAGATTTTAAAAAGTTCTTGTTTGATATTATTTCCACCCCATCATATTTCTATTTTAAAAAATAGAACAAAAGATTTGGAAGGTATTTCAGTTATGCTGCAGATCAGCATTAGCCAACAACATTGTCAACACAGTTGTTATTGTTGTTGTTTTCTGTTTTTGTTTTGGTGATATTGTAACTTTAGATCAAGAGCTTTAGGTCTTTAGGGCAAGAGCTGATGATATTTTCTAGTCCTGAGCACTGTTGTATGATTTCTCATTATGACCTGTGTACCTCCCATCCTGACTTTTGGGCACTTTAAGAGAAGAATAGTCTTGTAGAAGACAATCTTGTTCAGTTTAGTATCCTCCAGATGTGATATAGTTACAATTAGAAGGCACCTGGCTGAAGAAGGTTGACCTAAAATAATTGGTTTAAGATCCTGCCTCTTCTCAAGTTGATAGCTTAACTGAAACTTGGCTCTGGGCATATAAAAAAAATAGTAAGTTGCTCCTTTGGGATTTTCTGCAACTGAGATTACAGTATAGCTAAACTGAATTACCGAAACCTACATAAATAACATGTTGACATGGATCTCTGGGCCAGGTTTATATAAACTAATAAGTTGGCATTACATACACAGACCATATTATGGTTTATCATGGTGGCCTTATTTGCACAACATGCTAAACTGCTTAGTTTCCCAGAAAAGACTGAACCAGAAACTACCCAGAAGTTATCTACCATGTTGTGCAAACCCCAGTCATTATGAATTGGAGGGTAGAAATAGGCAGAATTTGCCATGTGAACAAATAAAGTGATACGTAAAGGTAAAATTTCCTTCAATCAAGGTTGATTCCTGGTGATTTCATGATACATCATTGTAACACAATGTTTCCCTTTCACATAGATTTCATAACCTATTCAAATTGAATAAATAAATAAATAATATTTTATAAGAATAGACACATTATGGATTATTTGATATATGTGATATACTTTGGTGACATATTAATTTAATGTTAATTTTTAAGAGTTTGGTTTTGTTTGTTCTTTTTGTTGTTTGTTTTGGTAATAGAAAATAATTAGATAAATAATAGAATGAATGGCTGTATATTACATTTTTAATTCATGTTTCTTAATTGTTTGTTCTAAGTGTTTTATTACTCTAAGTTTTTTTCTGTATTTTCTTAAAATTGCCAATTCTAAGAAATTGGCAGTATAGACACTAGATTGCAAGCAGGAGCTTGAAAGCACTGGGGAGGAAGGATGATGTGTGTGCGTGTGTGTGTGTGTGTGAGATCGTCCTTAGCTCAGATGTCTTTTTTTGTTATAACCTTCATTGGATGAAGGGAATTCCCTATAAGCTGCCTCCTGGGGAAAAAGCCAGGTATCATTCAGATAAATAACACATATGTTGAATGTATCCCATGGCAATACTGAGCTATCAAGTTGGATATGAACCCATATTAATTAGTTGTACAACAACCATTTTTTCTGCAAAGAGTTAAAAGAATTGAAGCAGTTTTTAACCTCATATGAAATGCTTTTTTCCTAGATTCTTCTTGTTTCCAATGGAGGAAAGTTTATGAAGAAGACCTTGATTGGTGAAGCATATATTTGGCTTGATAAAGTGGACCTCAGGAAAAGAATTGTAAACTGGCACAAACTTTTGGTTAGTTCCACACAAGCTCATTGAGCAAAGATGTCCTTTTTTGGTGTCAGAGAGATCAAGCTGGAAGAGTCTACTTGTGTGATCCCAAGACTCCACTTGACTCCACTTTGATGTTAGATTTAGGTAGGCTTTCAGGATATGAAATAAGTAACACATATTCTGGGCTACTTAGCGCATTTTTATGAGGGCTAGTCCATTTGTTTTGCTGTGTAAAAACAAAACAGCAAAAGAAAAGGCATCACCCTTGGCTCAGATGATAAAATAAGTCCACCTGAATAAGGACTGTGAGCTAAGGGTTCAGTGATGTTAGAATCTTTGTAGCCATGAAGTAAACTAATGGTACCCCTGCACTTGAAGGCAAGTAGGAATGCAGAAACATTGGTTGTAGTTAGAGGCAGAATCTCAGAAAATGTAATCTAGGGTTTTTTGTGCAATCAGAAGGGAGACCATTTTATGCAAAAGCACCCAAGGACTGCCTTTCCATTCTCACTGATCAGAAGATTCAACTATGTTCTTCTGTACTTCAGAGTGTGCACAGTGAGATGGTACGGCAAATGGCAGTATCTTTTATTTTTATCTTACATAGTAGCAATGTTTATATTTATTTTCTTGGAGTATCAGTTTAGAGTAATAATCTCAGTGTTTCTCCATGTGAATAATACAAAATCACCATCTTAGAACATGAAGTCCAAAGGAAAATAGAAATGGGGAAAGACCCAGGATGTGTTGTACAGTTACCACTATAGCATGAAATAAAACATAGCCCTGAGTGTGTGGAAGAAGTCCCAGTCCACCCTGCCTTTTCTGAGTCTGTTGTTTACAAATAATGGGGTTGATTCAAAGGGCTTCTAAACAGAGATGGATACTATTGTGTCACTACCTATCTTGCTGTTGTGGACTATGTCTTGCTGTTGTGGACTACAAAGAATTGATGTTTCAAAATGTCTATAGTTTGAAGCTATCCATATTTTAAATTCGCTAACTATGCCAGTGGCTCCCTGCTCATTCTGGAGTTATAAATCATTTTTTAAAAAATGACTTCTAGAATGTGATACCACCCTCCACAGTAGGTGTAATGGCATACAACATCACAAATGCACACATCCATTCACAAGAGGCATTCTGCTAAATAAAATGCAAGTGAGAAGGTATTATAGATCTTTGTATGACAAGACCATATCTTGGTTATAAAATGAGAGAAATGTTTCTAGAGATATCTAAGCCTGCAGCAATCATTACCATCCATTAGGTATTTTCTAGAAGCAACAAAAATGAGGCTACCTATGGCTTCTGTGAACAAAACTGAATATACCTAGCCGTTAACTATGCTGACTGGCTTTCTATTCTTATTATAGAAACTGTACAGTATCAAAAGTACATATGCACAGCAAAATAACAATTTGACTTCAAATGGCAGTGCTTATCTTACTACCTTTACAGTTAAAGAAATATCTAAAAATTATACATTCTGAACAACCTGTTTTAGTTAATTTAATCAGTGAACATTTTTTCAAGAACTCCAGAAGCTAGAAAATATATGCTGGAAAGAAAGTATTGAAATTATATTTTATGTTTTAAGAAAGAAACACATCATGAGCCAATAAATAACCAAGAAAGGGTTCACAGTCCCAATTTTGTTTTCTACCACTACTTATATCTCATCCTGTATCTGTAATGAGCAGGACGAGATAGGGTATAAGAATATATATTAACAACCAATGTTCTGACTTAACTTTCATTTGTCTCCTTATAATTATATCAATTTTAATTCAATCCTTGAGGGCAGTTGGCATTGCCATTCCCCCAGCTCATATTGAAATAATTTACTACTTCAGCCCATAGGTACCACAAGAGAAGCAGAAAAAATATCTTGCACAGACTGGTACTGTTTCTCTGAAACTGTTTCTGAAACAGCCAGTTCCCTAATTCAGTGTAAAGGGTATGGGTGTATGTGTGAGTTTTAAATTATGAAATGTGCAATTTGTGCAAATGAATGACAATCTTGTTCTTGCTAAGGTTTATAACAAAGACAATGAATCTTCCAGTGGTTGCCATGGAGATTTCAAGAACTAGGAAGCAACAATTGGAAGCCTATAATTATCACTCTTAACTGAGAAAGTTAGGCTACTGTTGCAACATGCTATTACAGGGTATGGAATTCAAGAGCAAGAGACTGTTCATGTCAACACCAATATTCATTTATTTGTTCTTATATTCTTTTCTTAATTCTGCTACCCTGGGTTAAATGTCCCTTGCTCTCCACATTTTTCAGCCACTAGCATGGGGCCAAGCTCCACTATTCCAACCCTTTGGAATTACGCATGCCGTAACACCCATGTACCTGATGAATGTACCTGATTTGTGACAATTTGAGGTTGTTAGGAAAGATGGTTTCTGTTAAGGCCAGAATTTCTTTTCTCTTCATGTTCTTCATATATTATTCAATGCTACTGAAATTGTGATCCATCAGCTAATCGTTTTTGTACCAGTACTGGGACTAGCAATTGCCTCTGAAGTGTGCCAAGTCTCTTTTGATCAAATATCTGGATTGTACTAGAATCATTCTATGCAATGGTGAAACCCATTTAATGCAGTTTCCTTTTTATTAATGAAGACAACAAAATCCTTCTTACGGCAATTATTTTTTTATCAGAGAAAAATCACAGAACCTTAGTATTTAAAAAAATGTATAGATATTTCAGTGTATATGTTTTCCTCTTGATGGGGTGGGGGGAAATCCTGTTATATTTGTTTCTTCCTCAGATAAAAGCAAGACTTCTTATCTTAGAGTGAACTTTCTCCTGATTTGGATTTCTTGAAAAATATTGTACTGTTGATGGCACAATGAGCTTTATTGTACATCACATGAGTCTGCTGAGCTGAAGATAAAAGTAGTGTTGTGCAAAAAGCCTTGTTCAGGGCAAAACGTTTGAAATATGAGCTAAAGCACAGAATGTGTATGTGTATTGGCAAAGGAGGGATCATTTCTGTGAAAGAATCATATATCTCCATCTGCTGAGCAACAGGGCTTGAGTTCAGTTGTGATCCAAACAAGGTCTTTGAGTTCCTGTGATGAATACTAAATTATTTTCTTGTTATCACAACCCTTTAAAGGGATAGTATCCAGGAGCAATACAAATGCTATTTATTTTGTTACACTTTATGCCCTATCTGCTCCCCTCTAAAAGAACATATATCACTATTCTTCAATTCTACCAGAACTAATAGGAGTACCTCATTGTGAGTGCACTGGAGACACCAGTAAAATTTAAATCTGGATCCTTATTGTTACTTGAATTGTGTTTTTCTAAATGCCTAAATCATTTGTTTGGGGCAGCAACATGGGGAGTGTGAATCTGTAGCTGGTAACCAGCTGATACGGCTTCTTTTTCTTAGGATGAAAAAGTCAACAGTAAACATCTCTTATATTGTAAGTAAGCTAGCGTGCTTGATATAGAATTATTTAGCACTTAATTTCTAAAGATTTCATACAGATTTTAATGGTATATTTTTACCTTTTTATTTAAATCATACCTGATAATTAAGTGTTCAAATCATAGCTCATTCTACATATGGAAGTATGACTATATCTGAGGGAAAAAAGTAAACAAAATAATAGCCTCTTTTAAGTGATAAAGAAATCGAAGGAAAATTCAGTGTATATATTCAGTAACATCCCAAATGGAAACTGGGCAATTTGTCTTTGAACTAGAGATTTGGAATATTCTGGCCAATTTGCAATGTAGGATCAAGATCTTGAGTTAGAAATTGCTGCTAGAGTAAAATAATATCTGGATACTCTCTCTTTAAACTGTAACTTACTTATTGGTGTTTCCTATTTTTGGGGGGTTTTTTTGCAAAATCACAAGCACCCTAATGGGTTTTTAAAAAACATATAGTATACATGTATATCTATATATCATCAACTTGGACTAAAATGATCTAGAAGAAAGCTGTTTTCTTAATTTGTTATCATCTTGTAAATATACATTTTTGTATTGAGAAACATAAATGAGTTTAGATTCCAAACCTCATCTGTCATTAAGCATGTCATTGTCAATACAAGTTGGCTGTATTTTGTAAAAATGTGAGCACTCAGCAGTGGCAACTGACCTCAATGCCATCCTTCTGTTAGACAAAATTTGTAGCCTACCTGATACTTGGAGTAGTAGTGAAAAGAATAACAACTATTCTGGGAATACCAAATGAACAGCCATCTTACAATAGTCTTTGGAGAGATGTACTATTTCCACAATGAACGTTGCATGCTTCTGCAGTGTTTTGTTAAATTTTCTTTTTCATTTCTGCCTTCTAATCCTCCAAGAAAAAGAAAACTTTCAAAATATTTGATCAACATCTGCAAGAATATTCAAATGAAGAAAGACTTTTAAATCAGTTCTCAGACTGTCTATAAAATCCATGTCATGGTTTAGTGATTGTATACAGAATGTATCTTGAAAACCTATGTAAATTGTGTTGTTCAAAGGCTGTTAAACCCAGCCTGGCTAATAAATATTTAAAAAAATACATATACATACATACATACATACATACATACATATATATATATATATATATATTTGACCTTCTCTTCTGCCACTGAAATCTTGCACGGAATAACCAAAAAGACTAGTGGAACAAAAAAGAAAAGAATCTTTAAAGTAGTATGTCAGACTGAAGGTTTTGGCTCTGTTAAAATAAGAAAACTTCAAAAGAACCTGTATAGGAGCCACTATAAGTTACTGTCTTCAGTAAGGATTGGTTATCAGCCCATTAGTGGCACATGTTGGAAATGGCTGAGTATGAAACAATAAGGAGGTTTTATTGATTAGTCAGTAATTATAAAGGATTACTTGTGAGTTAAGCAGAATTTTTTATTGTGCATTGAAATAGAAGCAATACTTTATTGCAATGATAATAAAATGCTATGTCCTCATCAGATTAGTACCCATGGATATCAAGCAAGTGAATAGAGTTCTGAAATGACAACATGTGTTCTCCTACCTCCTCCCTGATTCCCAACTGACATCACTCTGAAGGGGCTAATCTATGTATGGATATATACATAGACCAAGATTCTCAAACCCATGGGGGAGCTTTTGTACCTTTATCAGGATGAATATAGAATGTCATATATAGACTGATATAGACTGATATGATATATATATATATGTGTGTGTGTGTGTGTGTGTGTGTGTGTATACACATACATATGTGTGTGCATGTATACACACACACACATATATGCATATATATATATACACACACACATATATGCATATATATATATACACACACACATATATGCATATATACACACACACACACACACATATATGGATGGATGGATAGATGGATGGATGGATAGATAGATAGATAGATAGATAGATAGATAGATAGATAGATAGATAGATAGATAGATAGATAGATAGTATATACTATTGTAAAGACCTGACACCTCCAGCTCTCAATCCCAGTAACTCTCCAGGCAACCATTTATGATTCAAGAGAAAGTTCATTTATTGAGAGTAAGTGTACAGATCCAAAGCATTATTAAGACTGAGCCCACATGTGCCAAAAGTTACTTTTACCTTTTCCCTTTCTTTCCCTTCACCCCCCTTATGTCCAGCTTTCTCACATTCTCCTGTTGGTATGACCTTGAACATTCCAGTGCCTGTGATAAGAGCCCATCTGCTTATAATGGTCTGTCCCAACTTCCATCTCCACACCACTTTCTATTCTCCCCTCCCATCCCTTAATGGCAGAACCGAAGCAAGTGCAAAAGCAAAGCGGCTAGCATAAAGAAATATTGTGCAGGAATGGTTTGCGAGGATTCTGACATTCTGCTCCTCCAAAAAAAAAGAAGTATCAGTCAGATTAAGTGTAATCATCCATCTGAAAAAGAAAAAGAGAAAGCAGACACCTAATATATATCACAATTCAGAAATGTATTAAGGTTTAGCAGGATAAGCATGATAAAACTTTTTGATTAAGTCTGGAGCTTTAACATGTCTTTTGTCTACCCATTCTGCCAAAGATTTAGGGAAATGCTTCCATTGCATCAACAGCTGCACACACACACACACACACACCCATGTTTCCTACTGTTCAGAATTTCTTTACCTTCAAAATGTTGCTCTCCCTCAACCATAATGGGTTTGGGGAGAGGAGGTGAGGGGTGCCATTGAGAAGATTCTTTGTAAGGCTTTAGCAAGTCACAGTGAAACACAGGATGAATTCTCTTGAACGTAGGGGGCATCTGCAGATGAACTGAAACAGGATTGAGCAACTTTTCAATCACAAATGGGCCAACATATTTTGGCCTGAGTTTTTTAGATGGTTGTAAAGATTTCAAATGCCTGGTAGACAGAAGGACCTTGTCACCAACTTTCCAGTCCTTTTCCAGGGTCCTTTTGCAATCTGCAAATTTCTTGTAGGTTGCCCTCGCCTCCTCCAAGGATGCAGAAATATGTGGCCACACTTGTGTCATCTGTTGGACCCACCCATCAGCTGAACTGACCTGAGTGGATTCTTGAGGTTGCTCTGGGATTGGCACAAAGTCTTGTTCCGTAGCTATTTTAAAAGGAGTGAGGCCAGTACTTTGATGCACTGCATTATTATAAGCCACTTCAGCAAAAGGCAATAGGTCATCCCAATTGTCTCATTGGTAATTAAAACATTTCAAATACTGCTCTGAGTTCAATCATTCCGAAGTTCCATCCATCTGGGGGTGATGACTTGAATTCAGCACCTGGGACATACAAATCAGCTTTAGGAACGCTCTCCAGAACTTGGTAGTGAACTGGACCCCGCGATCACTGATCACACGTTCTGGGACCCCATGTGCTGGATAAACAATTTAGCCAGTTTAGGGGCTGAAGGAAGAGAGGGACAGGCCACAAAATGAGCCTGCCTAGAGAATAGGTCAGTAACAACCCAAATGACTGTCTTTTTGTTGCTTTCAGGCAAGTCCACAATGAAAGCCATAGCAATTTGTTTCCAGGGTCTATCTGGGGTTGCCACTGGTTGCAGAAGTCCCATCAGCTTCCCACCACCACCACTTCTTTGCCATGGCACATATGGGGCAGGTGGCAACATAATCTCCTACCTCCTTTCTCATTGTTGGCCACCAAAACCGGTGCCTCAATAAATGCAAAGTTTTCACAAATCCAAAATGCCCAGCTGTTTTGCTATCATGGCCTCTGTAAGACCCATTTCCTAGCTTCAGCAGGCACGTACAGTTTATCCTGCCACCACCATGCCCCTAGCTTATTTACTAAGGAGCTTTTATTCTTGTTAAACCAGTCATCCTGTGATATCTGGTCATTCAGTTTCCTCAATAATTCTCCCTCTGGTGGTTCCTCAGTCTTTTTACTCTGTGCTCTAGTGACTACTAGAGCCTTAAGCCTGGCTGGATGCAGGGGATGACTGGTGCAATCACTTTCTCTCAATTACTGTTGTGTTGTGGCAGCTGAGATAAAGCGTCCACCAGGAAATTCTCTCCCCCCCCAGGAATGTACTTTAGGGAGAAATTGAACTGATGGAAATACTGAGCCCACCTCATTTGCTTAGGAGAGTTTTCTCAGGGCAGTTAGGGCTTCCAGGTTTTTGTGCTCAGTCCAGATTTCGAATGGGTGGGGTGATCCCTCTAGCAAGTGCCTCCAGCACACCAGTGCCCAGTGGACTGCAAACGCCTCTTTCTCCCAGACTAGCCAGTGCCTCTCCATCTCCAAGAATTTCCTCGAGATGTAGGCACACAGATATAACTCCTGATTCTCCCTTTTGCAACAACACAGCCCCCACCGCCACATTGGAAGCATCTGCCTGAATGACAAATGGTTTATCCAGGTTGGGATGTTTAAGAATAGGATCAGCCGTGAGCAAGCGCTTTAACCCTTCAAAAGCTTCTTGGCATTATTTTGACCAAGCTAGCAGGGCCCCAGGTTGTGAGGCTTTCGCTTTGTCCTTGCCCTTAGTTTTTAAGAGATCTGTCAGCGGGAGCACTACCTGTGCAAAGTTTGGAATGAAGTGGCGGTAAAAATTAGCAAAACCCAGAAAACCTTGAAGCTGCCACTGCATCTTGGAGGTTTCCCAGCTAATCACATCCTTTACCTTGGCTGGATCCATTTTAATCCCCTTATGCGATATCCTATACCCCAAATAGTCAATCTGTTCTTTATGGAAATCACATTTAGACAATCTAGCAAACAACTGCGCCTCCAACAGCTTCCATAGCATTTTTCTCACTAAATGCACATGCTCATCCATGGTTTCAGTATAGATCAGTATATCATCCAAATAAACCAGCACCGCCCTGTACAGGTCTCCTTGTAAAACCTCATTTATGAGTTGCATGAACACCCCAGGGGCCCCCTTTAATCTGAACTGCATGACTTTATAACGGAAGCATCCCGGGGGCAGTTGAACACTGTTTTCCATTCATCCCTTTCTCAGATTCTCACCCGGAAATAAGCGTCCCGCAAGTCCAGTTTAGTAAAAATTTTCCCTTTGGCCAAATGAGCTAACAAGTCTTTCATCAGCAGCAGTGGATATCTATTGTCCTGGCAAATGGCATTTAACCCCCTATAATCTGTGCATAGGCATAAGGAGCTATCCTTCTCCCTGAACAGCACCGGCACTGCGATTTGGGAGTGAGTCGGTTTGATAAATCCCCCTTGCACATTTTTGTCAATAAACTCCTGTAGGGCTGCCAGTTCCTTTGGCATATAGAATACATCTTCTTCCTTGGGAACTTAGCCCTGGGCTCAATCTCTATAGCACAGTTGCTGGCACGGGGGGGGGGGGGGGGAGTAATTGGTCCAATTCCTTTTTGCTAAAGACCACTTGCAAATCATAGTATTGCTTTGGAATCTGATTCACAGTCCCTTGTGCCACTTCCACACTCACTGCCACCTTCTCCCCCTCCGATGACCACTTGCCAACTTCTTTCATTTCTGCACCGCCCTCATTCAGGAAGCGTACAATCTTTTCATCCCAGTTCACCTCAGGGTTCCTTCTTTTCAGCCAATTCATTCCCAGAATTAAAGGGTTGGTAGCCATGGGGGTCACTAAAAGTTTAATAGTTTCTTGATGAGCCCCCATCCTCAGCTCAAGCTTTTCTGTACAAAACTCCACAGGAACACCCCCCCCCCCACTGCGGATCCATCCAGCTGAGCAAATATTACTGGGGTCTTAAGTCTCTTTAATCTCAATTCCAGCCTGCGGGCAACTGCGGGATTTATTAGGTTACGGGAACACCCTGAGTCTATTAGAGCCCACAGGTCAGCCCTATGGTTCATCCTCAACACCCTCAGCTTGACCCAGACTTTGATGGGACTCACCCCGGTTTCTTCACTCTCTGAGTCCTCCCAGGAATGCCCTTCCCACTCAGGAAGTGATGTCGGTTGCTGGGTGGTTGGCGAAACCGCCAACTTCAGCCCCTTGCTGGTGCGCCAAGCCCTGGAAGCTCCCAATTCCATCTCCACGCTGGTCGCTGCTGACTCCTTCTTCCTGGGCTTCAGAAGCTTCCATGCCTTCCACTCCAACTTCTTCCCTCCCGATTCCAGTTTCGCTTAAGGACACACAGCTGCGAAGTGCCCCAGCTCTCCACACTTAAAGCACACCTGGTGGCACCCTCTGAGGTGCTTGCTTTAGCCTTGGTCCCAGCCTTCTTGGTTCCCAGTATCCCTGGCAGCGCGCGGGTTCTCGCTTCTATGGTGCGCCACTGCTCCTCCACTTCTCCTGCCATGGTGACCCATCCATTGAGGGTTTTCGGTTAACCCCAACACACCACTCACTGCAACAACTTGGGTTGTAGCCCCCGTTGGAACAATTCGATCAGCAGCCCCTCTGGAATGTCCGGAAGTCTCTGAGCTAAGCCTCGGGACTCAAATGTGAACTCAGATACTGTTCTGGAGCCCTGCTTGAGCCTTTCCAGGTCTCAGCGTGCCTTTAAGGCAACACACAGGTCTTCAAAGCGGGCGCACAGAGCTGCCATGAAATCCTCTAACTTTTGCACCACCCGATCCTTTGCGTGGTGCATTCCGACAACCCACTCTGCTGCTGTGCCTTCAAAGAAACTTGACACATAAGAGACCTTCTTGGCTTTGCTGCAGAACAATTTCCCATATCCCTCCATGTAGATCCTCACCTGGGTGATGAAACCGGCAAGCTGCTCAGCATTTCCCGCGAATTTCATGGAGATGCCCTGCTGCTGCATTGGGCTCTTGTTGGTGTGTTTGGGTGAGTAATCCTCATCCTCCTTGCTGGATGCCCTTGCCTGATTGCTCAGCTGGCTCCATCAATCCTGGGGTCCCCGCTGATTCTTGGGTAGGCAGTGTGAGGCCACCTCCCAATGCTTGGTCCAGCACAATTCTCATAGCCCACACATCATCTGATAAGGAGACCATCTGCACCTCCAATTTCCCCATGCAGTCTTTCATCGAGGGGCCCCGTTCCTTTGCTCCCGTCCCTTTTGCTGCCACTCGGGTCGGGCACAACGATTCCACCAGCTCCTCCTCGGTCACCACCTTAACTTCCAACGGCACCCTGAAAGGACATGGTGCCTCCTCCATCTCCTCAATGACATTGTCTGCATCTCGTTGCTTGGCCATCACTGGTCAACGTGACACATAGGACTCCCCACAGGGCAAGTCTTTTCTGGTGGAAGTCCTCACAGGAGCCTTAGCAAAATGTAATGACCTTACAGCTCCAGCTCTCAATCCCAGTAACTCTTCAGGCAACCATTTATGATTCAAGAGAAAGTTCATTTATTGAGAGTAAGTGTACACATCCAAAGCATTGCTAAGACTGAGCCTGCGCACACCAAAACTTACTTTTACCTTTTACCTTTCTTTCCCCCTCACCCCCCCTTATGTCCAGCTTTCTCACATTCTCCTGTTGGTATGACCTTGGACATTCCAGCGGCCTGTGATAAGAGCCCATCTGCTTGTAACGGTCTGTCCCGGCTTCCATCTCCACACCACTTTCTATTCCCCACTCCCATCCCTTAATGGCAGAACCGAAGCAAGTGCAAGTGCAGCTAGCATAAAGAAATATTGTGCAGGAATGGTTTGCGAGCATTCTGACAATTATATACTATAGATATAGATATAGATATAGATATAGATATAGATATAGATATAGATATAGATATAGATATAGATATAGATATATACTGATGCAAGCATGTACTTCCATAACTAGACACCATGTTCCTAGAAGTTGTTATTTATGTATTTTTCCTTGCGGAGTTGTCTATGGAAATCTTCCCAGTTCTGAGAATAGACATCAAGGCAGAGACTCAATCACCCGTAGATCTACCATCTTCCTGCCCAAGCAAGCAGTCTCATAGAGGAAGAAGAAGATCAGAAGAAGAAACAAGGTTTGAGACATTTCAAATTGATCCTGTGAAACCTAGGAACTGGGTCTGCTTTACAAGTGAATTGTCCTTTAAATGTGAATTTCACATTTTGTTCTGAAACATTTTTTTTACTGCACTTAGAACTTGTGTTGATCTGATGAACATTTTCTGCTATACAAAATAGTGCAGAAGAATAGTGAATGCAATTATTATTCTTAAATTCTCCTGTGTAAACAAAAAGAATATCATGCTCAGCTGATCATAAAGAAGATATAGTGCAGTGACTGGAAGCCAAAGAATAGTTCCCTAAAATGCAATAGTTTCCTATATCTATGTAGTTTTCAAGTTGCCTTCTGAGGAACATTTGGAACAATGATCCCCTACAGGCTGGTATGTATACTTTCACATAACAACTGACTTATGTGGACATGGCTAGTAAAACAAAAAGGCATTAATAAATTGAATGCTTTGTATGGACACACTTCTAAATCATAAGGCTGAGACCAGCCCCTATTTTATATTGTAAGTATGCTTCAAGATGACCTTCAAGCTGGTCCATTAATTACACTGATTAAAAGGATTCTTTAGGGAAAAAAAGGATGCAAGGAGTAACAGGCGCCAAGAGGAGTTCTCTTTGAAGAACTCTTAATAAACATATCAGAGGTCACTATTACAGCTCTCCAGTGCTTCTAATTCAATTCCAACCTGATTCTTCAAACTGAGAAGGCATGCAAATATACTATGCCTTAAACTTTTTAAAAGAATCAGTTTAAATCCATAGCTACTTTAAAGAGTAAAAACTGCCTCACTAGGAGTGTGTCAGAACCTGCATCACCCAACTGTTGTTGTTTTCCATTATATTGCATTCGTTGGGAGTTGGGGTGATTTGTTTCTGCCACTTGTAACTAAGGAGGGGGGGTTGCTGTTAATGGTTGTAATGGGAGCTGGGAAGTAGCTTAACCATATATGGGCAATTTAGACTGGCTTGATTGCCGGCAAGGCAGCTGGGGCCCAAAGAGCCAGGAAGGGGCTCGGGTAGGAGGGGGAGGAAGGAAAGAGGTCACCACCAGGTGGAGAAGAATCGAGACGCCAGGCAATAAGGGGAGGGGGGATAAATAGAGGGAAGTTTACCCAAGGCTTTAGTTTTAGCAATGTTCTGTTTACAAGCTACATGTACCACGTAATAAAGAAGTATTTTTCTGAACCAAGCCTGGTTGCGTGAGAATGCTTCAGAACTGGGAGTTGGACATTGTGGACTTGACAGAGTGTTTGCGTACCACCAGAGGATTCTGGGAGAGTGAAGAGGAGCTCACCGTGAGCCACCGAGATCAAGCTGGTGGCCTGGGAACTGCCTCACTGGGAGCATTTGCATACCACCGGAAGACAACTAAGACTCTAAATCAGGAAGTCTGCTTGGAAAATCTATTTGGAAAATTTATTTGGATCTGCACAATCCTCAAGAGTAATAAAGTCATGGAGAAAGAGGCTAGCACTGTGGTGTCCTGCAAGGTTTGTGCTATGTTTGTGTTCCTGCCTGAGGAGGACTCCAATTATACTTGCACCAAGTGCAAACTGATCAGATTGCTGGAGGAGAAAGTGGAGGGCCTAGAGGCATGTCTAGCCACTCTGAGACTCATCCATGAAAATGAGGATTTCCTGGAAAAGGCAGAAGTGTGTCTACAAACTGAAGACAGCAAGGAAGAGACAACTACCAGGAAAAATGAAGCCCTAGAGGAAGAGGGATGGCAGCATGTCACTCAGAGGACAAAGAAAATGAGAAGACTATCGCTGCCACTGGAGCTTAACAATCAATTTCATAACCTACCCCTGGAAAAAGACATGCAGACATCTGGAGAAGGGTCTTCATCAAGTGAAGTTTTCTTCATCAGGAAGAAAAGACCTCGGACTGTCACAGAGGAATTCGCTAGGTGTCCTGAAGAGGAAAAGGTGTGTGGTGGTTATTGGTGACTCACTTCTCAGAGGAACAGAATCAGCAATCTACAGACTAGACAAGCTATCAAGGGAAGTATGTTGTCTCCCAGGTGCAAAGATCAAAGATGTGGCAGAGAGGCTCTCCCAACTAATCAAGCCCACTGATTATCCCTTTCTCCTCTTTTATGTTGGGACAAATGATACAACAAAAAAGAACCTGAAAAAAATATCAAGGGACTATGAGGCACTAGGCAGGAAGGCAAAAGAATTAGGAGCACAGGTGTGTTTTCATCCATACTTCCAACAGGTGGTCAATGTAATGAATTTAAGCCTTATATATATATATATATAAATCTATATAATCATATAGCCATAGAACAGCCATGTTTATCCTATTCATGAACTTTACTAGGAAACTCACGTTGCTGGCATGAAGGAATGATGGAATGTATGATAGATGCCTTGTACGAATGAGTTCTCAACACTGTTAAGGCTGGAACACTGGTGGGTGTAAGGAATAAAGTGACACATCATAAATTTATAAGAAAACGGGATGAGAGGTACCATTGTAACAAGCTACCCAGCTGTACCAAACACGAACTGTTCCTGGCATGTACCGTACCTGGATGAGAATGAATGAAGATGACTTAGATGAATTCTAAGTAAACAAGTTGGGTATAAAAGGAAGTATGGAAACCATACTTCCCTGGAAGTGCAAGACGACTCTTGTTGGACCAGGGGATGCCCTGAGTCTGATTCTCAGCCCACTCTAGCACAGCCTGATCAACTGTGTTGAGAGTGAATGTAAGTATTCTGTGTGAATGTGTAGCCTTGTTGGGCAAGAATACTTACAGCAACTTGGGTAGCCTTGTTGGGCAATTGATTATTGATACACTGTTGTTAGCCTAGTCGGGCACTTACATTTATTGCTAGCCTTGTTGGGCAATTGATTATTGATACACTGTTGTTAGCCTAGTCGGGCACTTACATTTATTGCTAGCCTTGGTGGGCATATATTTTACTGTAATACATATTACAGGAAACTAAAGAAATTGTATATATTAATCAACTTTGATTAAACACTGATTAAACGCTTGCTTTGCTTTCTGTCCAAATAACACAAGAATAAAAGAACTAATTTTGAACTCTATTTTGAGTGGATTCAATCAATCATTTTGTAACATCAATATCCAATGAGGGAATGGAGAATTTCAGAGGTAAACCTCTAGCTCAAGGGATGGTGCTATCAGGAAAACTTTGGATTTCTGGACCATGGTCTACACTACCTAGAAGATGAGCTTCTGGCAAGAGACAGGCTCCACCTCACAAGAACTGGGAAGAATGCATTTGAAAGCCATCTCGCTCGGGTGATCCATAGGGCTTTAAACTAAATCTGGAGGGGGAAGGCCAATTTCTAGGACCAAACCCAAAGCATAAGCCCCAAGACAACAAATTTGACAATGAGGAAGGCAGTGGTAAGAAGGAAGGGGCACTCAGGTATAAAATAGGAGGCGCAGCAAGCAAACACAAGGTCAGCCATAGAGGGCTCAGATGCCTGTGCACTAATGCTCAAAGTATGGGGAACAAACAGGGAGAACTTGAAGTTCTAGTACATGTGGGCAGGTGTGATATTGTCAGTATTACCAAAACTTGGTGGGATGGAACCCATGATTGGAATATACTACTAGAAGGATATAATTTGTTTAGAAGAAACAGACCCAACAAAAGAGGAGTTGCACTGTATGTAAAGAATTACTACACTGTACAGAAATGCATGATATCAAGGATGAAAGCCTTCTTGAAAGTATTTGGGTGAATATTACGGGGGGGGGGGGGGGAATGATGACATTGCTATAGGTGTGTACTACAGGCCACCCAACCAAGGAGAGGAAATAGATGAACTTTTTGTAAATCAGTTAGCTGAGGTGTCCAGGAAACACACCACTGTGGTAAAGATGGACTTTACCCTGACATCAACTGGGAAACAAACTCTGCAGTAAGTGGGAGATTGAACAGCAGCTGACAACTTTATCATCCAAAAGGTAGAGGAGGGAACTAGAGGATCAACTATACTTGATACTTACTAATAGGGATGAAGTGGTTGAGGGAGTGGAAGTTGTAGGAACTTTGGGAGAGAGTGACCATATCGTACTAGGATTCACCATGTAGGCAAGGGTAACTGAACAAAGTCAGACTAGTGTTCTATTTTAAGAGAGCTGACTTCAACAAACTAAAAGAAAGAATAGGAAGGATCCCATGGCTGGAAATCCTAGAGGGAAATACAGTTCAGGATGCTTGGGAAACTGAAAAATGAGATAATAAAGGCCCAAACAAAAACAATAACACAAAGAAAAATAAGAAACACCTGACAAGACCAGCATGGTTGGACAAAGAAGTCTCTGACAAGCTGAGGGACAAAAAGGGCAAGTATGAAAAACAGAAAGAAGGGCTTGTAACTAGAGCAAAATACCAGTGAATAGCTTGAATCTGCAAGGACAGAGTCAGGAAGACTAAGATTCAGAATGAGCTAAGACTTGCAACAAATGCCAAAAATAACAAAAAAAAGTTTCTTTTGATATGTAAGGAGCAAGAGGAAAGTCAAGGAAATGGTTGGTCCACTAGTGGGAGAAGATGGCAAGAAGGTGATGGGCAGCAGGGAGAAGGCAGAACTGCTTAATTCCTTTTTTGCATCTGTCTTTACACAAAAGGAAAATAAAGTCCAACCTGTCAAAAGCAGCACCATGGGAGACAGAAGAGGAATGCAGGTCAAAATAGGTAAGGAATTGGTTGGAGAACACCTAGCTGCTCTGAATAAGTTCAAGTCTCCTGGACCAGATAGTTTACACTCCAGGGTACTGAAGGAGCTGGCAGATGTGATCTCAGAACCACTGAATGAAATCTTTGAGAGCTCCTGGAGCATGGGGAACTGCCAAAGGACTGGAAAAGAGCTAATGTGGTTCCAATCTTTAAAAAGGGGGGAAAAGTGGATCCAGGAAACTACAGACCAATCAGCTAGACGACCTGGGAAACTCCTGGAAAAGGTAATCAAGCAATGGGTTTGTGAGCACCTAGAAATGAACAAGGTGATTACTAGAAGCCAGCATGGGTTTGTTAAGAACAGGTCATGCCAAACAAATCTTATTGCCTTCTTTGTTAAAATGACTATATTAGTGGACCAAGGAAATGCTGTGGATATAGTATACTTAGGTTTTAGTAAGGCATTTGATAAAGTAGACCACAGCCTACTTCTTGGTAAGATGTGGGATAGACAATACCACTACCAGATGGATTTGCAGTTGCCTGACCAACCATACTCAGTGTGTGGTCTTAATGGAACTACATCTATGTGGAGAGAAGTATGCAGTGGGTACCTCAAGATTGTCTCTTCAACATCTTCATAAATGACCTAAATAAGGGGATTGAAGGGTCGCTTATCAAAGTTGCGGATGACACAAAGCTGGGGAGAATTGCTAACACTTTGGAAGATAGATTCAAAGTTCAGAAGGATCATGACAGACTTGAGCATTGGGTCTATCCAACAAGATGCAGTTCAGTGGAGAGAAAAGTAAGGTCCTGCACTTAGACAGGAAAAACCAGATGCACGGGTACAAGAAAAGCAGTACCTGGCTCAACAGTAGTGCCTATGAGAAGGATCTAGGTATCCTGGTGGACCATCATTTAAGTATGAGTCAGCAGTGTGCTGCAGCTGCCAAAAAAGCCAACAGAGTCCTGGGCTGCATCAACAGAGGGATAGTACCAAGATCAAGGGAAGTGATAGTACTGCTCTACACCACACTGGTGAGGCCACATTTGGAATATTGTGTCCAGTTCTGGTCACCACAATACAAAAAAGATGCTGAGGCCCTAGAAAGAAAGCAACAAAGATGATAAGGGGTCTGGAGGCTAAATGCTATGAAAAATGGCTAAAGGAACTAGATATGTTTAGCTTAATGAGGAGAAGCCTAAGGGGAGACATGATAGCCATCTTCCAACACTTGAAGGGCTGCCACAGGGAAGAGGGCATCAATTTATTCTCCATAGCACCAGAGGGTAGGACAAGAAGCAGTGGGTGGAAGCTCGTCAGAGGGAGATCCAACCTGGAAATAAGGAGGAGTTTCCTGACAGTGAGAACTATTAAGCAGTGGAAGAGCTGGCCTCCTGGAGTTGTGGGTGCTGGAGGTTTTCAAGAAAAGATTGGACAACCATTTGTCTGAGATGAAGTATGAGGACTTCTGGTTTGGGCAGGGGGTTGGACTAGAAGACCTCCAAGGTCCCTTCCAACTCTATGATTCTATGAGTTACACGAAGGAACTACCTTCACATTACTTCACAATCCAAACTATGAACTGTTAACTATGGGGGGGAAAGGCCTACTTTTTCTTGTTCCCTTCAGTGAGTAGTTTCATACAATGTAGGGGATATTTAACCCCCAGCATACTTTAGCAATGCATAGACAGTTGAAATTTGAGAGATAAGAGTAGTGTGTTACATATGTCTAATTTGTGTTAACATAATAGACTGGCCTCCCCTAAACAACTGCTCCATCGCATTTTTGATATAGTACAAAGGTGAACATTATGCTCTAAGGTTAAAAAGCCTGTTTTTTCTTGTTCTTCTAAGTGAGGAGAAGAATGTGGAAATGTATTTATTTTCTGTAAATACTCTCACATAGGACAAAACAGAAGACACATTCCTGGAAATTTCTCTTTACTACGGTAGGTCACAAAATGGAGTTCCTCACCTTCATACAATGTAGAGGGTACGTAACCTTGACTATGCTTTACCTATGTATAGACATTTGAGATTTGAGATATAAAATAGTGTGTTACACATAGCTAACTTACATAAACGTCTTAAGTGGCCTACTGTAAGCAACTATTTTGCATTTTCTGTGCAGTACAGAAGTGAACTTTACCCTCTGAGGTTAAAACCTAGAGGCAACAGTAAAACAGAAAAAGGCCTCATTTTTCTGGTTCTCCTTACTGAGGAGAATCTGAAAATCAACTTCTTGTCTATAAACTCTATTTCACTTAGGAGAGAACAGAGAAGAAAATCAAGGAAAGTTCTGTTTACTATGGTTTGTCACAAAATAGAGTCCTTCACATTCATACAGTCGAGGGTATATTTAACCTGAAGCATTACCAATGAATAAGCAGTTGGGACTGGAGAGATAAGAGCAGTGCCTTACATATATCTAACCCACGTAAAGGTGACTGGGTGACCTGCTCTAAACAACTGCTCTTTCTCAGTTTCATATGCAATATCTGAAGTTTACATAATCTTCTGAGGTTAAAAAGTAGAGGGAACAACAAAACAGACCTGCTTTTTGTCTTCTTGTTACTAAGCAGAATATGGAAATAAACTTCTTTTCTGAAAATACTCATTCACCTAAGAGAGAAAAGAAGACACAGTCAGAATTTCTATTATTACAGTAGTTACAAAATGGAGTCCTTCACATCTATCCAGTGTAGGGGATATAACCAACAATAGATCTAATTAGACTCAATGTCATACAGAGGCCTGCAGTTAGCAAACCCTCTGATACATTTTATATAGAATACAGAATTCAACTGTAAGCACTAAAGTCTCCAAGTCAGAGGGATACCAGATTTGGAAAACAGCTGTTGATTCATGTTCTCTCTAGGAAGGATAATCAGGAAAACCACTTGGTTTTCCTTTCTCTCTTTTGCTTAAGAGAGATCAAAACAACAGTTCTGAGAAACTTCACTTTATTACCACATATCACAAAATGGAGTCCATAGCAGAAGTGCAAACAAGGGTAAAGTGAACTACAGCATTACTTTAGCAATCCAATGGGAGTTCAGAATTGTCATCTATGACATTTATCTAATTTAATGCAACATCATAGAGAGGCCTCATGTTAGCAATCCGTATGACACCTATTATAGTGAATGCAGAATTCAACTGTAAGCACTAAAGTTTCCAGGTCAGTCAAATACCAGATTTGAAAAACAGCTCTTGATCCATGTTCTCTCTTGCAAGAAGAATCAGTGAGAGGCCCACTATCCATATACAACCTCTCTGAATCTATCAGTGATATTGGTTTTTCTCACTGATTTCATGGACCCCTAATGCTAGGCCTGGATGGATTTCAATCCATATAGGATTTCCCCATACATTTTGCCAAGTGACTGAAATGAGGTGGCATGGAATGTAAGAGGCTCACTCTATAAACAGTCTCTCCAAATTTAACTGTGATGTTGGTTTTTCTTACTGATTTCATGGAAGCGTAGCCCTAATCCTAGGTGGATTTCAATCCCAATAGGATTTCCCTGTGCATTTTGTCAAGTTACTAAAATGAGGCAGAACAGAAATGTAAGAGGCCCTCTATCCTTTAACAGCCTCTCCAAATCTACCCACAATGTTGGGTTTGTCAGATTCAGCCAGCACAGCACGGCACAGCGAAAGCAACGCTCAACTTCACCTAGTCAATTTCACCGCTCAGCCGCTAGCAGACGAAAAGGGGAAGTGAAACTGCCAACTGATTACTGGCAGGTGGCAGCATTTAACTCAAACCGCAAGCAGATACTTTGTATCAGTGCCGGCTCCCCTCGAGCGCTGGAGACAAAGGAACACGCAGAGACTCTGAAGCGAAGCAATCAATGAGCGATTGAGAACTCCCAGCTTTGCGCGCAACCGGGGAAACCAACAAAGACAACAACAGCACAACCCATAGACGGCAATCAGAAAGACAAAGCACCTGGCTGAATCTGCCATTTGGGTGAGGAGGGATTACTGCGGGTAATCTGTAACTAAGTAACGGGGAAAAGCACGGGGATGGGGAAGAAAATTGTAAGATGTGCCAAGCCAATCCTGGCTTTGTCTGTACTTACTTATGTTATGCTTGAGTAAACTTCTTTGCTGAACACACGTGTCATGAGAGTTTCTCTGAGACGAACAGGATAAACCTTACAGGGTTTTCTTACTGATTTCATGGAAACCTAACCATAAACCAAGCTGCATTTCAATCCATATAGGATTTCTCTGTGCATTTTGCCAAGTGACTAAAATAAGATGGAATGTAAATCTAAGAGCCCACCTATCCATAAACAGCCTTCCAAAATCTATCCATGATGTGATTTTTCTCACTGATTTCATGGAAACCTAACCCTAAACCAAGCTGGATTTCCATCAATATAGGTGTTCCCCATGCATTTTGCCAAGTAACTAAAATGAGGTGGAACAGAAATGTAAGAGGCCCACTATCCATGAATACTGGGTAGATTTAGGGAGTCGTTTATGTCCATTGCTTTGAAAGAGGCAAATGTTCATTTCTTGGGCATGTTGATAGTAATGCTGGTGGCCAGCCAACAAGTGTAAACAACAGAATGAAAAGGCTGGTGTGGGTCTTCCAGGCTGTGTGGCCGTGTTCTGGAAGTTTTGTTTCCTAATGTTTCGCCAGCATCTGTGACTGGCATCTTCAGAGGGCAGGAGCACAGACAGGAGTAATTCTCTCTGTGCCCAGGATGATGTGACCCTGTTGTGGGTATTTATAGAGATCAGCGAGGGTGCCTGAAGGGTGTGTGTGTGTGTGTGTGTACATGCGTGGGGGGGGGGGGGTTGGGTTAATGATTGGCTGCTCGTTTTGGTGTCAGAATATGTGTGTAACTTCCTGGGGGTTAGGCAGGGTTTCTTCTATTGAGTTGTTAACGAGTGGCTGCTGAGGGTGATTAGTATGTTCATTGTGTGAATTGTTCACACATCCTGGTGGTTGAGCTGAGTTCGTTGACCTTTTGCAGGCTGTATTTTTCAGGATTGGTAGCCAGGTTTTGTTGATTTTTAGACTTTCCTCTTTTTTATTGAAACTATGCTGGTGTTTGGGAATCTCAATGGCTTTCCGGTATAGCCTGGTATAGTGGCTGTTGTCCAGTATCTCTGTGTTTTCAAATAGGATTTTGTGTCCAGTGTGCTTGAGAGCATGTTCAGCTACTGCAGATTTTTCTGGTTGCTGTAGTCTGCAGTGTCTTTCGTGTTCTTTTATCCTGGTATGGATGCTGCGTTTTGTGGTCCCAATGTATACTTGTCCGCAGCTGCATGGTATGCGGTATACTCCTGTGGTGGTGAGGGGATCCCTTTTGTCTTTTGCTGATTTTAGCATTTGGTGTATTTTTCTGGTGGGTCTGAAGATTGTTTGGAAGTTGTGTTTTTCCATCAGTTTTCCCATGCGGTCCGTGACCCCTTTGATGTAGGGCAGAAATACTTTGTTGGTGGGTGGCTGTTTTTCTTCTTCAGTCACATGTTTTCTTGGTTTGATGGCTCTTTTTATTTCATTCTTGGAGTAGCTTGGGGAACTACTAGACCCCACCACATACAGAAAACTAAAACGGGATCCAACCAGCAAAATCATGAAACAAACCAACACACTGACGAGGAGCTCCTCCCTTCACCCCAACATACTTCAACACATATGCAAGACAGAAGCCCTTTCACCCAGACTATATGGACTCCCCAAAATCCACAGAGACCCGATCCCACTCAGACCCATCGTAAGCACCATTGGCTCCCCGACATATGAATTATTCAAACATCTGGCCACCCTTCTACAGACCCACGTTGGACAGACTCCAGCCCACATCAAAGACTTAGGACATTCCATCAACAACATCAGCACCCTGAAACTCAACCCCACGGACAAACTGGTCAGCTTTGACGTGGTCTCCCTGTTCACCAAGGTACCAGTGAGGGACACCCTGGCACTCATCAAACAGATCTTCCCAGAAGACATCACAGCTTTATTTCAGCACTGCCTAACAACCAGTTACTTCCAATGGGATAAGGAGTTCTATGAACAGATGGAAAGTGTTGCCATGGGAAGCCCCCTGAGCCCAGTCTCAGCAAATTTCTACATGGAACATTTTGAAAAACGGACTTTAGAAATGGCACCCATTACCCCAACAGTCTGTTTCCGGTTTGTGGATGACACCTTCACAATTTGGAGTCAGGATAAAGAAGAACTAGAGAAGTTTCTGAACCACCTAAACAGCATCCAACCCAATATACAATTCACCATGGAAAAAGAAATAGATGGCAAACTTCCATTTCTAGGCACATTGGTCATACGCAAACCAGACCTCAAATTAGGACACAAAGTTTACTGAAAACCCACCCACACAGACCAGTATCTACACAAAAACTCCAACCACCACCCACGGCAGAAAAGAGGCATTATCAAAACCCTGATGGATTGTGCCAATCAGATCTGTGAAACACAATTCCTAAACCCTGAACTTAACCATCTTAATTGGGTCCTACAAGCAAATGGCTACTCCAAGAATGAAATAAAAAGAGCCATCAAACCAAGAAAACAACATGCGACTGAAGAAGAAAAACAGCCACCCACCAACAAAGTATTTCTGCCCTACATCAAAGGGGTCACAGACCGCATGGGAAAACTGATGGAAAAACACAACTTCCAAACAATCTTCAGACCCACCAGAAAAATACACCAAATGCTAAAATCAGCAAAAGACAAAAGGGATCCCCTCACCACCGCAGGAGTATACCGCATACCATGCAGCTGCGGACAAGTATATACCGGGACCACAAAACTCAGCATCCATACCAGGATAAAAGAACACGAAAGACACTGCAGACTACAGCAACCAGAAAAATCTGCAGTAGCTGAACATGCTCTCAAGCACACTGGACACAAAATCCTATTTGAAAACACAGAGATACTGGACAACAGCCACTATACCAGGCTGTACCGGGAAGCCATTGAGATTCCCAAACACCAGCACAGTTTCAATAAAAAAGAGGAAAGTCTAAAAATCAACAAAACCTGGCTACCAATCCTGAAAAATACAGCCTGCAAAAGGTCAACAAACTCAGCTCAACCACCAGGATGCGTGAACAATTCACACAATGAACATACTAATCACCCTCAGCAGCCACTCGTTAGCAACTCAATAGAAGAAACCCTGCCTAACCCCCAGGAAGTTACACACATATTCTGACACCAAAACGAGCAGCCAATCATTAACCCAACCCCCCCCCGCACACACGCGCACACACACACACACACACACACCCTTCAGGCACCCTCGCTGATCTCTATAAATACCCACAACAGGGTCACATCATCCTGGGCACAGAGAGAATTACTCCTGTCTGTGCTCCTGCCCTCTGAAGATGCCGGTCACAGATGCTGGCAAAACGTTAGGAAACAAAACTTCCAGAACACGGCCACATAGCCCGGAAGACCCACACCAGCCATTGTATTCCAACCATGAAAGCCTTCGACAATACAACAGAATGAAAGTCATTCTGAAAGCCCATTTTAGTTTGGCTTCTGGGTTAGCACTAAATCACCTTCATTTTAATAATTTATTATCTTTATTGGGAGACAGTGACCACTGAAGTTTGGTTTCTAACAGTAACTTTGGTTGAGCTTGGTTAGTCATTGGATAGGAGTGAATTTTCTAGTGAATACATGTAGTTTTCTTATCAGTACAGAAGTGGTTTGCCACTGCATTTTTCCAAGACGTTTTGTGACTTCCCAGCTCTGGTTTTCTATCTGAAGGTGCTGGGGGAGGTGGGAGGAGTTTCAGGGAACTATCTAAAGATTTGAGGTGATCCCCATCAGAAAGAAGTGAGGCTTGCAAGTGCTTTACTTGCCAGTCACCTGAAGATAATGAATGTTGGATGAAAACCAGTTAGCTGAACTTGTATTCTGATCAGATTCTGTTCTGAGAAGGTCTCCCCCTGTACTAAAAAGCCATCTTCCTCCTACCCTGCCAGACCTGGCATCTTAATAACTGTATTTGCTATTATCTTTGTTCACTGCCCAGAGTTCCTTTGCTAGATGGGCGGCCATCTAAATTTAATACATACATACATGCATATTGTGTGAAGACAATCACTATGCTGCAGCTTACCTACTTCACAGAGTTGTAATGAGGATAATATAGGAAGGGGACAATTATGTACAAGATTGTGACATAATATGGAACAAATGGTAGGATAGATAAAGGCAAATCCAAACAAAGAACAATAGACATCTTGCATATTTAGAATGGCACAGAATTAAAATGCTTCTGCTATCTTACCATTGTTCATAAAGAAACAATTTAACATGCCAAAAGAGTTTAACAAGAAACATTTTCAAGCAAAGAATTCTAGCATGCAAATGGAGGATGATTTAAAAGCCACAATAAAAGTTAAAAAATGGTAAATTTTTGACAAAAGCAAAATCTTGTCAAAAATTTCCTGCATCTGATATTTGATGTCAAAGAAAAAACTGGGTTAGGCAGGAAGTTTTTGTCTGCAGACATGGTTAGAGGTTATTGAAATAACCTGCCTTTATTGCAATTCTGAGCAATTCAAGCTTTGAGATCCTAAGAAACTGGGCTAGCAGTCTTTGTTGAACTTTTGAATAGGCTCTTGCACTAACTGTACTTTAGTGTTTGTTCTAGATGTCTGTGAATGGAGTTTTTTGACCACGGTGATACATTTGGGCCACAAACCGAAGAAAATGACTTCTGCATATCTGTATTTATGTGATGTTGAGACATGGGCACTAAGGACAGAAAGGCTGAACTAGGTGGTCTTATCTAAACATTTACAGTTTGGATAGCATTTGATGGATACTTGTGCAGTTTGATGCTACTCTATTAACTCTATTACAGTTTATTAATGCCAGGCAGGCTTTGTTTATCAAGTAAATATTTCTGCCCCAGAGAAGAATCTATTAATAGTTATGCTAAGAATGCCATTTTTTCCTCATGCTCAGCACCACTTTCCCAAGAAAGGCAGAGGGTGGGTGGAGTGGGGTCTAAAAAACCATTTCCCCATTTGTATTGCTTAGAAAGAAAGTGATGTCTAGTAAAGTCTGTTGGGTAGTAGCCAAACTGATGGGTTTACATCAGTCTTGTGCAAATGCTACTTTCTGATCAGATCAGCCGTGGAAGCTAAATCTGGGAATTACTATTTTAATTTCTCAGACTGTATTTGTAACGAGCTGCCACCTGTTGATCCCAAATCCAGTAACTTTCCTTGCAACCAATATTGATTCAAAAGAAAGTTCATTTATTGAGAATAAGTGTACAGATCCAAAGCATTGCTAAGACTGATCAAAAGCGCACCAAAAGCTGTTTTTCTTACTTCCCCCCCCCCCACATCGCCCTTAGTTCTTGGTCCTCTGATTCTCTTGCTGGTATGACCTTGAGCATGCCAGAGCTTGTGATAAGGAGCCATCTGCTTTAAACGGTTTCTCATTCCTACTTCCCCCCCCCCCTTTTACAATGGCAGAACCACAGCATGTAAAAAACCATTTTTTTAAAACTAGCCATCTAATAATCTATTATAAAATCTTGCGAGGATTCTGACATACTGCCCCTCCACAAAAGAGGATGTCAGTCGGATGATTCCTCTTCTTCACTCTAAAAAAGAAAAAGCAAAGAAAAACATAATACAATAACCCTTCTAATTGTTAAGGCTTTGTAGGATAAACATCATAAAATTTTTAAACTAAATGTGGAGCCTTTACATGTTTCTTGTCAACCCATTCAGCCATTGATTTGGGAAAATGTTTCCACTGAATTAAAAACTGAACCCCCCCCCCCTTATGCTTTTTACTGTCCAGTATCTCTTTAACTTCAAAATGTTGTTCTCCTTCAACCATCATCGGTTTAGACAGTGCTGGGGAGGGATGCCATTGAGAGGACTCTTTATAGGGTTTAAGCAGGTCGCAGTGGAACACTGGATGGATTCTTTTAAAGGTAGCAGGCATCTGTAATCGTAGGGAAACTGGATTAATTACTTTATCTATAATAAAAGGCTTCACGAACTTTGGAGCGAGCTTTCTGGAAGGTTGTAATGATTTAAGATGCTTGGTAGATAAAAGAACCTTATCTCCTACTTTCCATTCTTTTTCTGGGGTTCTCTTAGCATCTGCAAATTTCTTGTACGTTGCTCTGGCCTCCTTCAACGACGCAGCAATCTGAGGCCACACTTGTGTCATTTGTTGGACCCATTCATCAACTGAAGTGACTTGAGTGGATTGGTTAGGTAGTTGTGGGATTGGTACAAAGTCCTGTCCTGTAGCTATTTTAAAAGGGGTGAGGCCAGTGCTTTGGTGCACTGCATTATTATAAGCTACTTCAGCAAACGGTAACAGCTCATCCCAATTGTCTTGTTGGTAGTTAATGAAACATCTCAAATATTGTTCTAACACTGAGTTCAGACGTTCACATGATCCCGCCATCTGGGGGTGGTACCCTGAACTCAAGCCTTGCAATGCCCCCAGTAGTTTTAGGAACGCCCTCCAGAACTTGGCAGTAAACTGGACCCCTCGATCCGAAATTATTCATTCTGGTACACCATGAGCTCGGTAGACGTGTTGTATAAATAACTTGGCCAGTTTGGGTGCTGATGGAAGAGATTGGCATGCCACAAAATGTGCTTGTTTGGAAAAAAGGTCTGTAACTACCCAAATAACTGTCTTTTTGTTGCTTTCAGGCAGGTCTACAATAAAGTCCATTGAAACTTGCTTCCAAGGAGCCCCTGGATTTGCTACTGTCTGTAGAAGCCCCATTGGTTTTCCCCCTCTTTTTTTCGCCATTGCACACGTGGGGCATGTAGCTACATATTCCCCTACATCTTTTCTCATTGTCAGCCACCAAAATTGTCGCCTGAGTAGATGTAATGTCTTCACAAAACCAAAGTGCCCAGCTGTTCTGCTGTCGTGACTTCTTTGCAAGACCCACTTTCTAGCGTCTGGAGGGACATACAGCTTATCTTGCCACCACCATGCCCCTTGTTTGTTCACTAGTAATTGACTGTTGCTTTTAAACCAATCATCCTGAGCAATCTGGGCATTTAATTTTTTCAACAATTCTCCTTCTGGTTGTTCTTCACCTCTCTTTTTCTGAGCTCTAGTGACCACTCTTAGGGCTGTTTGGGTACAGGGAATTACAGGAGTGACTACTTCCTCCTGCTTGCTGTTGTGTTGAGGCAATCGAGACAGGGTGTCTGCCAGAAATTTTTTTCCCCCAGGAATGTACTTCAGGGAGAAGTTAAATCGATGGAAATATTGTGCCCATCTCATTTGCTTGGGTGACAGCTTCCTCAGTGCAGTCAAAGCTTCCAGATTCTTGTGATCAGTCCAAATTTCAAAGGGATGGGGTGATCCCTCTAACAAGTGTCTCCAGCAAACTAATGCCCAGCGCACTGTGAACGCTTCCTTTTCCCACACCAACCAGCGTCTCTCAGTTTCTGAAAATTTCCGGGATATGTATGCACATGGAAACAGCTCCCCTCCTGCCCCCTTCTGTAACAACACAGCTCCCACTGCCACATCCAAAGCGCCTGCCTGTATGACAAATGGCTGTTCTGGATCAGGGTGCTTTAAGATCGGTTCAGCTGTAAACAGATGCTTTAAACTTTGAAAAGCTTCCTGGCACTCCTTAGTCCATGCCAGGGGGGCTCCAGGTTTTGATGCCTTCGCTTTGTCCTTGCCCTTGGTTTTCAACAAATCGGTGAGTGGGAGTGCTACTTGGGCAAAGTTGGGTATGAATTGCCGATAGAAGTTAGCAAAGCCCAGGAAACTTTGAAGCTGACGCCTGGTTTTGGGAGCCTCCCAACCTGTGACGTCCCTCACCTTGACCGGGTCCATTTCAATTCCCTGATGCGAAATTCTATACCCCAAATAGTCAATTTGCTGTTTATGAAATTCACATTTGGAGAGCTTGGCATACAACTGAGCCTCCAGTAGCTTTTTTAGTACCTTCCTGACCAATTGTACATGTTGCTCCATGGTCTCAGTGTAAATGAGGATATCATCCAGATAAACCAACACCCCTTGGTATAAATGCTCTTGTAACACCTCATTTATAAGTTGCATAAACACCCCCGCCACTCCTTTTAATCTGAACAGCATTATTTCATAACAGAAACACCCCAGGGGCATATTAAAGGCAGATTTCCATTGATCTCCTTCCCGGATTCGCACCCTGAAGTACGCCTCCCTTAAATCCAGTTTTGTGAAAATTTTCCCTTTGGATAAATGGGCCAACAGATCTTTCATCAAAGGGAGTGGGTACCGGTTGTCAGCAGAAATGGCATTTAGCCCTCTATAATCTGTGCACAAAGGTAGGGAGCCATCCTTCTTTTCCCTAAATAACACCGGTGCAGCAATTTGAGAATGCGTAGGTACAATAAAGCCCCTCTTTAGATTCTTATCAATGAACTCCCGCAAGGCTTCCAACTCTTTGGGTGTCATTGGATACATTTTCTTCCTTGGAAATTTAGCCCCCGGCTCAATCTCTATGGCACAGTCACAGGCACGATGGGGGGGTAGCTGATCTGACTCCCTTTCGCTAAACACCTCCTGCAGGTCGAGGTATTGCTTGGGAATCTGAGTTGCAGCCTCCCCTGCCTTTTCCCTACTCACAGCGCCCATCTCTTCATCTGACAACGTTTCGGTAACTCCTTCAATTTGCACTCCCCCCTCCTTTGGGAAATGCAAGATCTTTTCCTCCCAGTTCACTTCTGGGTTCTTCCTTTTTAACCAGTTCATGCCCAGAAGCACTGGGTTGCCTGCCATGGGAGTCACTAGGAATTTAATAGTCTCTTTATGGTCCCCCATGGTTAGCATCTTCAGTACGATACTCCACCGGCCCTCCCCCCGCTGGGGATCTGTCCAGCTGGGTAAAAATCACAGGGGTTTTGAGTCTCTTTAAGTGCAGTCCCAAACCCCGGGCAAGAGCAGGATTAATCAGATTTCGGGAGCAGCCAGAGTCTATCAGCACCCGCATCTCTGCCCTTCGCTTCATCCTCACCACCCTTAGTTCCACCCAAATTTTAATGGGACTCACCCCCATCTCTTCACTCTCCGAGTCCTCTCGTGAGCTGCTTTCTTTCTCTGGAAGAGCAGCCGCCTGTCGGAGAGAGAGCGGAGCTAACAATTTCCGGGTTTTGCCGCCGCCCGTGTTGCCGCTCTAGCTCCCGTCTCGCTGCCTACCGCCGCTGACTCCTTCTTGCCGGGCTTCAAAGACTTCGGCCCCTTCCGCTCCGTCTTCTTGCCTCCTTGCTCCATCTTTGCTTTAGGGCACGCAGCGGCAAAGTGCCCCGGCTCCCCGCAGTTGAAACAGACGCGCTGGCTCTTGCTACTTCCTGGCGCGCTGGTCTTCGCCTTGGGCACCGCCTTCTTTGTGTCAGGTAAGGGCAGAAGTCGGGTTCTTGCTTGTATGGTGCACCATTGCTCCTCCACTTCGCCGGCCATAGCGACCCATCCATTAAAGGTTTTGGGGAAACCCCGGCACACCACGCGCTGCAACAACTCGGGTTGCAAGCCTCTCTGGAAAAACTCGATCAGGAGCTCTTCAGGCACGTGAGGCAGCCTTTGAGCCAACCCCCGAAATTTGTAGGCGTACTCTGATACCGACTTGGACCCCTGCTTCAGCCTTTCCAGGTCACATCGTGCTTTAAGCGTCATGCACGGGTCTTCAAAGCCCGCACAGAGAGCCGCCATGAAATCCTCCAATCTCCTTAAAGCCCGGTCCTTCGCCCTGTGCAGGCCAACCACCCATTCTGCAGCCGTACCTTCAAAAAAACTGGACACATAGGAGACCTTCTCTTCCTCGCTGCGGAACAGACCTCCATAGCCTTCCATGTAGATTCGCACCTGGGTGATAAAGCAAGCCAGCTGCTCAGCATCTCCCCTGAATTTCATGGAGATGCCCCGCTGCTGCATCAGGCTCTTCTTGGCTCTGCTAGGTGTGAGATCCTCCTTCTCCTCGCTGGAGGTCTCACCTTCAGCTGACTGCTCTGCCGCCTCCGTACCTCTTGGTGTGGCTGCTGACTCTCACGTGGGGGGCGTAAATCCCCCTCCAAGCAGTTGATCCACCACTGCTTTTAGCGCTCGCACATCATCGGATAGGGACCCCATCTGCCCTTCCAATTTCCCCATGCGATCTTTCATTGAAGGGCCCCGTCCCCTTGTCGCCGTTGCCTTCGCCCCCGCTCGGGCTTGGCGCGATGATTGCACCGGCTCCTTCTAGGTTATCACCTTCACTTCCAATGGAGGGGGGACCGGTCTCTCTTCTTCCTCAATTACATCTTCAGCCATCCTGCTGCTCGGTTGGTCCCGGTCAACATGAGGCTTTGGACTCCCCGCAGGGGAATCTCCCTGGTGGAAGTCTACACTGAGAGTCTTAGCAAAATGTAATGAGCTGCCACCTGTTGATCCCAAATCCAGTAACTTTCCTTGCAACCAATATTGATTCAAAAGAAAGTTCATTTATTGAGAATAAGTGTACAGATCCAAAGCATTGCTAAGACTGATCAAAAGCGCGCCAAAAGCTGTTTTTCTTACTTCCCCCCCGCTACATACCCCTTAGTTCTTGGTCCTCTGATTCTCTTGCTGGTATGACCTTGAGCATGCCAGAGCTTGTGATAAGGAGCCATCTGCTTTAAACGGTTTCTCATTCCTACTTCCCCCCACCACCACCACTTTTACAATGGCAGAACCGCAGCATGTAAAAAACCATTTTTTTTAAACTAGCCATCTAATAATCTATTATAAAATCTTGCGAGGATTCTGACAGTATTATCATTTCAGCATATTTGTGACAAATCTAATTGGTGGTTCCCAAACTCAGCAGTCTGGGACTGATCAAAGCAGTAAATCTGTTAGCTAGTCTAAGCAAAATTGAACACACACACATTTTTAATGCAAATTCAAACAAAAATTGGAAAATATAACAAGGATTGATTGATTGAGCAATTATCTATTTAAGTATATTGGGCTTTAGAAGTATTGCTACTGGATACCTGGATCAATGTATAGCTATGTCTTGCATGAATAAAAATCAGTTCTGATAAATTTCTAATTTGAAAATATTGAGTGAATGAATGTGAACCCGAATACGTATTTCTACTGAAATTATGCAAACATGAGAACTGAAAGGAGGAATAGGAAAATATTCAGCACATATTTTGATGCAAATGTTACCTGTACTTCTTCAGATTGAGTTTTGAAGTGAAGCACACCATTGTACCAAAATTTGTACTTTTGTAAGTTCTGTAGTGCAGTTGGGCAACTCAGAAGAGGCACTCAAAAGATATGTCCAAAGATGTGCAGAGTGGGAATTAATGTGTTCATGCTTGCTGAATCAGGGCAGGAAGAATAGAATATAAAATTAGTATATTTAAAGACAGACACAAAAATGTACATACTTGCACACAACTCTAAAAAACCAAATCAAGGGACCTATGTGAAATGTGGCACAACTATTTTGAAGCAGTAAATTAGAGAGGCCATCCAACTCTGATCTAGACTCTTATAGGGGCTTCTGTGCATACAGAATCCCCTTTCCATTGGGTTGAAATAGCAAGAAGAATTGTGTTAGTCCTACCTTGCATTGCATTGATTCAAGATGTTGCATTGATTCAAGGCAAAGTGACTTGATTCTCTGAGCTAAGGAGCCAACCTGAACTGGATTGCTGCAGTGATCCAGGTTGAGGTGATGCCTTAAGGCACAGTAGAATTATTTTCTTTTTTTCTAGTCTAAAATTCCATTCAGTCAGTTTCATTGGAAGGCCTCTAGTCCTAGTGTTTTGAGAAAGTAAGAAAAGACATCCATGTTCTCTATGCCATGCATGATTTTACATATGTAAAGCAGGTCCCCACTTAGTCATCTTTTTTTTTTTTTTACTAAGAAGTTCAAAATGCCAGGTTCAGCCGGCGCTAGGAAGCCAGCCAGCCGCGCTGAGCCAATTCTACCGCCCGCTCGCAAGCCAGGGAAAAAGAGGAAATGAGAGCCGCGGCTAATTAATGGGCCACCTGCGCGCGCTTAACAGGAAATCGCAGAGTGGATGTTTTGTATCCACCCTGATGAGCGGCGCGCGCCGAGGCAAAGAATGAAGCCGCAAGCCGTGGAAAGGAGATCACTGCGCGATCAAGCAAACCCCAGTTTTGCGTGCAACTGAAAGGACCCCGAGGAAACAAGCCCACGCTGGAGGGGCAGGCAATCAAGGGACAATGGGATACTGGCTGAACCTGCCATCTGGACCATTAAGGGGGATTATTGGGGCACCGACAAGCCGCAACATGTAACTCAACGACGGGGCGAAACGCAGGAAGGGGAGAGCTATAAATTGTAACATGAAATGTGCCAAGGCAGTCCTGGCTTTGTTTGTAACTGTTGTATTATGCTTGAGTAAACCTCTTTTGTGAACCACACGTGTCACGGGAGTTTCTCTTGATGAATGGGGCATTCCTTACACAAAATAGTATGAATATTTTATGGTAATATAAATTCAAAACCCCAAATACATAAATGGGTAACACTTTTATTTTGATAAAAATTTGTGAAATGTTTGAAGTTATCAATATGTAGTTATAATACATGTAAGCTTACATGGCACCAGATTATTCAAAAGATACAAATGAGATCTTGCCAAAAATATCACCTCTGTTTAGGATATAGGCCTCAATCACGATTTGCTTCTTTTCGAGGAGCCCATTTTCTCCTCCCCCACCCTTTCCCAATCCAACTTACTTTCTGTCCACTCTGACACTCCAAAAGGTTATAGGCCCTTGTTGTGAGTTTTTTCCCCAGAGTTTTTTTTAAAACTTTTCTTTGAATGTGGACATTTGGACATTTCTGCAGATTGATTGATTGATTGATTGATTGATTGATTGATGTGTCGTCAAGTCAGCATCACATCTTAGCCACTACATAGATAGAGTTTCTCCAGTAGGATCTGTCCCTAACCTGCTCCTTCAGGTCTTCCAACAGTGCATCCATCACCACTGTAACTGAGTCCACCTTGCTGCTGGTCTTTCTCTTCTCTTTCCCAGCATCACAGCCTTCTCCAGGGAGCTAGGTCTTCACATAATCCCAAATATGATAATTTGAGCCTCGTCATTTGTGCCTCTGAGAACAGTGGGTTAATTTGTTCAATGATCCATTTGTGCTGCCCAGAACCACATTGTTGAGTTACACAGCCTTATAAATAAATAAATAAGTAAATAAATAAATAAATTGTTTGTTTGTTTGTTTGTTTTCTTGGCAGCCCATGGTATTCTCAGGAACCTTGTCCAACACCTCAGTTAAAAAGCACAATACTCTTTCTTCAAAGTCCAACTTATGCTTCTATAGAGTGTCACAGGAAATATCATTGCCTGCATTATTATGATATTTGTAGGTATAGACACATCATGGCATATAGATGTCTACATCTATCTATCTAAAGGCTATCTACAACTTCAATATATTCATTCTCAGTTCTAAGGTTGGTTATTGTACCTAGTTTGGTTTTCTTTATATTTAATTCTAGACCCATTTTTTCACTGTGCTCTTTGACCTTTATTAATAAAACTTGTAGGTCCTTCATATTTTCAGCTATCAGGGTCGTGTCATCAGCATAGGACAAATTATTGATGTTTCTTTCTCTAATTTTAAAACTACACTCATCTTCTTCCAATCCAGCTTCTGTTAAAGGTTGAATAAATAAGGGGAGTATACAGCCTTGTCTCATCCCTTTGCCAACTTGGAGCCAGTCTCTTTTGCCATATTCTGTCCATTCTGTGGCTTCCTGACCTGTATATAGGTTTTGCCTGAAGACAATGAGATGTTTTGGGATTCCCATTTTTCTAAGCACATTACACAGCTTGACATGACTGATACACTTGAAGGCCTTTCTATAATCAATGAAGCATATACTGACTTCTTTTTAGTATTCTTTGGCTTTTTCAATTATCCATTGTGCCTCAGCAATAATGTCTCATGTTTCTTGACCTTTTCTAAAGCCAGTTTGAACATCTGGCATCTCCTTTTCCATGTAGGACTGTAATCTGAGTTAGAGTCAGTTACGATCTATCCTTTGGACTCCTTTTGCAAACAGTTCAAGGTTTTTTGAACTTTTCAGTTCAGAGATATTTTGAAAGACTTGTCTAATTTTTCCATGTCTGTTTCCATCTTCTATGTCTTTACAGATGTTGTGTAATACTGCTTCTTGTCTCTTCTAACAGCTCTCTTAAAACTCTTTGTTAAGTTCCTTTCTGAGATTTTTCTCTTTCTTGGCTTTGGCTTCTCTTCACTTCTGGGCCATTTTATCACTTTCATCCAGTTTGCTTTCTTCTCTTTCTTCATTTTTGTCAGTCTCTATTCATATTCATCCTTATTGACTTCTTTGAGTTCATTCCACAGTTCACCTAGTTCTCTATCAATGAGGTTCTGGACTTCAAAGTGATTCCTGATGTTCTCTTTTAAATAATGAGTATATGCTCTTTGTTAGCTTAACTTGGAACTTGCACACAAGCAATTCAAGAGCTGTTCCACAGTCAGCATCTTGCCATGTCTTTGATGCTATAATTGAGCCCCCCATTTCCTTTTAGCAATAATATAGTACTTGTGATTTCTATATATCTGGTGATGTTCATGTATATAGGTTGTTTGAACAGTTCGAAAACTTACATGAGTAGATAAATGGGTACTCTCACTCCAGTGGGAGGAAAAATGCTGGCGGCGCCTTGCAAAAAGGAATTGGGATCAGTTGCTGGTAAGCACGAAAAACCCCGCGCGCCCGAAAAGGGCGCGAAGCAACGGAAACCCTGCCTCCTGCGCTTGCCAGCTGGGCTCTGCCCTAGGAAGGAGGCTCTGGCAAACCACTTCCGAAAAACAATTGCCTTGAAAACTGCAAGGACTCGTCCAAGCAGTCACTGCAGGGTCAGCAATGACCGAGCACAGACAAAAAAAAAAAAAATGAAGAAATCATTGGAGTGGCAGAAATTGATAATCTGTCTCCTGCTTCATTTCAATTTCATAAGCCATGCAATGCAACTACATTTTCCTCCTTAATATTGGCATTCCAGTCTCCAATCACAAGCAGCACATCTCGTTTTCATGTTGTCTATTTCAAATTGAACTTGATTATAAAACTCATCATCCTCCTTCTGCAGCAGTGGTTAAAGCATAAACTTGAATGATCATATTAGAGGGTTGCCCAAGAAATCTAATTGATATTATTCAGTCATTGATTGCATTGTAGTCAAGTACTGTCAGGACCATTATACTCAGTCCTCAATAAAAGCAACTTTCTTCAATACCAACGCATGTTCAGAGATAAATAAATGTATTGAGAGAACAGTAGTACACAGGCTAATGCAAAGAGAAATAGCTGGAACTAAATTTCCTCTTAGCCAAACCCCAAATTTAAAGACCTCCCATTTTCCCCCTCCCCCTCGATCTTCCATCCATTCAGCTCAGGTTGCCAAGGCTCTCAGGTTTCCCCCTGTTGCTAGGTCCTTAATTGTTCTTGATGGTCTGGGAATGGCCCATCAGCATCGAGCAGTCCTCACTCCAACCTTCTCCCCCCATCTGCTGGAATGGCAGAACCGCAGCAATCAAGCAGCCGTGTGAGGGAGCGATCATGAGGATTCTGACATGCCACCCCTCCAAAAAGAAGAGCAGGTTAGGTTCTCATGGCTGAAACCAGGGGAGAGACTAGAGAAAAAATATTAGCATATACAGATCCTTCCACCCTACTTGTCATTTAGGCTTGTCAGGGTATTTTTTATAAAAGTCTCTGAGTAACCAGGGTTAGGGTTAGGGCCCTAACATCACTTTCAGCCACCCACTCACTGTGCACCCCCAGGAAGTGCTTCTACCACACAAGGAATTACACTCTCCTCTTCCGTCGCCTTGCATCCAGAATTTCTTGCACCTTGAAATGTTGGCCATTGATTATTATGGATTTAGGTTGCTCTTTTGTGGGGTGCCATTTGGGCAATTCCTTGAACGGTTTTAGGAGGCTGCAGGGAAATACTGAATGAATCCTCCTGAGGGACTTAGGCAACTTCAGTTGGAACATAACAGGGTTAATAATTTTCTCTATTGGAAAGGGACCTACTGTCAGGATCCTTGCAATCAATCAGTAAGATTAGTAGAGTTATTATAACTATTAGTTTACCTAAAATGGTTGTTTATTCCTGCTATAAAGTAGAAGTGTTATTTTATTAGTGGCTTGCTCGTTCCTGCCATAAAACAGAAGGGGGGAGACCATTAAGTACACAAAACAACAGATGGGGTGTTATCAGGTACTCAGGAATTTGCAAGGTCAAGAAAGGTGTGAGACCAGGACAAAGATCCAACGACAGGCACGAAAAGACTGAAACTTGAAAGTGTGCAGGGGGGTTAAAAGAAAGCCAACAAGCATGGGTTCTCAGTTTCAGCAATCTATGGAACGCTGTATGCTTCTTCTCAATAAAGAAATCTTTTCTGGAAGAAACTAGTCTCCAGAGGATTTACTGGGATTGGGAATTGAGCCTTGCAGACTCTGACACCTACAAACTTGGGTCCGAGCTTTTTTTAGGCTTGTAATGTTCTAAGACACTTGGTTGACAATTATACCTGGTCCCCCATTTTCCACGGGTCTTCTGGGGCACATTTGTGATCGGCATACTTCTGGTAATTATTTCGGGCAACCTGCAGTGCCAATTTAACTATGGGTCATAAGTCCATTAGCCACGTGACCCACTCATCTAGCGAAGGGTGGTTTTTTGAGGAAGTTCAGGGAAAGCAACAAAATCCTGCCCTGTAGCCACCTTGAATGGGGTATGTCTGGTGCTTTGATGCACTGCGTTATTGTATGTAACTTCTGCGAAGGTGAGCAACTGTGCCCAATTGTCCTGCTGGTAGTTTATGTAACATCTTAAATATTGTTCCAACATGAAGTTCAGTCATTCAGTGGCTCCGTCCATCTGGGGGTGACTACTAGAACTTAGGGCTTGGCTCAACCCTATCAGTTTTAAGAACACCCTCCAAAACCTTGAGGTGAACTGTGTGCTGTGATTGCTAATTATTCAGGTCAGGGTCCCGTGCAATTGATAGATGTGTTGCATGAACAATTCAGCTAGTTTGTTCATGGTAGGCAAGGACGCACACGCCACGAAATAAGCCTGCTTTGAGAACAAGTCCGTAACTACCCAAATCACTGTCTTTTTCTTGCTCTTGGGTAGGTCTACAATGAAATCCATAGCGATCTCCCTCCAAGGCTTTTCTGGGGTTGCTGTGATCTGTAGGAGTTCCATTGGCTTTCCCACTAGTCTCTTTGCCATAGCACAGGCAGGGCAACCAGCCACGTATTCCGCTACATCTCTCCTCATAGAGGATCACCAGAATTGCCAGTGTAAAAGGTGCAAAGTTTTCAAAAAGCCAAAATGGCTCACCGTCTTGCTATCGTGGCACCTCTCCAGCACCCCCTTTCTGGCTTCTGCTGGGACATATAACCTGCCACCCTTCCACCATGCCCCATCACAGTTCTCTAAGGTCTCATTATTTTGTTGGAACCACTTATCAGCTTGCAGCTTGTGGTTTAGATTGCTCAAAAGGTCCTCTGCTGGGTTAACTCTTGAGACCTCACTCCCTACTCTGGTTCCCACCATTAGTCCCGTCTGGGGGTCGGGGATAACCGCTGAAATCACTGTCTCTCTCTGGCTATCGTGTTGCAGTAATTTAGATAAGGCATCTGCTAAAAAGTTCTTCCCCCAGGTATAAACCTTAGTCTGAAATTGAAGCGTTTGAAAAATTGTGCCACCTCACGAGTTTTGGCAAGAGTTTCTTTAGCGATCGCAGTGCCTATAGATTCTTGTGATCAGTCCAAACTTTGAACTGATGAACCACCCCCTCCAGTAGGTGCTGCCAATTTATCAACACCCACCTCACTGCAAATGCCTCCTTTTCCCATACCAACCACTGCTGCTCAGTTTCAGTAAACTTCCTTGAAACATAAGCGCAAGGGTACAGCACCCCAGCTGCTGTTCGCTGAAGCAACATCACCCCCACCACAACCTCGGAGATGTCTCCTTGGATTATGAAAGGCTTACCTGGATCGGGATGTTTCAAAATCAGTTCGGCTGTAAAGAGTCTTTTTAATTGCTCAAAAGCATTTTGGCACTCTTCAGTCCAATTCAACAATGCTCCCAGTCTCTGGGCTCTCACGTTCTTGTTTCCCCTTGTCTTCAATAGGTTTGTAAGAGGAAGGGTGATCTGGGCAAAGTTCGGGATGAAGTGGCGGTAGAAATTAGCGAATCCGCAAAAATTCTGCAACTGCCTACATGTTCTCAGCACCTCCCATCCTACCACCGTGCATACTTTCACAGGATCCGTCTCCATCCCTCTGCTGGATATTCTGTACCCTAGATAATCAATTTGTTCTTTGTGGAACTCACATTTGGAGAGCTTTGCATATAGTTGCGCCTTTAACAATTTTTTCATTACTGCTCTCACCAATTTCATGTGTTCCTCCATCATTTCCAAGTAGATCAGGATGTTGTCCAGATACACCAACACACACACCCCGGTATAAAAATTTGTGAAGCACCTCATTTATTAGCTGCATAAACACCCTGGGGGCCTCCAACAGTCTGAATGGCATCACTAAATATTGATAGCAGCTGAGGGGACAGCTGAAGACAGTTTTCCATTCATCCCCCTCCCTAATCCGCACGTGGAAATACGCTTCACGCAAGTCCAATTTGGTAAAAAACTTCCCCTTTGACAACTGGGCTAATAAGTCCTTCATCAGGGGGAGGGGGTATTTATTCTCTTTCCAGATAACGTTCAACCCCCGATAGTCCATGCATAGTCTCAGAAAGCCATCTTTCTTCTCTCAGAAAAGGACATGGACCACCAATGGTGATTTGGCAAGCTGTATAAAACGCCTTTAGATTAGTGTTGTGAGGGGAAAATTATTAGTAGCTTTTTTATAATGTTTTAATGTAAGTTAGAGTGCATTTAATAAGGCCTAGATAACTGATGTATGACCTGTGGGGGCATTTACGGGAAATAAGAGGAACTTACAAAGTGAAGGAAATTACAAATTTGTTGACAGGAACAGAAGGGCTAAAAGGGCACCGACACGACACATGTTGACATCTGTTCTGGGAATGATCTGATCGTCATAATGTGGTTTGTGGTTTAATGGAATAAAAAGGATAGCAACCAGGCAAATGGCACCTCTTGAACGAGCTGTCAGTTTGATGGCTCGGGCAAGCAGGTCGGTGTTGCAATGTGTAAGTACCTTGTATGTTGTGATTGCATTTATTTTTATGCTGCATTTTATATTCAATAAAGTTTTAGTAGAACTTAGAACTTTGAAGTGACTTGTTTTATGGTGTGTCTGCCTTCCATGTTTAACGTGGTTTTTCCCTGACAGTTTTGGTGCATTGGCCGGGAAGGGACAAGCTGAGCGTTGGCTCTCAGCTACTCCTTCCTGGAACTACCCACACTGTTGCTTCAAAGGTCTAAGGTAAGAAGGTACGTTTTTGGAACGTTCCATTGGGGTTTTTGGTTTCTTTAGAATTTCTTTTTTTTTTTTATAAATGTTTTTTTTATTTTTACAACAAACACAAAACATACATGAACAAACAAAAACATAAAAAGGCATAAAAAAAGTATCTTCCATTTTATACCGTGTGTCAACCAGTTACCAACTCGTTGGTGCCCCTTTCATAATCTTAAATTCTCATATCATCTATTCAAAATATACTTGTATACTTATCAATAAACAATTATTAATCATTCATAGCTAATCTATAGAATCATTTATTACAAAAAATTTTAACTTTCAATAGGATTAGTAATACATTTTCATCTATCGATTATATGTGTATATATATAATAGTTAATATCAAATTTCTATTATAAAATTTCCTAATCCATTACATTACTATATTTTCTCATCTAATCATTAATAAAAACAAATCCTGTGTCATATAAAATTACTTATCTTCTTACTCTAATATCAAATCTCAATTTAACTCATCTCTGCACATTCCATAATTTTCAATAACTTCCTCCTGCATAAGTACTTTTTAATTTTTCAAATTCTTAAAAGTTACAGTTCTAACCAGTATCAGTTACAGTATCAATTACGGTTCTAACCAGGTTACAGTTCTAACCAGATTCTTCACTACATGTTTCAACAAAAATGTCTCTAGTTTAAAATCTATATGTTACTATATTCAACCATGTATAAATTTTAGTCTAATCTCTTAAGACGTTTACAATCAAATACAATTTTTAACTATACATCTCAGATTTATACTTTATTCCAGCGCTTGCATAATTTTGAGTTCACCCTTTTCATTCAATATCCCAAAATATCTAGCTGTTTATTCCTTTTTCTATGTTATTGGATAAGAGAAAGCAATAATAAATGTCCTTTCAAACATTCTGCTTTTTAAAGCTTCTGTCAGTTCCATCATTGTTGTATTCCCCTCGTTTTTTTTTAAACATCTGAAGTAGTTTCTTTCAATGTTGTTTTACTTCTTCTTTTTGTGCATTCTCTTAATACGATTTTCCATTATAATCTTGTATAATCTTTTTCTCACCCTCAGTGCCAAGAACAAGTCTGTCCCTCTTCATTTATCAGTTGACTAACCCTTTTAATTCTCAGTTTATAGGCCTCACAATAATTCTGTTTAATGCTTCTGATTTCTTGTACTGTTTCTTCCTTTTCCATTGATCCCGTTTTATGTTTAATTAAGTCCATTTTAGCTTTAATATCTTTTTTTTTTTTTTTTTGCGGGAATTTCTGCAGCTCTTCTTCCAGTTTTTTATAGTCATCCTCGATAGTTTAAAGATCTTTTTCTACATTGTATTTCTCGTATAGTCTATTGTCTTGATAAACCTTCATTGAGTTAAAGGATTCTTTATCTTTGTTCTTGCCAAAAATAAGAGAAAAAAAGAAGCAAAAGGAGAAAAAGAAAAGAAAAAAGAAAAAAAAAAAGGAGAGGAGGGGAGAGACTAAGTCTCTTTAAAAAAAATCCAACTGGGAGGGGGGAATGGAGAGCAAAGCAGAGCTTCTAGCAGAAAAAAGAGCTACTGCCACTAATCAAGGCTCTTGTGACTAGCTCAAACTTTCCATCTTGATATTTTCAAAATCGCTTTCAACTCCACTTTCTTGTTTATAGTTACGGATGGCACCTGTATAAACATGCACATCCCACTATCTTTTTAGAAAGCACAAAGTCCTTGAGCATGCGTCACAATGGAAGGAAAAAAGCACTAAGTCGCGCCTCTAGATGGCAGTGCAACTTTCTTTCATTTACTTTCTCTTAACTCCACTTTCCCCATTTCAAAATCAAAAAGTATAAATTTCTTATAACAATAAAGAAATCTTAGTCAAAAAAAAGGCTTAAAATAAAGAATTATTGAATATTAAAAAGAAAAAGCCAATCCAGTTAAAAATATATTTTTTTAAAAGAAAAACATCTTGTCAATTCCACTAAAAAGGGAAAGTTGAAAAGAAATTTTTTTTTTCCCTTCTTTTTTTTATAAGGTTCAATCTCGCCGCTTAATCCACTTTTCTTCACTTTTAAAAATCTCTTTAAGTTTCTTAAGGTGTTCTCTAAGAATAGTTGAATAATAAAAGTCCATCTCACCCAGTTGACACCCCTCTCTTCCTTCTTCCTTTGGAGCTGTCCCGGCTTTCGCAGCCATTTTTGGCTGGTTCTCCTCCGCCGGCTTCAAGAGCTTCTCCCGGGATCAATCTGGAACTTGCGGCGTCCCTGAGATCCGCGGGACGCGCCCTTTACGATCGCCATCTCTTCGGGATGGCTTAGGTCCGTCGGGACCGTCCAGGGGAGGAGATATCAGCTGCGATCCTGGGAGCCCAGGATCGCCCGCCGTATCGCCGCGACGCCAGCTCCGCCCTCGTTTCTTTAGAATTTCTGATATGCATCTTATTATGTAAGAAGTATTCCGGCTATGGAATAGTTGCTATGCTCGAGGATGAAACAGTTCAGGAATTCCTGTAACTGGGAACTTGTCGAAGCTGGCGTTGAAGGAGCTCCGTTAAAGTTGTTTTGTAATCAAGGTCGTGCCTTGAAGTTTCTTTATCCTTTTATCTACCCTTTTGTTTCAGAGATCTATTCCTTTATTTTGATGACTATTTTTCATTACTTTGGTTTCCATTTTCTACCTGATGGAGTGGTTTGGGTTTTACTATGAGATTTCTCATTATTGGGTAATTATTATGTTGCTCATTTATTTTTGTCCATGTTGTTTGTATTGAATTTATTGTGGGTATTTAAAGTCATTATTGTTTTATGTTTTTTGTTTAGTTGTTTGTCTAGCTGCTCTTTTGTATTTCACATAGGGGCGTGGACTTACAGCATTTTAGTTTGTCTTGCCCTCTTTGGGTTTTTTGCCCTTCCACTACCTTTCCCATACATAAGGGTTAGCTGCCTTGCCGAGGTAGAGTGACCCTTGCCACTGTAGGCTTGCATAGTGGGAGTGGCCCTTTTCTGTAGATAAGGACTGTCTTATTGATGGGGGCCAGCTTCCCTGAACCTCTGGATTTGCACCCGGAAACAGGAAGAAAACAGAAAAAAAACAGAAGAAGTAGTAGCTGATTGTGTGTTGTTTTCCTTATATTTTCCCCCTGTGGACCAGGGCTGAGCGAGAAATCAATTACAGCTGCACCCAGCTCCCTGCAAGGCCAATGGTCAATGACCAGGGTGTTTGGAAAGCAAGGGTGATTGGTGGACCTCTCGTGCCCCCATAGAAGTGTGCTGGATGAATGAGTATGATTGTATCCTAATTGGGTTGTTGGTTGAGGCGCACTATTAAGTACGCAGTGTAAGGTTTGCCCCGTTCGACAGAGAAACTCTCATGACACGTGTGGTTCACAAAGAAGGTTTACTCATGCGTAACGTAGTAGTCACAAGCAAAGCCAGGACTGGCTTGGTACAATTGCATCACTTGTTATATTCCCCCCTTCCCGCGCTTTTTTCCCGCCCCGCGATCACGTTGCTGCTGCGGATTATCGGCCCCCCAATAATCCCCCTTGATTGTCCATGATGGCAGGTTCGGTCAGGGTCCATTGTCCTTGATTGCCAGTCCCCCTCCGGCTGGGTTGGTCCCTCCCCGTTACGTGCAAGCCCGAGGGTTCTGTGCTGCGTTGCGATCTTGTTTCGCTGCCTGCGGCCCCGTTCATTGCTGGCTCGCGCCGTTATCAGTTTATAGTTAAAAGCTTCCGCTGCAGTTTTCCTGTTTGGCTGGGCGCAGGTGGCCCGTTAATTAGCGGCGCTTTCAGTTCCTCTTTTCCCCGCTAGCTACCGCCGGTGGATTCCGCGTGGTCTGGCTGCGAGCTTCCCTGAAGCCCCGTGCTGGCCGAACCTGACACGCAGTGAGTGTGGAGCTCCGAAATCTAGCGTATGAGGTGTATGAGTAATATAAAAGTAACCATAAGCACTTAATTCAGAAAGGAACATAAAGAGCACAAATTATAAAGTAACCATATGATTTATTGCCTGGCTATTTGAGTTAATAGTCTAACTTCCTCATTGTAAGATTTGCCCCGTTCGAAAGAGAAACTCCGGTGACACATGTGGTTCACAAAAGCGCTTTACTCATGTGTAACGTAGCAGTCACAAGCAAAGCCAGGACTGGCTTGGTACATTTACATTACTCCTTTATAGTTGTTGTCTCAATCCCCCCGCGGGCCCCGTTGCTAGCTTACATATTACAAATTAGATTGCAGATTGCCCCCTGTAATCCCCCCCTTCTACTGGAATGGCAGGTTCAGCCCAGTTCTCTTGTTTCTTTGATTGTTGTTGCCTATGGCGTGGTCGTTGCCTTCGTTGGGGCTTCTGTCGCGCGCACAGCCGGGAGCATCCCCTCGCGCGCTGATCTCTTCCTCAATTCCGCAGCTCTCTCCTTTGTCTATAGCGCCCGCGGCCCTCTGGCGTTAACACAACGCATCCGCTCCAGATTAGTGAAGTGGCGCCAGGGGGCCCATTCATTAGCTTGTGGTTTCGCATTTCCTCTTTCTGCGCTAGCGCTCGAGCGGTGAAATTGACTAAAGCGCGGCTGGGCAAGTTCCTAGGCATGCAGTGTCAGCTGAACCTGACATACCGCCCCCCTGAAGACAAGTCCCCCTCTTAATTGGGCTACTAGGGTGCTGCCCCCCCATCTGCCATAACGGTGTGCCTTTCCTTGGCTTGGGGCTTTGGCCTTACCATGGCCGAGTCCCCGAAGGTTCTCCTTCCCTTCCTTCACCGCTGCGCATGTTGAGCAGCTGGCCACATACTCCCTCGTATCCCTCCGGAGAGACGGCCACCAGAATCGTTCACGCAGGAGGTGGAAAGTCCTAACGAACCCACCATGTCCCATAGTGTCCTCGGTGTGCCCTCTCCGGAGCACATCCACCCGGCAAGCTTCTGGAACATAGAGCCTCCCCTTGTGCTCCCAGCAGGTCCCTTGTTTCTTCAGGGAGTCCTTGTTGTTTACCAACCAGGGGTCTCCCTCGCTCGCCTCCGCACAGCGCTGCCTGAGCTCCGGCTCGGCTCCCTTCCCCTGCTTCTCCCTTGGGGGTTGGATTCCGCCTTTCGCCTCCAGCTAGGTCGTCATCGCTGGGTCGTTGATTCGAGCGGCGGCTCCCTCAGGGTCCTACAACCCTCCAGGTTCCCCTGGCTGCGGCCAGGTCCTGGTCTACCGCCGGCTGCTTCACTCACGCTTGGCGCAGACCAGTCGGCTCCTGGCGCTACTCCTGCCCCCGCTCTTGATGTCAGTGTGATCGCCGCCTGCTTTGCCACGGGGCCCTCGGGTCCCGCTGCCACCGTCTCTGCTGTAGCTGACCCCTGCATTGCTGCGGGGCCCTTCGTCGTCAATGCCACCACTACCTCGACGGTCTCTGACCCCTCTCGTTTGTTGGTCGCCCTCGGCGCCATCCTCGTCTTCGCCTCACGTGCGGTTGGTCACCCGGGCCCCGCTGCCATCCCTGCTGTGGCCTGTCGGCCCTCAGCTTTCCGTCGCGCAGTCGCCATCTCGCCCAGCTCCGTTGGGTCCTCCGCTCCCGCACTGCCTCCGCAGCTCGACCTGGCCTGCCCGGTGGTGCCGTCGAATTGCACCGTCTCTGCTGCCGCACTCTCTCGTGCGCTTGCCACCCCAGCTCCTCTGCCGGACTCCCTCGGTGCCGCCCCCACCTCGTGTGCGGTTGGTTGCCCAGGCCCCATTGCCGTCGCTGCTGCAGCTCACCGGCCTTCGGCTCTCCATCACACAGCTGCCACCTCGCCGAGTTCTGTGGGGCCCCCTGTTCTCGTGCCACCTCCGCGGCTCAACCCCGTCTGCTCAGTGGTGCCACCGAACCGCACCGTCTTGGCCACCCAATCGATGTACGGGTTCTGGCGCATAAGCCATGCCAGCCCCAGCACTAGTGCGTGGTCGGCCACCGGGGCAACTGCGAAGCCTAGCTCCTCCCGGCTTGTCCCCACTGTCAAACTGACCGGCTCAGTGCGATACTGCGCCGGGTCCCCCCCTGCCGTCGATCCATTCAACTGGCTGAGTGCGAGGGGCTCCCTGAGTCTCCTCACTCTGAGCCCCAGCGTGGATGCCAGTACCGAGTGGATCAGGCAGTGGGTGCATCCTGAATCCAGCAAGGCGTCGACTTTCGCCTCTGCTTCCTATCTCACCCCCTTGAGGTGGACCCTGATCCTCATGGGCGAGTAGTTTCTGCTGTCCCGCCTTCCTCATGCTGCCACTCCGTTGGCTGCTCCGGGGTGTGCCTCAGCGTCGCCGGCCGTCGTCTCCTGCTGGCTCGCTCTCCCCTCCTCGCAGAGCCGGGCTTCCTCATGAGCCAGCCAGCTCTGCTGCACACCGCTCCACTAGCTGCTGTCTCCTCCCAGGATCGGTTGGGGTTTCTTGTAGCCAGGAATCGCCGACCCCTGTCCTTTGTGCAGCTCGCCAAGACCCCCTGCCTCAAGGGGCACTGCACCATCTGATGCCTCTTGCCTCCACACCGGTAGCAAGTCCCTGCTGTCTGCTGGGCGTCTCTAACCGCGATCCCTCGCTGTCGGCTCCTGCGCCTCGCCTCCGGTGCCGCCTCATTTTGGTCCGCTGTGGCTGGTATCGGGGCTCGTGCCTTTTGCTTCCCCCGGTCTCCGGCATCTCCCGCCGTCTCTGCCAGCCAGCTCCACTTCACTAGAGACTCCAGGTCGTCCCTACTGGGTGCTCCCCCCTGGATCTCTGAGTGGAGCCTGTCCTGCGTACGGAGATAGGTTAGTGGCTCAGGGCCCCCCAAGAGCTCGCTCCTTGAGCTCCTGAATCAGGGTGCCTCTGCTGGCCACCAACCCCCCTTCACGCTCCCCGTCAGGCTGACCACTTCTGCTAGCCTGGTCTCCACGCCGCCCTCTGTGGCTGCCCCAGCTGGGGCCCTGGGTCTGCCACACCATGCCTCCCGCATGCCCGGTACAGCTGTCGTCTGCTGCTGGAGGTCGCCCTCCAGCCGGTCCAGCCTCTCCTCCGGCTCCTGGCTCCTGGACCCTGCACCGCTGCTCCCGGGAACCGCACGTCCCGTCAAGCCCTCTGGCTCCATCCCGCTGCTGAGTGCCCGCTTGGCGCCCTGCGAACTGGCCATGGTTGTGGGTCCCCTCTTCCTCACGCTAGGGATTGGAGCCATCTCCGCAACCTCTGGTCTAGGCTCCGTGCAGCTTCTTGAGTTTGTACCCTCACTGCTGCCGGCATCACCCGATTCCTTCTTCGCCTGCAATTCTGCCCCTGGGGCCGTGCCCCGCCGGAAGATGGTCTGCAACATCACTTGGACAGCGTCCATCCGCTGCTCGATCTTGGCCTCCAGTCGGGTGAATCGTTCCTCCAGCTCCCGGGCCTCAGGTTCCGAGTCACAACTTGTCGCGACCCCCCATGCTGGCGACCCGTTGGGGCTCCTGCCCCCGCCGAACGACCACCTGTCCTCTGGTGCCCTCTTGGCTGTGTCCGTGCGCCATTCGCCCCGGACTGGTCCCGCCATCACGCCTTCGGATCTGGGCTCCTGGTTGCCCAGCTGGCAAGCGGTTTCCCCATCGCTTGCCATCTCCTGGTGCCGTTAATCGATTCCTCTCTGGTCTTGGCTGCAGGGAAAAAAGGTGAGCGCTCCTCGGTATGTACCGGGTAGCACTCAATGGGAGTCCTGGCTTTATGTAAGATTTGCCCGTTCAACAGAGAAACTCCGGTGACACATGTGGTTCACAAAAGAGGTTTACTCATGCGTAATGTAGCAGTCACAAGCAAAGCCAGGACTGGCTTGGTACATTTACATTACTCCTTTATAGCTGTTGTCTCAATCCCCCCACGGGCCCCGTTGCTAGGTTACATATTACAAATTAGATTGCAGATTGCCCCCTGTAATCCCCCCCTTCTACTGGAATGGCAGGTTCAGCCCAGTTCTCTTGTTTCTTTGATTGTTGTTGCCTATGGCGTGGTCGTTGCCTTCGTTGGGGCTTCTGTCGCGCGCACAGCCGGAAGCATCCCCTCGCGCGCTGATCTCTTCCTCAATTCCGCGGCTCTCTCCTTTGTCCATAGCGCCCACGGCCCTCTGGCGTTAACACAACGCATCCGCTCCAGATTAGTGAAGTGGCGCCAGGTGGCCCATTCATTAGCTTGCGGTTTCGCATTTCCTCTTTCTGCGCTAGCGCTCGAGCGGTGAAATTGACTAAAGCGCGGCTGGGCAAGTTCCTAGGTGTGCAGTGCTGGCTGAACCTGACACTTATTACATTGTTGTTTTTGCAATTACGCTTGAGTTGTTTTTGTTTAAAAATATGGGGAATAGAAAGTCTAAGATAAGTGACGCTCCTGAGAAAGGTACTCCAGCTTGATTTATTTATACTCATAGGGGGCCCAGATTTTGCCACTTTTTAAAACAATGGCATTTGCTTATGGCTAAGGATTCTAAATGTCAGTTTCCTGTGGAAGGTTCCTTTGATCGGGACTGAATTAATTTTTTGCAAGCATGTTTAGAGGGTGCTGATGCTTCCTTGAAGACAGGAAATTGGGCTGCTTTTATGATTTGGTATGCTGAGATGGAGAAAAGATGTAGGGATCACCATTTGCAATCTTTTAAGCACTCTAAGGAGAAAATGGAAAAATCTATTGCTGATTTACAAGCCTCAATTAAAGATATTCAGAAAGATGATGAGGTGGAGGCCTGTAATCAATTGAGTACTTCTAAATTGTGCCCTTTCTGTTACTGTCTCTGTTCCTGTTAATGAGGAGGCAGAGGAGGATCTTTTGATGGATTTTCCATGTTTTTCTTCCTCTCGTCCTCCCCCATGTGTTCCTCCTTCTCCTCCTCCCTTGTCTGTGGCTCTAGGTCCATTGCCTCCTTCTATGGCAATACCTGCTCCTTCCGTTTCTTCTTCTCCAGCTACTGTGTCTGGTCCCCCTCTAGCCTCAGTATCAATGGCCTCATCTTCTTCTCCTGCACCTGAATCTTCTCCCTTACCTGCTGACCTTTCTACTCTTATTCAGGAGGTGCAAAGGACTTTACAGGCAGCAGACAATTTGCTTGTTAGTCCTCAATCATTTCTTAAGGCTGAGGTGGATAGAATTAGCCAGACGTTGGGTTTGGACACAAGTTTTGCTTTATCTCCTTCCTCAACTCAGCCACTTTCTCCTGCCCTTGCATCTATTCTTTCTGACTTACAGTCTTGAGATCAAGTGGCATTTCGTACTTATGGTGCAACTTCTTTCTCATCTACCCCAAAGAGGGTTGATTTGGTTTTTCCCCCTCGCGCTGCGCGGACTTTAGATTTCTCTGAGCAACCAATAGGACAGTTTCCTCTTCGAGCTATGCCTGGGTCAACAGAAACTGTTAATGGACAGTCAGTTCCTAAGGTTATCCAGGTTCATGTGCCATGGTCTCAGACTGAGATTCGTAATATGGCTAATTCATTTCCTAATATCCGAGATGAACCAATTAAATTTAAAGAAGACTTAGAAACTATAATTGAGGCTTATAATCCAACCTGGGTAGATCTTAACCAACTTATGCATGCAATTTGCCCTAAAGGGGTATGGGAGCGTCTGAAGGAGAAAGCTGCGTGGCCCCCTCAGGCCCCAGCCCTGGTGAGTTGGCTAATATTTGTACACGTTTACTTGCTAATATTACTGAGGTTTGTCCTGTAAAAACGGACTGGAGTAAACTTAAAAACTGTCGTCAACTTGATCGGGAAGCACCGGCAGAATACATGGAGCGTCTCACTGTTGTTTTTGAACAGCATTCTGGAGTGGCTGAGCCACGAACTAATGCTCGAGAAGGCATGGTTTCCTTTTTTGTTGATGGTTTACGTCCAAAAATTTCTGAGGCCATCCGTGTTAATGTTATTGGATGGAAGGCCAAGTCTCTCTCTGAAATTGTTGATATAGCTGACCACTATTCCTCTTCCCTTAAGAAACAAAAGGAGGAAAAGGAGGTTCAACTTATGGCTTTACAGCTTCGTGCTTTGGAAAGCCCAACACCCCCACCTTACCCCCCTCCTCAGCAGAGAATTCCATATCCTTCTTTTTCACCTACTTATAACCCAGTGCAATCTTCCTATCGCTCTTATAATTGTGGGATGGAGGGGCATTTTTGCAATGTTTGCCCCTACCTTGCTTCGGGGATTCAAACCTTGCCACGTCCCAGAGGTAGTTTTCCTTCCGTAGCTCCTCTTCCTCCCCCAAGGCCATCATGGTTTCCATGGCTGCAAACCCCTGGGACTCTGCCAGCTCTTTTGCCCATTCCACAATAGGACAGCCCGGTGTCTTGCAATTTCAGTCCTTCTATTGTCTGTCCTCTTGTTCCTCTTAATCCTTCTGATCCAGAGCTCCTGGTTGCTATTAATGATCAGCCAGCTAAATTTTTGGTAGATACCGGAGCTCGTTTTTCTACTTTAATGGCTAAGGATTTTCCTCAGATAAAATCTTCTGAGCAAGTGGTAAATGCAATAGGTATTGCATGTCAGGTTCAGCTGGCACTGCACGCCTAGGAACTTGCCCAGCCATGCTTTAGTCAATTTCACCGCTCGAGCGCTAGCGCAGAAAGAGGAAATGCGAAACCGCAAGCTAATGAATGGGCCACCTGGCGCCACTTCACTAATCTGGAGCGGATGCGTTGTGTTAACGCCAGAGGGCCCAGGCGCTATAGACAAAGGAGAGAGCCGCGGAATTGAGGAAGAGATCAGCGCGCGAGGGGATGCTCCCAGCTGGACGCGTGACAGAAGCCCCAACGAAGGCAACGACCACACCACAGGCAACAACAATCAAAGAAACAGGAGAACTGGGCTGAACCTGCCATTCCAGTAGAAGCGGGGGATTACAGGGGGCAATCTGCAATCTAATTTGTAATATGTAACCTAGCAACGGGGCCCGCGGGGGGATTGAGACAACAACTATAAAGGAGTAATGTAAATGTACCAAGCCAGTCCTGGCTTTGCTTGTGACTGCTATGTTACACATGAGTAAACCTCTTTTGTGAACCACACGTGTCATGGGAGTTTCTCTGTCGAATGGGGCAAACCTTACATTGCAAATACTTCTGTTCTGCACCCAGTCTCACTTCCTGTTTCTGTCTCCTTTGGGCCTCTGCAGCAGGAACATGCCTTTCTCTTAAGTCCCTGTTCTCCAGTAAATCTTTTGGGTTGAGATCTTTTGTGCAAGCTTGGTTGCACCATTTATTGTCAGCCTGATGGGTTATATTTAGATATCCCTCCTGCTAATGAGTTTGCTGTTTTGGCATGTTTGCATACTTCTGTTTCTTCAGCATGTTCCAGTTTTTTCTTGGAGTCAGATCAAATAACTTCCTCTTTCACTTCATCTATTCTCGCTCAAGTTCCTGATTCTCTCTGGGCTACTCATTCTAATGATGTGGGTCGTATTAATTCTGCTGAACCTGCTCGTGTCCAGCTTGACCCCACTAAGCCCCTTCCTTGAATTCCCCAATATCCTTTATCTAAGGAAGCCCAAGATGGAATTCGGCCTGTTATTAACGCCCTTCTTGATCAAGGCATTTTAGTCCCTACTATGAGCCCTTGCAACACTCCTATTTATCCAATTCAGAAAAAGGCCACTGGGTGGCGTTTTATCCAAGATATGCGTCATCTGAATGATATTGCTATACCTTCCTATCCAGTTGTTTCCAATCCTGCCACAATTCTTTTTTCTATTCCATCTGATGCTTGTTTTTTCACAGTTGTTGATTTGTCTTCTGCTTTTTTCTCTATTCCTATACACCCAGACTCACAGTTCCTCTTTGCTTTTCAATTTGAAGGTCTTCAGTTGACCTGGCGTTGTCTTCCCCAGGGATACTGTGAATCTCCTTCAATTTTTTCACAAGTCCTTCGCCAGGATCTCACTACTATTTCTTTTCCTGCAGGCTCAACCCTAGTGCAGTATATTGATGATTTGCTGCTTGCTTCTCCCTCTTTAGAAGCCTCACGAACAGATTCTTTGGCATTGCTGGTTGGTTTAGCTGAATGAGGCCATAAGGCTCCAAAGTCTAAATTGCAGCTTTGTCTCCCTGAAGTTGTTTATTTGGGGGTACAAATCAAGCAGGGTGCTCGCTCTATTTTGCCTTCTCGCATTTAAACTATTTTGCATCATCCAAAGCCTACTACCCAGAAGGCCATGCACTCCTTCTTGGGTATGACTGGGTTCTGTCGCCAATGGATTCCTGCTTATGCTAAGCTTACCCGTCCCTTATACGATTTAACTTTGCATGATGTTCCTGAACCCCTTTCCTGGTCTCCTGAAGCTGAAACTTCATTCATTGCTCTTAAACAAGCTATGGCTTCTGCACCTGCTTTGGGGCTACCTGATTATGATAAACCTTTCTTTCTTTATTGCCATGAACAGGAGGGCTTTGCCCTTGGGGTTCTTGCTCAATCTCATGGCTCTTTGCAAAAACCTGTTGCTTATTTTTCCCTTCTGCTAGATCCAGTTGCGAAAGGTTTACCCTCCTGTTTGCGTGCTGTTGCTGCAGCTGCTATTTTAGTAGAACGTTCTGCTGATTCAGTCTTGGGACATTGTTTGATAGTCTCTGTTCCTCATTCTGTATCCGCTCTTTTATCACGCACTCGCAATAAATTTCTTTCTACTGCTCATTTAACTAAATATGAAGCTTTACTTCTCTCCTCCTCCCATATTACTTTACGTCGTTGTCCTCCCTTGAATCCAGCTTCCTTGCTTCCTGTGCCTGCTGATGGAGATCCTCACGACTGTGAGGCTCTTTGTTCGCTTCTTTCTAAGCCACATCAAGACCTTCTTGATATTCCCCTCCAGAATTCTGATTTCATTCTTTTTGTTGATGGCTCCTGCTTCCATGATCCCTCTGGGAAGCTGGTAGCAGGATTTGCTGTCTGTTCTTCCTTTGAGCCTTTAACCTGTGGTCCCCTTATTGGAGTCCGTTCAGCCCAAATTCCAGAACTTGAGGCACTCACTGAGGCCTGTCATTTTGCGTCTGGGAAGTCTGCCACCATTTACACTGACAGTCGTTATGCTTTTGGCATTGTTCATGATTTTGGTCAATTATGGAAACTTCATGGATATCTAACAGCCCAAGGGACTCCAATCAGGAATGGACAATATGTTTCTGATCTACTTTCAACTCTTTCTTTGCCTTCTAAACTTGCTATTGTTAAATGCCTTGCTCACCAGTCCCCTACTTCTGAAATTGCTATGGGAAATGCCTTGGCGGATGCCACGGCTAAACGGGCAGCCCTTATGGCCCCAGGCTCAAGTCCTACTGTCCTTGCTTTTCATGCTTCCAGTACTGATGCAGCCTTGGCCCTAGCTGAATTTGATTATTTGGTTGCTATACAACAATCAGCTTCTCGATCAGAGCATCGTCATTGGGCCAGGTTAGGCTGTGCTCCTATTTCTGTTGGCCTTTGGAGCCATCCTAGTGGTCGCCCTGTGTGCCCACGTTCCTTGCTGCCATTTCTTGTTCGTGTCCAACATGGGGTCTCCCATGTTGGTCCGGAGGGAATTGGTGCGGCTATTACTAAGGAATGGGTTGCTTCCAGAGTGCATGCTATGGCAAGGCAAATCTGTTCATCGTGCACTACCTGCCAGCAGCATAATGTTGGCCAATCTACTCCAGTTGTTGCTGGATCTCATCCTCCCCCTTGGGGCCCATTTGTACATGTGCAAATGGATTTTATTCAAATGCCAAAATGCTGTTCTTATGAATATGTACTTGTCCTGGTTTGCATGTACAGTGGGTGGATAGAGGCTTTTCCCTGTACAAAAGCTGATGCCATTACAGTAGCCAAGAGGTTGCTCAAAGATTTCTGTCCCAGGTTTGGTATCCCCTTTATTTGGGGAGCGACAGAGGCATGCATTTCGTAAACCAGGTAATAGCGGGATTGTGTAAAGCCCTTAAGATTACACAGAAACTACACTGTGCTCACCATCCAGAATCATCGGGTAAGGTGGAACGTTTTAACTCCACCTTAAAAGATAAACTTGCTAAGATCTGTGGAGAGACTGGTCTGAAATGGCCAGACTGTTTGCCCCTTGCTCTTATGTCAATTCGGGCAACTCCATCTAAATCTACTGGACTGTCGCCTCATGAAATCTTGATGGGACGGCCAATGAGAGTACCAGCATCTCCCCCTTCGCTTCTTCACCTGCAAGACATCCATATGCTAGACTTCCTTATGTTAGAATACTGTCGAGCTCTTATTTTTTCCCTCAGGTATTGTCACTCACGAGTTGCAGCTGCCTTGCCTAAGGAACCTTTGCATCCGTGTCACTCCTTGGACGTGGGTGATTGGGTTTTGATTAAAGTATTTCAACGGAAGAACTGTTTGGCTCCTCGTTGGAAGGGACCGTTCCAGATTTTGCTGACCACAAATACCGCAGGGAAGTGTCAGAGTCTGGGCTCTTGGGTGCATGCTTCGCACTATAAGAAGATACGGCCCCCAGATGAGGAAGTCGCAGAAGAGAAATTTGTAACGTCCACAAAAGCCGTTGAGAGAACGGAGCAGAAGAAACCTCTTTCTCTTTCTGTGAGCACTGAAGGAGTAGTAACTGATACACTTAAGGAGGGTGCATGTGCTAGTAACCTCTGCACTCCTCTGGATCATCATAAGCGTCCTATCAGTTACAATCTTCGTTCACGTCATAAGCAGCCTACAGTTCAATTGCCTTGAGGTGAAGATCCTGTAATCCCAAATGGAAGCTCGACTGCGGTTAAAAGAGACTTATTATATTAGAAAATGCTTAATGCCTGCAGTATGGTTGATTGTTGTTTTATTGTTTATTGGAACTTGTCTCAATTTGTATCATGTATTACACCTTGTTACAGAATCAAGGGATCCGGAGCTTGAAAGAACTACACCTACAGTCCCACTGCCAACACTGTCAGTGGAGGAGACAGAGTCTCCATGTAATACAGGGACCCGTGTGCGTAGGGCTGTTCCAAGATTCCCTAGAGGTCTTGCTGTTAATAAGGATCCTAGGAGTCTGGAACATGATAATATGTATTTGCGTTTAGTAGATATGTGTAGAGCTACTCATTCAATCACAAACTTAAGCAATTGCTGGATATGTAATTATAATTTAGGATCTAATCAGCATGTTATTCCTCTCTTTGCTAAGACAGTTCCTATTCATTGGTTTCTCAATACCTTATGGAGCACTAGTGGCTTAATATCTTTGACTCCAAATGGGAAAGATAGCAGATTGATGTCAGTAGATGATTATAGGAGCATTCCCAAATGCAAAACAAATCCCAAATTGTGTTCTTTTCAATACCATCTGCTTCCAGAACCAGTCTTTGGGGATGTACATATAAGAACTAGTGGTCCTAATTCCTCCCGTACACCAGTTTTGGTCCCCGAGTATTCTAAAAATGTTGGAACTAGCCAATGTAATATGACCATTTTATATAAATATACCTGGAGTTACTATTTCCCTGATCATCATAGACCCTGTACTTATTCTGGGGATTATTGCAGTCCACTTACAATTGCTAGGGGTAAATGTTCCTATTCGCTTCCACCTCGAACCTGTTATGATTATTCACGAATCTTGGAGGGTCCTTCAGGACTGGCATGGGTGCGAAAGGCTTCCATGTGTTGCCGGATAGCTCCTGAAGGTACTTGCGCTCTCTCACTATGTTCTTTGTTAATTAAAATGATGAAATATGATATTCCATCTATCTATAGACCTGCTATGGAGCTAATAAATGCCTCAGTAGCAGATAGATTGATTTTTGATCCAAATCAATGGGTCAATGGTATAGTTGCTCCCCAAGGCCTATCATTTATTTGTGGAATGCGAGCTTATAAGGCTTTACCTCCTGTATGGGATGGTTCCTGTCATCTAGGGGTGTTGGGCCCTGGCTTGATGCCTCTGAAGGAACTGATGGATTTAGTCCTTGAAGCCCGATATCATTCAATATCATCTAACACATCACAGTAGACCATTCTTAATAGGGTTCAACGATCCCTCCCACCGCCCACTTTAGATAATGGATGGTATAGATTCTTTGGTCTTTTGTTTCCCAGAGCTGGTGTATATATGCTCTGGGAGCAGAGTAAGAAGTTTTCTACCTTGTTAGAACAAGTTACTAATATTTCAACCTTTCAGTTTTCACTTATTGCTACTGAGATGGCTGCCATCCGCCAGACTACATTACAAAATAGAATTGCCTTGGATTATGTTTTGGCAAAACAAGGTGGGGTATGTAAGCTTATAGGACATTCTTGTTGTGTCTTTATTCCAGATGGAAATAAGACATTATTTGATAATATTGGGGCATTGAAGAAGGCCGTGGCAAATTATAAAAAAGACACATTGACCCCCTTTGGCACTTTCACAACAGAAGGTAGCTGGGATTTTCTTTCCTTCTTTTTTTCTGGCCTAGGAGGAAAAATCATTATGTTTCTTCTTACAGTTTTTTGTATTCTTTTTTTGGTCTATTTGGTATTTTTGATAATTCGGAAATGCATTTCTGCATACTCAGGGCCTTCTTCAGTTCCTTTGAAGGTACAGACTATTAGTCAAAATATTAATTCTTCCAGAATCTCACGTCCCTTGCCTAACCCCAAGGCAACAGACCTTATGTCTGAAATATCGCAGGTGCCTTCATGGACAGTCTCTTCCTTAGTAGCACCTGAAAATGATGCTATTTATGCTACTATTCCTGATGATAGCATCAAGACTTTGTATGCCACCATGAAACAAGGTGTATCCCCTAAACCTATAGCTATGGAGGCAATAGAAGACCATCCTTATGTCTCCCAATATCCTTAATTTTGCAATGCTTGATAATAATCATTCTAGTTAGCTAGCTTTTGCTATAGTAACTAAGTAGATTCCCTTCTTGATCTTAAATCATAAAGAGTAAGATTATCTACTACGTATTTTCACCCCTGTAGATCACAGGAGATGCTACAGCTCCTCTCGAATGTATGGAATTGTCCATAGGACAAGAAGTGGGGATTGTGAGGGGAAAATTATTAGTAGCTTTTTTATAATGTTTTAATGTAAGTTAGAGTGCATTTAATAAGGCCTAGATAACTGATGTATGACCTGTGGGGGCATTTACAGGAAATAAGAGGAACTTACAAAGTGAAGGAAATTACAAATTTGTTGACAGGAACAGAAGGGCTAAAAGAGCACCGACACGACACATGTCGACATCTGTTCTGGGAATGATCTGATCATCTTAATGTGGTTTGTGGTTTAATGGAATAAAAAGGATAGCAACCAGGCAAATGGCACCTCTTGAACGAGCTGTCAGTTTGACGGCTCGGGCAAGCAGGTCAGCATTGCAATGTGTAAGTACCTTGTATGTTGTGATTGCATTTATTTTTATACTGCATTTTATTTTCAATAAAGTTTTAGTAGAACTTAGAACTTTGAAGTGACTTGTTTTATGGTGTGTCTGCCTTCCGTGTTTAACGTGGTTTTTCCCTGACAGTGTTGATGAAGTCCCTCAGTGCCCCCAACTCCTTGGGGGTCATCAAGTACAAAAAAAAAAAAAATTCACCCTGGGTTCGAGCTTGATCACATAGTCAGTTGCCCGATGAGGGGGGAGTTGGTCCGATTCCACTTCATTGAATACTTGCCCTAGGTCCCTGTACTGTTCATCAGGGATCAAAGAGTGGGCCCCGGTGTCATTGAGCTTCCGAGCCTGCATGCTCGCCACTGCCAGTGCCGCCTCTAGAGGGTTTCTAACCCCTTTCGGTGTTCAAAATTCCCCATCTGTGAACCTCAGGCTCCCCTCCTTCCAATTCACTTCGGGATTCCTCTGTTTTAACCACGCTAACCCAAGGATTAGTGCATGGTTGGTGATTGGAGTCACTAGAAAGTTCAGAATCTCCTGGTGGGTTCCAACCTTCATCTCCACAGGTTTGGTGTAATACTCCACAGGACCCCTTTCTGCAGTCGACCTATCCAGTTGTGTAAAGAGAATAGGGGTGTCCAACTTCCACACCTGCAACCCAAGTCCAGCTACAATCACTGGGCTAATCACCCAGAGTCTACTAGGGCAAATAGGTCCACCTTGCAGTTGGTCCCTACCACTTTCAGTCTCACTCCAACCGTCATCGGATCGCACTCCCCACTCACCATTTCTTCACACCCCAGATTTTCCGCCTGCCCTGGGCACTCTTTAAAACAGGCAGTTGGAGTTTCCTGCCACCACGAGCTCCTCCTCGGTTGAATCACTCTCCATCGTCTTGGACTTTGGGCTGGCTTTTCCCCTCCTGATGCTGCCATCCCTTTCCTCTCTCGCTTGGGTCCTCCCATGGACTTCCCCACTGGCTTGCTTTCCACCTTTGATCACCAATCAGGTCTTTGAGGGCAGCTTGCAGCAAAGTGACCCTCTGCCCTGCATTTAAACCAAGCACTGTCATGGCTCTGGACAGCCCTCCTTCTGCTTCCCAGGTGCCCGCCTAACTATCGTGCCCACAGAAGGGAGGGTGGCGTCCAGATGCTCCTGCTTCTCCTTTTTACCACAATCCAGTTGGTTTCTACCTTCCCGGCTAGGGCAATCCACTCCCTCAGGTTCTCAGGGCATCCCCTGGCGAGCACATCTCCAAGAATTCTGGCTGCAGTCCCTACTGGAAACATCTGATTTTGACTTCTTTGGGCCAGTTCTGTACTTTCCTGGCTAGTCTCTTAAACTCCAGTGCATACTCGGTGACTGGCTGGACCCCTTATTGAATTCGCTCAAGGCTTTTCTTTGTCCGTATCACAGCGAAAGGGTCCTCAAACTGTTCCTGCAGCACTTTCATGAAACTGACGAAATTTTTCAGTTCCCTCATGTCGGCTTCATGCATTTCTACAATCCATTCGGCAGCCTGACCCTCCAGGAAGCTCAACACATAAGCCACCCACTCCACGTCATTACAGAACAAGTGGCCACATCTTTCCATATAGAGGCACACTTGTGTCAGAAAATACACCAGCTGTTCCAGGTCCCCATTGTATTGCATCTTCAGGCCCCTCTCTTGCAGGGGGTTCCTTTCCTTCTCCCACCTTCCAGCACGAGGCTCCCTCTCGTCCTCACTAAGTGCCAACTCTCCACTCACCTCCTCACTATCCCCCAAGGTCACTGGGGCTTTGGTCTGATGACCTCGGTCCAGGCAACTCAGCAGTTTTTCTAACATGCTCTTCAAGGACTTTATATCATTTGACACAGTCTTAATTTGGGTTTCCATCTCATCTATTCGGTCTACCAGCATGGTCACCCATGGTTCTGGTGCCCCCCTTTCCTTGGGGCTTAGCACCCCCACTCCCATCGACCATGCTGCCTTCGGCGACTTCCTCCTCATGGACGGGACCGTGTTTCATTCTGGCATCTCCAAGAATGCCATCCAGTGTTGGCCCCACCACCGGTCTTTTTCTCTCGCTGCTAATTTAGTCATTCTCCCCAAGGGCTCCTTTTCTGCTTCACACACTGGCTCCCTTGCGGTGTGGCTCCCACTTCGATGGATTTGTTTGCCATTTCATGACTAGTGGCTACCTATGACTCCGCTTGATTTTCTTCGTTGAGTTTCCGCTCCAGGTAAAATCAAAATGGGGTTAGTTCCAACTAACTGTCAGGACCATTATACTCAGTCCTCAATAAAAGCAACTTTCCTTGATACCAACACAGGTTCAGAGATAAGTAAATTTATTGAGAGAACAGTAGTACATGTAAGGAATGCCCCGTTCGTCAAGAGAAACTCCCATGACATGTGTGGTTCACAAAAGAGGTTTACTCAAGCGTAACGCAACAGTTACAAACAAAGCCAGGACTGGCTTGGCACATCTTCCCATACAATTTATAGTCGTCCCAATCCCCCGCTAGCCCCATTGCTAGGTTACATAGTACATGTTGCGGATTACAGATTGCCCACTGTAATCCCCCCTTTTACTCGAACGTCAGGTTCAGCCCAGTTCTGTTGTTTTTTTATTGCTGTTAGCCACTGACATGGTCATTGTCTTCATTGGGTCTTTGCGCAAAGCCAGGGAACTGATTGCTCTTCCTCGATCCGCGGCTGTCCCCTTTGTCCATAGCACCCGCAGCCATCTGGCTTTAACGCAATGCATCCGCTTTCAGTTTAGTAAAGCGGCGCCAGCTGGCCCATTCATTAGTTTACGGTTTCGCACTTGCTCTTTCTTCGCTAGCGCTCGAGCGATGAAACTGACTAAAGCGCAGCTGGGCAAGTTCCTAGCCGTGCCACGCCGGCTGAACCTGACATACCACCCCCCTGAAGACAAGTCCCCCTCCTTAATTGGGCTGCCAGGATGCTGCCCCCCATCTGCCATAACGGTGTGCCTTTCCTTGGGCTTGGGTCTTTTAGCCTTACCCTGGCCGATTCACTTATTGGACGGGTCCCCGACGATTCTCCTTCCCTCCCTCCGTCGTCGCGCACGTTGAACAGTTGGCCATGTATTCCTTCGCATCCCTCCAGAGGGACAGCCACCAGAACTGTGCGTGCAGGAGGTGGAGAATCCGAACAAACCCGCAATGTCCCGTACTTCCGCCCCCTCTGATGTGCCCTCTCCTTAGCACCTCCGCACGGCAAGCCTCTGGCACGTAGAGCTTCTCCTTGTGCTCCCACTAGCTTCCTTGTTTCTTTAAGGAGTTCTTGTTGCTCACCAGCCAGGAGTCCCCCTCACCTGCTTCCGTGAAGGTTTGCCTCAGCTCCGGCTCTGCTTCCTTCCCCTGCTCCTCGGCTGAGGTGTGGAGCCTGTCTTTCGCCGCTAGCTGGGTTGCTGGCCCCGTCAATTTAAGTAGTAACTCCCACAGGGTAGCGTGGCCCTCCAGCTTTTGCGCCTCGCCTCCAGTACCGCCTCATTGCAGTCCGCCATGGTTGGTTTCAGGGCTCGAGTCTCTCGCTTTTCCCGGTCCCCGGCATCTCCTGCTGTCTCTGTCAGCCAGCTCCACTCTGCTAGAGTCTCCGGGTCGTCCCTGCTGGGTGCTCTCCCCTGGATCTCCGAGTGGAGCCTGTCCTGCGTACAGGAATAGGTTAGTTGCTCGGGACTCCCCGAGAGCTCACTCCTCGAGCTCCTGAACTGGGGTTTTCTCTGCTGGCTGCCGACTATCTGTCGTGCTTCCCATCAGACTGACCACCATCACCAGCCTGGCCTCCACACTGCCCTCTGCGACTGCCCCAGCCGGGGCTCTGGGTCCACCATGCAATGCCTGCCGCTTGGCCAGTACGGCTGTCGTCCACTGCTGGAGGACACCCTCCAGCTGGTCCAGCCTCCTCTCCAGCTCCTGGCTCCTGGACTCCTTGCCGCTGCTCCAGGGGACCTCACGTCCCATTGACCCCTCTGGCTCCATTCCGCCGAGTGCCTGCTTGGCACCCCGCGAACTGGCCATGGTTGCGGGCCTCTCCTCTTGCTTGGGACTGGCTCTGTTGGCGCAACCTCTGGGCTGGGCTCCACACAGCTCCTTGAGCTCGTGCCCTCGCCACTGCTGGCATCGCCGGGTTCCTCCTTCACCTGCGATATTGCCTTTGGGGCTTTGCCCTGCCGGAGTATGGTCTGCAGCATCACTTGGACGGCGTCCATCCGCTGCTCGATCCTGGCCTCCAGTTGGGTGAGTCGTTCCTCCAGCTCCTGGGTCTTGGGTTCTGAGTCACGACTTGTCGTGACCCCCCATCCTGGCGACCTGTCAGGGCCCTAACCCTCGCTAAATGACCACCCATCCTCCGGCGCCCTCTCGGCTGCGTCCGTGCGCCATTCGCACCGGACCAGTCCTGCCGTCGCGCCTTTGGATCCAGGCTTCTGGTTGCCCCTTTGGCTAGCCGTTTCCCCATCGCTGGCCATCTCCTGGTGCCATCGATTGGTTCCTCTCCTCCACTTCCTCTTTCTTCACTAGCGCTCTAGCGCTGGAACTGACTAAAGCACGGCTGGGCAAGTTCCTAGCCGTGCCGCACTGGCTGAACCTGACAGTACACAGGCTAACGCAAAAAGAAATAGCTGGAATTAAATTTCCCCTTAGCCAAACCCCAAATTTAAAGTCCTCCCGTTTCCCCCCTCCCCCTCGATCGTCCATCCATTCAGCTCAGGTTGCCAAGGCTCTCAGGTTTCCCCCCATTCCTAAGTCCTTAATTGTTCTTGATGGTCCAGGAATCAACAGCGCTGAGCAGTCGTCACTCCAACCTTCTCCCCCCATCTGCTGGAAAGGCAGAACCACAGCAATCAAGCATGTGCATGTCACGATTCTGACAAGTATTCTTGCTATACCCTTCTTAGCTATAAAAGCAATTCTGTTTCTTCTTTGTTTTTAGTGCGATTTTCTGACTGAAAGTGTCAAATTCCAGTCCATCTCAATTCACTGATGCCTAAGATGTTATTTGTAATGGTTTCATCTTTCACTGTGTTGAGCTTTCCTGTGTTCATGCTTCTTACATTCCATGTTCCTACTCTAATTCCATCTTTGCAGCTTCAGATGTCCTTTTCCTGTATGACAAGGAACTAGACATCCCAAAGGCTTTAATCTAGCTCAAAAGTACTGGAAAGATATACATAGCAGAACATTTTGAAATTTAAATATGAAAGGAAACCACAATTTTCCTGTTGTGTGTAATCCCAGAAAAAAATCAACAAGAAACATCACAATTTACTGAGATACACAGTCACAACAGCAAGAATACATTTTGCCCAATTCTGGAAGAAAGATAAATTCCTACAATATTTGATTGTAAACTTGCATGATATGCAGCAATGGCAAAACTATAGTATATACAGTACACAATAGAATTTTAACCAAATTTAAGCAAGAATGGTTCCAATACATCCAATACATCACAGGGCAAATATAATCACTTATAGTCTGGCTTCTAAAGGGGCTTAAATGTCTACTATATTGTAAATTAGCAGATGTACAAAAAGGGGGAAATTAGAAACCCAGTAGTTCTTACTGTATTCTTTTTCCTTTTTCCTTTGTTTTTTCTTTCTTTATTCTTTGGTATTTTAATCATCAAATTTGTTTATCTTCTTTTTTTCTTTTTCAACATACACAAAAAACATTAAATAATGTAAAATATAATTTGTATAGATTATATTTGATTATTAATAAGACTTATTTATTATTAATAATAAAGTCTTTTGAGACTGTTACTTTGTAGTTGTCTAGCCCATCTAACTAGCTTCAATAGCTTCAAATAAATAGTACAGTATTAAAAGAACCACAGAAGCAAGGGGAATATTTAGGGATATGAAATGAATGTGAAAGTTATAACATGAAATTCAGAGGACTGGCTGGGCCTTATTGACAAACTGTTGGTGAAATAGGACTCAGAAACTGAACAAGTTAAAGATTATATGATTAAATGAATACAGAATTTGGATATAGTATTAGATATGCAACAATGGAAGAAGAACAATACATTCATACCAAATATCATACTGTAAACTAATATAAAGTGTTTTATGTCAAACAAATGTAAAAGTTGAATTTCCTTTTCAATCTGTGATATTTTTATTAAATTACCTAATCCTATACTGGGCTAGCTTTGTAGATGCTGACTGCTGCAAGGCTACACTATGCTTCTGATTGGAAAGGTTGTTTATTCCCTTCTGTGAAAAAAAACTAAGTTGTGGAAGGATGTTTTGATGTGTAAAATAAACTTGTATCATAAAAGAAAATCTGGCATAGAACTTTAACTCAGTTTGGAAACCATTTCTAGATTACAATTTTATAATTGTGGATTTGTACCATTTCTAAAATTTGGGTTTCTCTTTACATAAATATTATAACATTTCTTAAATCAGAATAGACTTCTGATTTAAGTAGTAGCATGGATAGAATTTATCCAATTTATCTAACTAAGCAGATCCAACAAATCTGCCATCATATGGAAACAAGCCCAGCCCTTTCTTATTTTCTAAGATCTTGCTGCTACTTATATGACTTCAACCAATTAAAAAAATGATGTTATTTCCATGATTAATATAATATAAATGGCTGGAGATTATCAATATGGAATTAGTAACAGACCCATCCATTCCATATTTTTATGGATAAAAACATTTGTTATAAAAAAAATTAGCTAAAACATGCAATGTTTATCAAATGTAATCTGTGGATTTGGGAATATAATCTTAATTGTTTACTAATTTTTGTGCTCCTTCCAAGAAGAAAGTAGTATTTGACATTGTTGAAGCATTATATGAGTTAATGGTTGAATCAGAATTTCCTGGAAAGTCTGATAGTATATTGCAGAAAATCCACCTGATCCTGAAGATTTATTCAGTATCAATTTTTGTATTGCTTCTTTTGTTTCCTCTTTAGTAACTGTTTTGCTTACAGCTTGCTTTTGTTCTGTGAATTTTTAAAGCTGAACTGCATCTAGATATTCCTCAATCTGTTATAAATGTAGTATCCATTTGCTATATAATCTGGAATAATATTTAACAAATTGATTTTTTATCTCCTCTATTGCTGAAATATACCAGTTACCATCCCAAATAAAAGCAATAATGAAGCAATAATTATTTTATCTTGTTCCTTTGGTAGGTATTTATTTATTTGGTTTGCCTTTTTCAAATATTTCTCTTTGGCAAAGTTCATCTTCTTGTAGGTGTCAGTTCTATTAAATTTCTATTAAATTCAGTTGTTTATGGATGGTTGTCCTAAATCTAAATCTGGAAATGGATGCTGCTAATGTCTTAATTCTTGGTTGCTTTGGTTCATCAATATGTTAGTTTTGTTTTTATGTAGCTTTCTATTTGCTGTTAAAGAAATAAAATGCTTTGCCCAAATCACATACAGTAAATAAAGAAATATCAGGAGTTTGAAGAAGCTCTTTAGTTTCTATTGATGCTTCATTATTTTATTACAGTCACTGAACAGCTCAAAAAACAGAAGAAAAAAAGAGAAACAAATTGTGACACCTCAGATAAAAACCATAGTAAAACTCAATAATAATACTGGATTGGTTAAAGCTTGGCATATTTTACAAATAGTAAAGACAGTGATCAGACAATAACAATATAAAAAATGGATCTGGGTGACCTTGAAATCTGACTAGATGGGGCACACTTCATTTAATATCCCGTTGTTTTAATAATAAACCATTTTGGTCTGAGGGTTGTTCTCTATATCCATTTTTCTTTTGTATCTTCTTTTCTGAAATCTTCTGGGATTCCCCTGAACTTCAAATTATTTCTACATAAGTCTGTTCCTGCTATTTGTAATCTATCCTCCATCTTCATTATCTCTGACTGTTGAATTCTTTAGTCTGAGAATAATTCTTCTTGTCCTCTTTGTATGTCTTTGATTTCTTTATCATGCTGTTCTATTTTAGTCATTAATTTATCATATTTATCACATGTCAGTTTTAAAAGGATCACATTTTGCTTCTACCCCATGTTTTTAAAATATATATATCTTATAAATCTCTGGTTTTTATTTCAGTTGTTGCTGAAACTTGTTTTCACTTCTGGATCAATCTTTAATTTGTGAGTAACAGAAGAACCAGATCCTTAGTTTAGGCCACCTTAGGCCACCTACATTATATAAAAACAATCATAGGCAGCTAATAAACCTCTTCCATTTCTGTTCATTTTAAGTAAATAAGAAATAGTTTTGCCCTTATACTGGTTTTTTTCATTAAACAAATTTAAAAATAAGTACTATATTGTCAAGAATAAGTAAGTAGATGATGAATGGACCTATAACTTTAAGAGAAGTTTATGAGGCAATACAAAAGGACCAGGTCCAGATGGATTACCTGCATCTTATTTTAAATGCTTTGAAGATAAATTGATACAACCTTTTCAAAAAATGATGAACTATGTTCTGGAAAAAGGATTGATACCAGAAAGTTGGAAAGGAGCAAATACTCCTTTAATTCATAAAGGACAGGACCTACTTTACCAAAAAGCTATCAACCAAGTTCTGTACTGAACAATGATTATAAAATATTTACTATGGTTTTAGCTGAAAGAATGAAAGGAGTTTTACAAGATTTTATACATGAAGATCAATGCGGCTTCTTGCCTAAAAGACAGTTGTGAGACAATATAAGAAATGTATATATTTATTTATATTTCAAATTTAGATACTGCCCATCTCACAAAAAGTGACTCTGGGCAGTTCACAATAAAACAGCAATAAATATTAAAATACAATAAAACAATATAAAATACAGTAAAATAGAATAAAAACCAAACACATACACAAATATAAGAAATACTCTTAATATATTAGAATATTTGGAACAACACAATGAAAAACAAACCGCATTGATCTTTCTTGATGTGAAGAAAGCATTTGACAATTTGAACTGGACTTTTTGTTCAAAAATTTGGAAAAAATGGATTTTGGAGAAAATTTTATTAAATGAAAAAATCAATATGTACATCACAAACAGCACAAATTATAATTAATGGTGAATTGACTAAACCTTGTGAAATACAGAAAGGGACAAGATAAGGTTGCCAACTCTCACCATTGCTGTTTATTTTGGCACTGAAAGTTCTCAACAGAGATAGAAAACCAGAAGAGAGAATAACTGTGGTAAAGGTGAAGAAAGAAGTATATAAATGAAGAGCATTTGCAGATTATTTGGTTTTAATAGTTGAAAATTGCTTGGAAGGAATAGATATATTAATAAAAAAGCTGAAAGAATTTGGTTCATTACCTGGATTTAAAATTAATGAAGAGAAAACAAAAATATTAACAAAAACATGAGAACAGTGTCAGGTGCGGTCAGCACGGGGCTTCGGGGAAGCTCGCAGCCAGACCACGCGAACTCCACCGGTGGCAGCTAGCGAGGGAAAGAGGAACTGAAAGTGCCACTAATTAATGGGCCACCTGCGCCCAGCCAAACAGGAAAACCGCAGCGGAGGTTTTAACTCTACACTGATAACGGCGCGAGCCAACAATGAACGGGGCCGCAGGCAGCAAAACAAGATCGCCGCGCAACACAGAACCCTCGGGCTTGCACGTAACGGGGGGGGACCAACCCAAGCCAGAGGGGGACTGTCAATCAAGGACAATGGACCCTGACTGAACCTGCCATCATGGACAATTAAGAGGGATTATTGGGGGGCCGATAATCCGCAACGGTAATGCGATCGCGGGGCGAAAAAAGCGCGGGAAGGGGGGAAGATAATGAGTGATGCAATTGTACCAAGCCAGTCCTGGCTTGGCTTGTGACTGCTACATTACGCATGAGTAAACCTCTTTTGTGAACCACACGTGTCACGGGAGTTTCTCTGTCGAACGGGGCAAACCTTACAAACAGAAGATCAAAAAGAACTGACAGAAAATAATGGTTTTCAGATCAAGAAAGAAGTAAAGTATCTAAATATTATTATGTTTAATATGAATTGTATGTTATTTCAGAATGTTAATGGAATGAAATTAAGAAAGCTTTACTAAGACAGGGAAATTTGCAACTATCATTGCTTGGAAGAATTTCTGTGATAAAAATGAATGTATTACCTAGAATGATGTTTTTATTCCAAACAATACCTATTTTAAAACATGACACATTTTTTAAACAATGGCAAAAAGATGTATCCAAATTTGTATGGTAGGACAAGAAACCAAGAGTCAAATATAAAATTCTGCAAGATGTAAAAGACAGAGGAGGATTCAGATTGCCTGATTTTATTTTGCAGCCTGCTGTTTAGCTTGGATGAAAGTGTGGGTGCTGCTGAGAAACAAAAGAATGTTAGAATTGGAAAAACATAACCTGAAGTTTGGTTGACATGGGGCTTTTTGTTATGAAGAAGTTAATGTATATTTCAAAAATCACTAAGTAAGAAGTGTCATATTGAGAGTATAGAATAAATATAAGCCCAGACTGTGTCAAAAGATACCTTTACTGACCTCAGTACAAGAACCATTTTATAAAAGAGAAACAGCAGACAAGGAGAAACAGCTAATGTATCAAGACCTATTAATACAGGAAGATGGATGATGTCAAGAGATGATGTTAAGAGAACAACTGGAAAGAGAACAATGGCATTAATGTTAGTTGCTATGCATAGAGCAATTTGCTTATGTTAATAGGGCTTATTTCATTCATTCAAGATGGCAGGATACAGGATACATTCAAGATGGTGGTAGGGAGTAGACGCCTGGCACGAGACTTCCAGCCTGGGGTATGAGTGTAAGATTTGCCCCGTTCGACAGAGAAACTCCCGTGACACGTGTGGTTCACAAAAGAGGTTTACTCATGCGTAACGTAGCAGTCACAAGCAAAGCCAGGACTGGCTTGGTACATTTGCATCACTCGTTATATTCCCCCCTTCCCGCGCTTTTTTCACCCTGCGATCGCGTTACCGCTGCGGATTATCGGCCCCCCAATAATCCCCCTTAATTGTCCATGATGGCAGGTTTGGCCAGGGTCCATTGCCCTTGATTGGCAGTCCCCCCCCGGCTTGGGTTGGTCCCCCCTCGTTACGTGCAAGACTGAGGGTTCTGCGTTGCGTGGCGATCTTGTTTCACTGCCTGCGGCCCCGTTCATTGTTGGCTCACGCCATTATCAGTGTAGAGTTAAAACGTCCGCTGCAGTTTTCCTGTTTGGCTGGGCGCAGGTGGCCCATTAATTAGCAGCGCTTTCAGTTCCTCTTTCCCTCAGCTAGCTACTGCCGGTGGAGTTCGCGCAGTCTGGCTGCAAGCTTCCCCGAAGCGCCATGCCGGCCAAACCTGACATACCGCCCCCCTGAAAACAAATCACCCCCCCGACTTTATTTCGGTTTCCCGGGGTATTTGTTGTAAAAGTCCCGCACTAGGTCCGGCACTCTTATGTGGGCTTTGCTTACCCATTCGCTGTGGGACTTGGGAAAATGTTTCCATTGCACCAGGAGCTGGATCTGCCCCTTGTGCCTCCTGGCGTCCAGTATCTGGTTGATCTCGGAATGCTGCTCCCCACCGACCATGATGGGTGGTGGCACCACCTCTGCCTTGTGCCAGGCGTTCCCCGGCTGGTGCAGCTTTATCAGGCTGCAGTGGAACACTGGGTGGATCTTCCCGAGGCTTTTCGGGAGCGTCAGCCTGACGGTTACCGGATTGATGACCTCTGCGACGGGGAACGGCCCCACGAATCTCGGGCTGAGTTTCTTCGATGTCTGGTGTGTCTTTAGGTTTTTGGTTGACAAATACACCTGGTCCCCCACTTTCCACTGCCCCTCGGGGAGTCTCTTGCGGTCCACGTGTTTTTTGTAGTCGGCTTTGGCTCTTTGCAATGCTGCGTGCGTTGCCCACCGGGTGGCGTCGATTTGGGCGAACCAGGTGTCCAGGGAGTTAATTTGGGATGCCGGCTGAGACAACTCCGGCATGGGGATGAAGTCTCTCCCGGTGGCTACTTTGAATGGGGAAAAGCTGGTACTTTTGTAGACGGCGTTATTGTATGCTACTTCCGCGAACGGCAGTAGCTCCGCCCAATCGTCCTGTTGATGTCCCACGTAGCAGCGCAGGTACTGCTCGAGCCCCCCGTTCAGGCGTTCCGTGGCTCCGTCCATCTGCGGGTGCACCGCGGAGGAAAGGGCTTGCTTCGTCCCCACCCGCTTCAGGAACTCCCTCCAGAACCGCGCTATGATGTTGCCTCCCCGATCGCTGACGACCCTTCGGGGCATGCCATGCAGCTGGTAAGCATGCTGCACAAACAGCCTCGCCAGCCTCTCTGCCGTGGGGACTCGCCGGCATGCTACAAAGTGCGCTTGTTTGGAGAATAAGTCCATGACCACCCAAATGGCGGTCTTCCTCTTACTCTCCAGGAGCACTACTATGAAGTCGATGGCGATCTCTTGCCATGGGCCGTTGGGATCTGCTACCGACTGGAGTAACCCCCTAGGCTTGCATTTAGCCCGTTTCGCCATCGCGCACGCCGGGCAACCCCCCGAGTATGCCTCCACATCCTTCCAGAGTGTTGGCCACCAGAACTGCCGCCGAATTAAGTGGAGCGTCTTCACAAACCCGTAATGCCCCGCGTTCCAGCTGTCGTGGGCTCTTTCCATGACCCCCTGTCGGCACTCCTCAGGCACGTATAGCTTCCCTTCATGCCACCAAAAACCCCCTTGGCTGGTTAGCACTTCTCGGTTTTGCTTGAGCCATGCATCCCACTCCGCCGCCTCCGCAAACCCTTGCTGTACCTCAGGCGCCGCGTCCCGCCGCTCCCCCTTGGTCTGGCTTTGGGCTACCGCCTTTGCAGCCAGCCTGCTGGCAGGGATGATGGAGTCCACGATTTCCTCTCATTGGCTGGCGTGCTGGGGCATGCGAGACAACCCATCTGCCAGGAAGTTACGCTTCCCGGGGATGTGTTTTAGAGTGAACCTGAATCTCCCGAAGTATTGGGACCACCGCGCCTGTTTGGGGGATAGCTTATGCGGGGTCTTCAGGGCCTCGAGGTTCTTGTGGTCCGTCCACACCTCGAATGGTTCGGCTGCCCCTTCCAATAGATGCCTCCACGTGGCTAGCGCCCACTTCACCGCATACGTCTCTTTCTCCCACACCATCCACCTTCTCTCCATCTCCGTGAATTTGCGGGAGGCGTAGGCGCATGGGTGGATGGCCCCCTCCGGGCTGGGTTGGAGCAGGAACACCCCAGTTGCCACATCTGACGCGTCTACTTGGATGATAAACTGCCAATCTGGGTCGGGATGGCGCAGGATCAGCTCCGCTGTGAACCGCCGTTTTAGCTCCTCAAACGCCCCCTGGCATTCTGCAGTCCACGCGAGTGCCATGCTGGGTTTTGGGGGCTTTCCGCTGCCCTTGGTTTTTAGTAAGTCTGTCAGGGGAAGAGCGATTTGGGCGAAGTTCGGGATGAACTGCCTGTAGAAGTTCGCAAACCCCAAGAAGCTTTGAGGTTGCCTCCGGGTTCGCAGCGCTTCCCAGCCCAGGACATCTTTTACTTTCACCGGGTCCATCTCAATCCCCCGACTGGATATACAGTAGCCAAGGTAGTCCAGCTGTTCCCGATGAAACTCGCATTTTGATAGCTTCGCGTACAGCCGCGCCTTCAGCAGTCTCTGGAGCACCATGCGCACCAGGCTCACGTGCTCCGCCAGGGTTTCGGTGTAGATGAGGATGTCGTCCAGGTAGACCAGGACGCCCCGGTAGAGTAGGTCGTGCAGCACCTCATTTATTAGCTGCATAAACATCCCTGGGGCCCCTTTTAACCCGAACAGCATCACGGAAAATGGGTAGCTTCCGAGCTGCGTGTTGAACGCCGTCTTTCACTCATCTTTTGCACGGATCTTGACCCTAAAGTATGCTTCGCCAAGTCCAGCTTTGTGAACACCCTCCCCTTGGATAGATGCGACATTGGGTCCTTCATCAGGGGGAGGGGGTATTTGTATTTGGTCCTGATTGCGTTCAGCCCCCGGTACTCCACGCACATCCAGAGCGAGCCATCCTTCTTCTCCTGGAATGGTACCGGGGCCGCTAATGGTGACTTTGCGGGTTGGATGAATCCCCGCACTAGGTTCTTGTCTATGAACTCCCGCAGGGCCCCCATCTCCTTCATTGACAGGGAGTACATTTTCGGTTTGGGCAGCTTTGCCCCTGGCTCTAGCTCAATGGCGCAGTCACTGGGTCGGTGTGGAGGGAGTTGGTCAGACTCCTTCTCCCCGAACGCCGCCGTCAGGTCTCGATATTGCCTCGGGATACCGCCACTCGCCGTGGTTTTCCCGGACTCTGGCCCTTGTTCCGCAGTCATCCCGCTAGTCGCTGCTGCCTTCCCATGCCTCGGGATCACTGCGAGCCTCCGGGTCTCCGGCGCTGCCGTTGCTGCGGTTGCTGCCCGGGTCCCGAGCTCCGTCTGCTCCTGTCTCGTCTCCCCGTGCCTCGGATCCTCCACTTGCCCGTCTGTGGTCACGGTCGCGCCCGTCGCCGTGGGCCGGTCCCGTCTGCTCTTGCACTCCGCCGGCCCCGCGGCCCCGAATCACACCGCCTCCGCTGTCCAGTCGACATGTGGGTTCCGTCGCCGCAGCCACGCCAAGCCAAATACCACCACGTAGTTGGCCACCAGGACCACCACGAATCTTAGTTCTTCCCGCTGACTCCCGATTCTCATCTGGACCGGCTCGGTGTAATACTGAGCTGGCCCCCCTGCCAGTGAGCCATCTAGCTGGCTGAATGCGATGGGTTCCTGGAGGCACCGCAGCTGTAGGCTGAGTCCCGAGACCACAGCTGGGTGCATCAAGCAGTGGGTGCAGCCTGAATCCAGCAGCGCCCGCAGCTATGCCTTCCCTCCGGATCTCACCCCCCGGATGTGAATCCTCACCCGGAACGGAGGGCAGTCCTCATCCCCGATTGGGTCCGCGTGCCTTGGTTTCCCTGCTCGCACTGGGACGCCGTTCAGTGCAAGCGTGCCTCATTTCCCGCCGGCTCCAAATCCTCCCCAGAGGACGCCGTCTCTGGGGTCGACCACCCCATTCGGCCTCTTTTGGTCACCGCCGCCACTGCACTCTTCCGCGGTCGGTCGCTGGCCCTTTTCCCAGTAGGATGCGGGGGCTTGACCTCGGGCCGTGGTGGGGTTCCTTCCCGCTCCGTCGGGCACTGCGCCACCCAGTGGCCTCTGCCTCCACACTGGAAGCACAGGTTCGGGGTTTTGGTTGCCTCTCGCCCCCCGGTGGACTGCCGCCGACTGCTCCGCCTCTCCTCTGGGGGTCTCTCCCTCGGCCGGTCCCTCGTCTGGTCCCGCCGCCTCGCGTTCTGTTGAATCTGCCGCCACGCCGACTCCACTGTTCCGGCCAGCCAGATCCAATCTTTCACTGTGGACGGGTCATCCCGCCTCAGCGCCCGCTCCAGGATCTCCGGATTGAGCCCCCTCTTAAAATACTTCACCCTCAGGGACTCCAGCCAGTCTGTGAGCTTCTCTACTAACCTCCGGAACTCCAAGGCGTACTCCGACACCGACTTGTCTGCTGTCTGAACTGCAGGATGTCGTCCTCAGCCCGCTTGGCACTCAATGTGTCCTCGAACCTGTCCCGGAGCGCCTGCATGAAGTCCGGGAAACTCCGCAGTTCCGCCGCTTTGGCGTCGTACAGTCCGATCACCCAGCTAGCCGCTTGGCTGTCTAGCAGCTCGGCCACGTAGGATACACTATCTTCATCCCTAGCGAATAGGTGACCACCCCTCTGCATGAAACCCCTGACGTGCATCAGGAAGTGCGGCAGCTGTTCAGGATCCCCCGAGAACTTCCCGGTGATGCCTCGAAGTCTCAGGGCGTCAGCCGCCCATCGGTCCACCGACCGGGGCGCCGGGGGAAGTACCAGCTGGGGTGCCGGGCTGCCACCCCTGTTGCTCGCGCCATCACTCACCACTGATGGCCCCGCTCCCCGCATCAAGGTCTGGAGCATCGCCTCCACGGAGTCTAGGTGCCGCTCGATCCTCTCCTCTAGTTGGGCGAACTTTTCGTCCCGCTCGCGGTTCCGGGCCTCCGAACCCCAGGTCATCGTGACCCCCTAGCTGTCTGGCCCCTGGTTCACGCACATCAACCACCTCTCCGTTGGAGGGTCCCCAGCCCTGGCCGCGGTCCCATCGTTCCCGGGTGGCTCTGACCGTCCCTCCTCGAGTCCAGGCTCCTCGTGCTCCAGCTGACCCACGGATTCCTCGCCGCTGGTCATGCCTGTGTTAGAAAGGGAAACGCTCCTCAGTGGCACTGGGTAGCGTTAACGGTGAGTCCTGGCTTTATGTAAGATTTGCCCCGTTCGACAGAGAAACTCCCGTGACACGTGTGGTTCACAAAAGAGGTTTACTCATGCATAACGTAGCAGTCACAAGCAAAGCCAGGACTGGCTTGGTATATTTGCATCACTCGTTATATTCCCCCTTCCCGCGCTTTTTTCGCCCCGCGATTGCGTTACCGCTGCGGATTATCGGCCCCCCAATAATCCCCCTTAATTGTCCATGATGGCAGGTTCGGCCAGGGTCCATTGTCCTTGATTGGCAGTCCCCCCCCCGGCTTGGGTTGGTCCCCCCTCGTTACGTGCAAGACCGAGGGTTCTGCGTCGCGTGGCGATCTTGTTTCGCTGCCTGCGGCCCCGTTCATTGTTGGCTCGCGCCGTTATCAGTGTAGAGTTAAAACTTCCGCTGTGGTTTTCCTGTTTGGCTGGGCGCAGGTGGCCCATTAATTAGCGGCGCTTTCAGTTCCTCTTTCCCTCAGTTAGCTACCACCGGTGGAGTTCGCGCGGTCTGGCTGCAAGCTCCCCCAAAGCGCCGTGCCGGCCGAACCTGACAATGGGAAGAATGGTGCGCCCTTTTAAATGATGTCTGGCAAGAGCGGGATGGGGATAGTGCATCCATCCTCACTCTTCTTGACCTCTTGGCAGCTTTTGATACCATCAACCATGGTATCCTTTTGGGTCAGCTGCAGGAGTTGGGGCTGGGTGGCAGAGTTTTGTGCTAGTTCAGCTCTTTCCTCCAAGGCCAGTACCTGGATTGGATGAGATGAGAGGTCCAGCTAGCCCTCCTCTCTAATGAATGAACTAAAATGTTTGTCATGGAATATAAATGGAGTAAATGCACCAGTCAAAAGGAAAAAAATATTTCATTATCTAAATAAATTAAAGCAGGATATTGTATGTATTCAGGAGACCCATATCAGAAAAACAGATATTAAATATTTGACTAATAAAAAGCTAGGGAATTAATTTATAGTAGCAAATGAAAAAATAAATAAATGGAATAGCAATGTATGTAATGCCTAATTTAAAGCCTAAGTTGGTAATCACTGATGAAAAAGGGAGGTATATAGCAGTAGAAATAGAAATTTTAAAACAATAGTGGTGGGCATATATGCTCCAAATGAGAATCAGAATCAATTTTAGAAGACTCTATTAAACCTTTTTATAGATCTTTCATATGAGAATTGGATATTAATGGGGGATTGGAATGGGCTTATATCACCATCTATTGATAGAAAATCTGAACAAAAAATAAAAAATAATCAAGGAAAACTACCCAAATCTTTTTTTGATATTATAGACAATTTGACTATTTATTTATGTCATGGAGACATAAAAATGGCAATGTAAAAGATTATACTTTTTATTCTGATAGATATAAATCATTCTCCAGAATAGATATGATTTGGTTAACAACAAATTTAACAAACCAAATTATAAATGCAACAATTCTCCCAAAAACTTTCTCTGACCACAATCCGGTCCAGGTAAATATAAAAATTCCCCCCAAAATATATAGATGGAGGTTAAATGAAAATCTTTTGAAAAAAAAAAGAGTATGTGGAAGAAAGTAAACAGAAATTAAAAGAATTCTTTGAATGGAATTTAAATAATGAAGTGAATATAGCAATGGGATGGGATGCTAGCAAAGCGTATATGCAAGGCTATTATATATATTTAAATAAACATATCAAAAGAATATCACAATAAACGTTTCAGCTATTATTAGATCAGATTAAGCAAAAAGAAAAAGATCACCAAGCAAAACCATCGGGCGAAGATATAAAATATCAAATAAAAATCTTGCAACAGCAACTTAATATTTTGACAACAAATGAAATCGAAAGAAATTTGAGATATATAAAACAAAGAAATGTTGAATATGCTAATAAATCTGGAAGATGGTTAGCCTATAAATTAAGAAAGGATAGGGGGAAAAATACCATTACTAGAATTCGAGATAATGAAGAAGATTTAACTGACAATGAAGGAATTAAAAATGCCTTTTATAAATATTATATGAATTTATATAAAAAACGGGAGGTGCCAATAGAAAAGATAGAAAATTATCTTTCAAAATGTAACTTAAAGAAACTATCAAAGGACCAAAAGATAATAGTAAATAATCCTATCACAGACCAGGAAATCATACAAGCGATTCAAAAATTGAAAATAGGCAAGGCCCCAGGTCCAGATGGATTTCTGGCAAGTTGTTATAAAAAATTTCAAGATCAAATTGTACCATTACTTAAAGACTTATTTAATTCAATTTTGATAGGGAACCAGATACCTAAATCGTGGACGGAGGCTAATATTGTTTTAATCCCAAAAGAAGATCAAGATTCAAAATTATGTAAAAATTATAGACCTATATCCCTTTTGAATAATGGCTATAAAATATATACTTCAATCTTAACAGAAAGACTAAAAATTATATTACAAGAAATAGTTAATCATGATCAATCAAAAGCATTTGATAATTTAAATTGGAATTTTATGTTCAAGACATTAGAGGCAATGGATTTTGGAGAGATTTTTTTAAATGCAGTGAAAGCAATTTATACGACACAAAAAGCCAGAATAGTGGTAAATGGAGACATGACACAAGAGTGTCCAATTGAAAAGGGAACAAGACAAGGTTGTCCTCTATCTCCTTTACTATTTATATTAGTTTTAGAAGTATTAACAGAAGGTATTAGAAAAGAAGACTGCATACAAGGGGTAAAGGTAAAACAAGAAATGTACAAACTAAAAGCCTTCACTGATGATTTAGTAATTACAATGCAAAATCCACAGGAGTCCCTAGAGCATTTACTAAATACTCTATCAGAATTTGGAGACTTAGCAGGATTTAAAATAAATAATCAAAAAACGAAAATGATAAATTTAAATATGCCACAAAACAGCCAAGAACTGTTGGAACAGAAGACAGGCTTTCAAAATGTAAAAAAAGTAAGATATTTGGGAATAGAAATTTCAAAAAGGAATACTGATTTATTTCAAAACAATTATGTAAAGATATGGAATAGGATTAAACAAGATTTAGTAAAATGGGGAAACCTACATTTATCATTATTAGGAAGAATATCTACAATTAAAATGAATATATTGCCAAAACTATTATTTCTATTCCAAAATCCCAATCTTAATTATGGATAAAACTTTCAAAACCTGGCAAAGAGACCTGTCAAAATTTATTTGGCCGGGGAGGAAATCAAGAATAAAAATCAAATTATTACAAGACAGTAAAGAAAGAGGTGGTTTGGGACTGCCTGATATAAGATTGTATTACGAAGTGAGTGGTTTGCTATGGACAAAAGATTGGGTTACACTAGAAAATTGGAGATTATTAAATTTAGAAGGACATGATTTAAAATTTGGTTGGCATGGATGCCTATGGTATAACAAAGTTAAAATGAATAAAGCTTTTAATAATCATATTATAAGAAGGTCAATTTTTAGAATTTGGAATAAGTATAAATCTATCCTAACACCAAATATTCCGCTCTGGATCTCTCCACAAGAAGCTTTTACAAGATGGGATAATGTAGGAAATTATAAATGGTTGAGATATTCAGAACTACTAAATTTGGAAGGATTGTCGTATAGATTAAAAACAAGAGAGGAATTGGAAAAGGAGGGGTATCTGTGCCACTGGTTCACATATTTCCAATTGAAAGAACAATTTAAAGTACTGTAGATATCAAAAATTATAAATTTACAAAAGAATTATCATGGTGGGACACTCAAATCAATACAAATAATGATTATATGATAGCCAAAATATATAAAATTTTATTACAAGTTAAAAGGAGGGAAGTTCAAAATAAAGATTGTATGAAAAAATGGGAGAAAAATTTTGGCTATAATATTGAGTATGAATTATGGGAAAAATATGGACCAAAGGGTTAAAATTTACATTAAATTATAATTTGAAAGAAAAAAATTATAAAATGATATACCGGTGGTACATAACCCCTGATAAATTAAATAAAATGTATAACACAATATCGAATGTATGTTGGAAGTGTAAAAAGGAAACTGGTACTTTATACCATATGTGGTGGACGTGTCCAAAAGTCAAAAAATATTGGGAGTTAATACATAAAAATATTTGCAAAATATTGTCAATGGAGATTATTAAGAAACCTGAACTGTACCTACTCGGATTTATGGTCAAAGAAATTGAGAAAAAAACATGGAAATCTTCTACTACACCTGATCACCGTGGCTAGAGTGGTCTATACAGCTAAATGGAAAGAGGAAAATATACCAACCCTAGAGGATGTAAGTTTTACCCCGTTCGTCTAGAGAAACTCTCATGACACATGTGTTCAACAAAGTTTACTCAAGCGTAACGCAACAGTTACAAACAAAGCCAGGACTGGCTTGGCACATTTCATGATACAGTTTATAGTTCTCCCCTTCCCGTGCTTTGCCCCGTTGCTAAGTTACATTTTGCAGGTTGCAGATTACCGATTGCCCCAGTAATCCCCCAATTCAAAGGGAGACAATCCCACATCCTTACGAGGTCGCATTCGCAAATGGAACAAAGCAATAGGCAATACCTGGGGCCACTTTAAATGCGTTTCCTGACACAATTTACCTAACAGTGATTTAAGTTCCCTGTTAGCCCGTTCCACCCCCCCGAAGATTGGGGATGATAAGGGACATGTAGGTTCTGTGTGATGCCTAAAGCTTGCAAGATATGGGTGATCACGTGTGCTGCAAAATGTTGGCCACGATTCATATCCAAAATGGAGGGGATCCCATATCGAGGTACCACATCTTTCAAGAGATGTCTTGTGGTTTCGAGTGCAGTCGCACGCCGACAGGGAAAGGCTTCAACCCAGTGTGTAAGCTGATCTCTGCAAACAAGAACATATTCAAAACCATTTGCTTTTGGTAACTGGATATAGTCCAGCTGCAAATTCTCAAAGGGTCTTTGAGCCCAGGGTCTGCCTCCTTTGTGTATCCTTTGTCTGGAAGAGGCATTGTTGGCTTGACATGTGAGACATGCCCGTGCTACCTTTTCGGCTTCCATGTACACCCCTGGGGTGTACCATACTCTTCTGACAGTGTCCACTATAGCCTGAGTTCCACAATGGCCCTTTGAGTGGACCTGTTGGCAAAGGAGGCGTAGTAGTCATCTGGGGGCTAAGGGTCTGCCATCTGGCACCCTCCAAAACCCATCAGAAAAGGTCGCTTCATATTTTGCCTGCCACTGTTCCACCTCCCCCCTTTCAACGAAATCATCGTATGGAACAGATGATTGAAGGTGAAACTCAGTTGCTGCAACGGAAAGGGGAAGAGGCTGCAGGGCGGCCCATTTAGCTGCAGCATCTGTGAAAGCATTTCCCTTGGTGATCAGGGAGCTGACTCGTTGATGTGCCGAGCAGTGCACCACAGCGAGGGCTTTAGGGAGCATAAAGGCTTCCAAAAGCGAAGCCACCAATGCAGCATGAGCAATGGGGGAGCCAGAAGAAGTAAGGAAGCCCCGCTATTTCCACAGGGCTCCTGTGGCATGACATACTCCAAATGCATATCTTGAATCCGTATAAACAGTGACACGAAGGGTGCAAGCAGCCCGACAAGCCTCGGTAAGGGCAATAAGTTCCGCAGCCTGGGCACTATGGGAGGGAGAAAGCAGAGAGGCCCAGATAATGTCATACAACGAAACCATAGCTGCTCCAGAAACACAGATGCCCTCGTGGAGGAAGGAGGAACCATCGGTGAAATATTCGCAGTCAGGGTTCGTGAAGGGCTGGTCAGTGAGGTCAGACCGGGGGTTTTCAGTGTCCTGGATGACCTGAAGGCAATCGTGGAGGGGTAAAGAAACATCAGATTCAGGTAACAATGTAGCAGGGTTCAGTGTAGAGCACCTTTCAAAAGAAATATGGTTAGAGGTAAAAAGTTCAGCCTCATATTGGGCAAGGCGCTGATGAGTGAAAGCCTGTGTTTGAGACTTCAAGAGGATTGCAGCGACCTCATGCAGTACCTTTAAAATGAGAGGGTGACCCAAAACCAACTCAACAGCCGCAGCCACAGCGCACAGACAGGGAACCGCCCCGCGGGCAACAGGATCCAGCTGGACTGAATAATAGGCGACCGGACGGTGTGCTGGGCCCAAAAGTTGAGAAAGTACACCAGAAGCGACCCCACAATTCTCATGGACGAAAAGGAAAAAAGTTTTAGAATAGTCCGGAAGACCCAGAGCTGGCGCAGAGGAAAGGGTCCGCTTAATTTTGATCAATAAAGCGTCCAGGTCAGGAGTCCAGATAACGGATGTGGGGGCTTCCTTCACAGTGAGGAGGATCAAAGGACGGGTCAGTTCCCCAAAAGAAGGGATCCAGGGGCGACAAAACCCCAACACCCCAAGAAGAGCACGTACCTGGCGTTTAGTTGCGGGCTGTTTCATGTTTAAAATAGCTTGGATACGCTCAGTGGACAATCTGCGAGAACCAGGGGCAATGATATAGCCCAAGTATTTCACTTCTGATTGTAAATATTGAAGTTTGGTTGGTGATGCCTTATGGCCACGGTCTGCCAGTGACACAAGGAGGGCATAAGTATCTGTACGGCAAGAGTCCACCGTGTCCGATGCCACCAGTAAGTCATCCACATATTGGATAAGAACAGACCGGCAGGGTAAAACAATAGATGCTAAATCAGCTTTCAAAATTTGCGAAAACAGGGTAGGGGACTCCGTATATCCCTGGGGTAGCCGAGTCCAAGTATACTGAGTGGAGTTCCAGGTGAATGCAAAAAGGTATTGCGACTCAGGGTGCACTGGAATGGAAAAGAAAGCAGCACACAAATCAATGACAGTAAAACACGTGGCTGTGGCAGGAATCATAGTTATGATGGTAGCAGGGTTCGGGACAACTGGTGCCCGTGGAATAACGTATGAATTGACAGCACGAAGGTCGTGCACAAAGCGATAAATGGGGTTCCCTGCAGAGTCTAGTTTAGGTTTACGAACAGGAAAAATGGGGGTATTACATGGGGAAGTGCAAGGACGCAAAACCCCTTGTCTAAGGTAGCTGGTAATAAGCAGTTGAATGGGTCCAATGGCTTCAGTTGGAATAATATATTGGGGCAGACACGGTGGTGGTCCAGATTTAGTCTGAATGACAACAGGAGCCGCACTTTTCAGGAACCCAACATCCGAGGATTCCCAGCCCCATAATGAATCCGGGAGGGTGCACAAGTCCGGGGGCACCGTATGGGGGTCTGAGGCTGCTGAAAAAAGGGAAAAAAGACAATGCATATATGTCAAGGGAACGTCCAAAATCAACCCATTAGGAGTGCATTTAATAGTGGCTCCAAGCTTACAGAGTAAATCACAACCAGAAAGGGAAACCGGAGATTCAGAACAAATGGTAAAAGCATGTTCAATAGTAAGGGGACCCACTTCAACCTTTAGAGGATCGGTAACATTTACGGGGATAACCCTACCCCCAACCCCAACAATATGGTCAGAAACATCAGAAAGAACAGAGGAGGAAGAAGGAGGGTGGGTTAGTAGGGATGCCGTGGCCCCGGTATCAACCAAACAGTGATACTGTTGGCCATCCACCGTCAAAGACAAAAAGCGTTCCCCCCCAGGTCCGGACCGAAGAGGTAAAGCGAGTGCACTCAAGGGCTTTGGTTCTTGGGCGTCCCCAAGATCCCGTCATTGCGGAGAAAATCCGGACTGCACCGGAGAATCTGTGGAAGGAATAACAGGATATGAGCGAGGTCGGGAAGGGAGAGGAGGAGGTGGAGCTGGAGTGTGGGAACGAGGAAACAGTATGGGTTGTTGCTGGGGAAGAAAAGGGGTCCCACTTCTCCCCCGCCGTTCCTCCATTCGCCGGGCATCCGCCTGGCGGGTCCTGCATTCACGAGAGAAATGCCCCTCCTTCTGACAGTAATAGCAGAGGGGACGGGCTGGTGGAATCCCAGACCTGAGCCTCACGTATTGTGGTCGGCTGCGATGATCCGTTTGAAAAGTAGCAAACATTTTTAGGTCTTCACGGTGCTCAGCACGGCGCCGCTTATCTTTCTCCTCCTCCTCTTTTCGCTTATGGTGATCAAAAACAAAATTGGCAATACGACGGAGCTCAGCAACATCTAAACTTTGAAATGATGGTTTGGAAATGGTTTTTAATGTCAGCAGCCGCTTGCTCAACAAAAGCAGAGCAGAGAAGCCTATTGTCTTTATCCTTTTCAAGATCCAAATGGGCGTGAGTGACCCCTGCCTCAGATAAACGGACCCAGAAAGCATCCGGGGTTTCATCAAGTCTCTGAATTGTGTTATTAAATTCAGACCATTTCAAAGGCTTCTTCGCTATTTCCCGAAGGGCTTCAATGACGTTCTCCTTAGCCCTGTTATACTCAGTCCAATGGGCAGCATTGTTATAGTCCCATGTAGGCTCATGAGTTGGCCAAGGGACCCGGGGTGGTGGTGCCACTTCCCCGGGAACCGGTAGAACAGGACGACGGCCAATTTCTACACATTTTTCAAACAATTTCAAGACCTCATCCCTGGTCAATAACATATTAAGGAGCTCCATCATATCAGCCCATGAAGGGTTGTGACTTCGAATGACTGCCTCTAAGTGTCTTATGACAGCCAATGGGTCTTTTCGGAAGGAAGGAGTGTCAGAGCGCCACACCGCCAAGTCCGTTGGTGAAAAAGGAGTGTGATATCTTAAAAATGCTATATGCCCAGCAATAGCCGGTTGCCCATCTGTAGCAGGTGTGGGAGGTAGAGGTACTGGATTTAATAACAGAGGTGCCATCATTTTGCCGGAAGGCAAAGTGCCTTCGTGCCCTTGTTCCGAGCAAACGGAGTCTGGGGCGCTGGCAAGAGGGGATAAATCGGCAAGTTCATTCCAACAGTGCCAATAAGACAAGTGCTCTGGACAATTCCGTTTTAATTGGAGCTCAAGAAGCTTCAGTTTCTCACAGTGGAATGTACCCATGGGAGGCCAAATTGCATTACCGCTTGTATCCAGATATTGAGTCCATTCCATACATAGTTCACGTGCACGTCTTTTCCTCATTCCTGGCTGGGTGGGCAAAATCCCCTTGTAACAACCTTCCCAAAGGGGAAGATGGGGGTACTGTCGACTGAGTATTCCCCATACCCTCTCGTGTCCCTAAGCGTGGCACCGGTGCCCGTCAGATTTGGGGTGTGTCTAAACACCCAGAGACTCCCTATTAGAGTACCGACCCTCTGCGCGCTTCCAAACTCCTGATCACTTATCAATTTTGCAATTTCTAGCACACAAGCGGTAATCGCCCAGTTATGGTATCAGCCACTCATTCAAACACAACTGTAGCCTCAGCTACTTATGCAAGCACAACCTGCCCGGGCACGCGGATTGCCCTGGTCCCACTTGCTATCCGGGTTGCTCTGGTCATCACTCAACAAGAGCTAGCAGAGGCCCGGGGGCGTCTTGAACCAGTTTGACACACAGCCTTGGTCTGCAGTCGGGTTTTATAAAAGGGATCAAACACACATTCCCAGGTTCGGCTTATGGTCACTCACTCACACACTCACAGCCTGTTGAGGCACGTGGATCTTGTCAGCCCCCCTTGCTTTCTACCTGGGTTTTCCAGATAGGTGCGGCTGGAGCAGACAGACACACAGCCCTGGTCAACAGCGGGAAAATAATTGGGGAAACACACAAAGCTCTTACAACCGAACACTGAGGCACAACTAATTACACACAAACACCGGGCTTATATATATATAAAAAGAAAAAATTTTGTTCGGGTACTCACCCACTGTGACGTTGTCCTAAATTCATGCAATTGGTTGGCACAAAACCAAAGTTCCCTTTACTACCTTCAGGGCAATCCCGCAGGAAAATCACAAACCCGCTGGGCAAATGGCCCGGTGCCGGCAGGGCGTGTTATCCTCCAGGGACCCAGCCCATCAGGTTAGCCCAGTCCCATCTGGGTCGCCAAATGTTGGAAGAAAAAGTTATCTTACCAAGTCCGTTTCTGAGCCGGGAGTAAAGACACTGACGAATTGCATGAAGTTAGGAGATTTATTCTTCACCCAAGTGCAGAAGCAATGACAGCAGGCAGTTAGGTGGGCGGCCGCGCTGGGCCCCCTCCCCACAGTACCTTATATACCTTCTGTTACATTCAAACCCATGTTAAGATGTCATGACTTTCTGATCCAATCAAAGCTAGTTACCTTGATCCATACTCTTCCCCTTACCCAGGACCCCTTTCTCTGATGCCGAATAAGGTTCTTCCTTTCTGTATGTAAACTAATTTCTATCACCTTGAGTGTTAACAGCCATATGTAAACATACATCCCTAAGAAACAAGGTCAGGACCGCTTATCTTTCTTTGTGAGGGGTCATCTGAACAAGAAGAGACTATCAGGTCAAGACAGTTTATCTGCTTACATGAGTTGCTGCCTTTCCAGTCAGGAAGAGGCAAACCATGTCAGCAATTAACACATCCTTGAGATTTTGAAAAGTGTTAAAGGTCTCATCCTCAAGAATGCAACCTTTTGATAATCTAAAATACAGTTAACCATACATACAGGAAAGGGAATATTGGCATTTTGCTAGGCCTGCTTTTATTTCATATTATACAATATATAAAGATAAATGTTTAAACATCTAAATGTCTTAATATATAAAAATGTCTGCATGCCCCAACCTTCTAACAAAACGATATACTCCATACAGATGAACATTTAGAGTAATAAGTAAGAACTGTGAATAAAATAGAAACAGAGACAAGATGAAGAAACCAAGAAAAGAAGAAGACATGTAAATAGTTAAAACTCACTGTTTAGTTAGAAGGAAACCCTGTTTTAAAAAAAAAATTCTGTGCTTTTTTTTTTTTTCCTTCTCACTTTTTTTCTTTGTGGCTGTGTGGTGTTGATCTTTAGGGAGTTTTTTTCCTATTTGTATTTGTATTTGCTCTTCTCATTTTATGTTTGTTAGGTATTTGTTTGTGTTAAATTTTATAAGTCAATAAAGATTTAATAAAAAAAAAAGAGAGAGATGAGAGGTCCAGCCTGCAGCCCCTACTTTGTGGGGTGCCTCATGGTTCAGTGCTCTTGCTGGTTCTATTTAACATCTACATAAAACCATTGGGTGAGATCATCTGGCACCATGGGATGAGGCATCATCAAAATGCAGATTATACCCAGTTATACATCTCCATCCCGGGTGATTTGAGTGATACTGTGACCACCCTTTCGTGGTGCCTGGAGGCTGTAGGGGTCTATATGGGGGACAACAGGCTTCAACTGAACCCTGGTAAGATGGAGTGGCTGTGGGTATGGGGAGCCTCAAGATCTAGGAGCTTATCATCCTTGATTCTGAGTGAGGTTGCACTACTCCAGACAGACCCAGTGCATAACCTGGGGGTCCTCCTAGATTCACGATTCCTATTCGAAGAACAGATTCGAAGAGCAGATTCATGGCTAGGAGGGCCTTCGCGCAACTTCATGTTGTGTGTCAGTTACACTCTTTCCTGAATCAGGAGGCCCTGATCACCTGCTGTTTGGACTACTGCAATGCGCTCTACATGGGGATACCTTGAAGAGTATTTGGAAGCTATAGCTGGCACAAAATGCAGTGGAGTGGACAGTTTTGAATGCCCCTAGGGTGGTACATATAACACCTCTGTTATGCGAGCTGCATTGGTTGCTGGTTTGCTTCCAGGTCCAATTCAAGATGTTGGTTATTATCTTTAAAGCCCTTCATGGTACAGGACCAGATTATCTGAGGAACCGTCTCATCCCCTTTATATCCACCTGCCCCGCTTGGTCCGGCAGAAGGGGCATGTTGTGAACCCCACCAGTCAAGGAATCCTGGCTGATGGGGTCTAAGAAGAGGGCCTTTTCTGCCATGGTCCCCACCCTGTGGAACATCTTACCACGTAAGGTGCGGGCTGCCCCCACTCTCCTGGCCTTCCAAAAAAGTGTAAAAACATGGCTATGCCAGATGGCCTGGGGGCCTGATGGGGGCTCACATTGTTGGAATTGGACATGTAATAGGAAAAATGTATAAACTTTTGTTAAGATTTGAAACAGAAGATAAACAGGTGAAATGTTTATGACAAAATAATCTTTTAATTTTGGATATAATATACAGATGGACACTTGTAGGTAACTGATATTAAATTTACATGTGTCATAACTTAATAGAAAACTTTTATTAAATGATGTATTGTTGGTATTGACACCACAGAAATTATCAACAATATACAAAAGTATTTCAAACCAGTGTTGGAAATGTGAAAACTTGAGGAGACATTTTACCATGCATGGTGGACTTCTGAAAAAGCTAAGTAATTTTGGATATAAATTCATATAACAATGCAAAGCATTTTAAAGATAAATATTGTGAAGAAACCAGAACTCTTTTTATGCCCAATGAATTAGAAAAGACTCATGGTAGATTGATTTTGTGTTTTGTTACCATTAACCAGTTACCATTAACTGCAGCATCATATTGTACGCTCAGTGATTTAAGAACAATGAAATTCCAACAATGGAGGAATGGATTGTGAAAATGTCAGAATTTGCTAAGATAGCAAAGCTGACCTGTTTGGTCAGAGAAAAAAGAACAAAAACTTTTCTGAAAGACTGAAAATTATATGGATTTTTTGCTGAAAGGAGAAAAAATGATATGATGATTTATAGGTTTGAGGATTCAAAAGATGTTGACTAAGTGAGGGGTTGAAAAGATTTGTATAACATCTAAGAGGGAAGGAGGATTATCAGACTATAGTTATCTGTTGAGAAGATCAGAAGTCATTATATTTCATAACTTTAATTTCTTTCTTTCCTTTCTTTTCTTGCACTTTCTTCTTTTATTTCTTTTCTTTTTCTTTAGATTTGACTTTTACTGTATGTAAAATTCTTAATAATTATAAATTTTAAAAAAAGAGTAAGACACATTGTGGGTAACAATATGTGCTCCTGAATTACTTCAACATTGCATAGTACAACATGAGAAATAAGAATCATTTAAAAGTGTAGCAAGTCTTATGAAAACAGGCTAATTAGTAACAATATACTAATTACATTTATAACTGATAATCCCAAATATGTTTTCTACAAGAGTTCCTTCTTATAGCTATAAATTTTTATAATCCTATTAATTTCTAGTGTTATGTATTAAAATACATTACATGATGACACATAACTGAATAAACCCAGGATTAGAGGGGACTGCAGTCTATTTTTCCCAATTTAAGTAATTCGTTCACATCATTAGGATTTGCCAGCAGAATCTGCTATGAGAGAAAGAAGGTCTCAATCCTTGTCTTGGAGCGCCATCTAGTGGTTATATGGACACCATTAAAAAAGAAGTCTTCAAGATTTGCAAAAAAAATGCAGACTGGAAAACAGAAAGTCATCTCTAATCCACATAAAACAGTACTAAAAACAATAAAACAAATTTGAACAAGGAACGAATTAATTTAAGTAATGAGTAAGTAATTAAATAAATTTGAATTTCTAGTAACACTTGCTCTTAATCGCCCCCAAGTTGATTTGTGAGCTAAATGCAGGGGACTAGAGTTATCTATTTCAATTCAACATTCTAGTGAGGCCTCATGTTACCAATCCCTAAGACGCATTTTATATCGAATACCAAATTTCACTGTAACCATTCAGTTTCCAAGTCAATGGAACATCAGATCTAACAAACAGGTATTAATTCATGTTCTCTCTATGAAAGAGAATTTGCCAAACCACTTTGTTTCATATGAATCTCACTTTGACTTAAGATAGATCAACACAACAAATCCAATAAACATTGCCTTTTTACAGCAAGTCACAAAATGGAGTCCATAGAAGAGATGCAAAGAAGGAAAAACTAAACTACATTGCTATGTTAGCAATACAATCAGAGTTCAGAATCCTCTTGTTGTTGTAAACTTTATTGTCATTGTACCTCATACAATGAAATTAAATACCATCCCCAGTGCACCTTATAAATATAAAAACCATAAAATAAAAACACACATCCTTCACATTCTATTTACCATTACACAACCCCTGATGTTACATTAATATTGCACTATACAGTAGAGTTCACTATAGTTGCAGCTCTGCGATAAAAGCTATTCTTCAGCTTGTTTGTCCTTGTTTTCCTTATCCTGTACCGTCTGCCAGATGGTAATAGTTCAAAAAAAGAATGTCCCGGGTGGGATGGGTCCTTAAGAACGTTTTGAGCCTTCTTAAGGCAGCGGGAACTATAAAGTTCTTCCAAAGAGGGGAGAGGGCAGCCAGTGATCCTCTGGAGCGCTTTCCTATCTGCCACTGTGCAGTTAGCAAACCATACACAGGTGCAGTAGGTTAATACTGCAGTAAATAGAGTGTATGATACTTATCTAGTTAATTGCAACATTATGAAGCAAAGAGAGATTCAATAGGTTTCCATGCTTCCCTTTGCTCAGCAGAACATGAATAACAGATCTTTTTCAAATATGGTGTTTGACTTGAGCTGCTTCTGTATGAACTTGCATGAAACTAGGTAACTGTCATAGACTGCATTCAGACAATTGGATTGCTAAATCAACAGTGTACTTCACTTTCTCCTTGTTTCTACTTCTGCTATGGAGTCCATTTTGTGACTTGTGGTAATGAAGTGATTTTCTCAAATTTGTTCTTTGGATCACTCTCAAGGCAAAGAGAGATTCATGAAACCACATGCTTTTCCTGATTCCCCTTGCTAGGTAGAACATAAATCACAAGCACTTTTTCAAATCTGGTGTTTGACTGAGCTGCAAACTTGAGTTCTCAAAGTTGAACGATTTAGGGTAATAGGCATGATAGTGATTGGTAACATGAGGCCTGTGTACGAAGTTCCATCAAAGTAGGTAAATGTCTTAGACTGCATTCAGATGACAATTCTGAACTCTCATTGGATTACTAAATTGACGGTGTAGTTCACTTTCCCCTTCTTTATACTTCTGCTACAGAGTGCTAAAAGCAGTCTATGGAGTCATCTAAATGACTCTTCTCTACTTTCATGCAACATCATAGAGAGGACTCAGTTTAGCGATCCCTATCACGCCAACTGCATCGAATGCAGAATTTAACTGGAAACACTTTTCCACAATTACTTTTTCAAATCTGGTGTTTGACTGATCTGGAAACTTTAGCCTTTACAGTTCAATTCTGTATATAGTATCATAAATGTACATAAAGAAATCTCTCACACTGAATTAAATGAATCAATATTTGTATTGAAGAATCTTTGTATTGAAAACAAATAGAATTTTTTTCCTAAGGAATTGACAAATTACTCACATATCATAATCTTAATTAAAACAAACTTGGGGATTTTGTACACAAGAGGGAGCTGCAATGGAACAAACAGTAACACAATATTTCCCTCAGTCCAAATAGTCCTTTCCTAACTTTCTAACCACAAGAGGGCATGCCAACATCACTTTTGCAATTATTTTTTTTTACACTTAACATTGAATCTTCCTTGCAATTAAGATTCTAATGTCTGAACCATAAGTATTAACCCTCTAACACAGATATTTCTAACGAATATATTTATTCTTTTAATTCAGTCTTAGAGTTTTCTTCATGTGCATTTCTCATACACTCTTCTGCAATTTGTTTCATTAAGCAAACATATACATTACTAGCCAAGTATACAGGTCAGTCAAACACAAGATAAGAAAAAGAGCTTGTGATTCATTTCTCCCTAGCAAAGGGAATCAGGAAAAACACTTGGTTCCAAGAATCTCTCTTTGCTTGAGAGTGATCCAAAGAACAAATTTGAGAAAAGTGCTTCATTACCGCAAGTCACAAAAAACAGTCCATGGCAGAAGTAGAAACAGGGGGAAAGTGAACGACACTGTTAATTTAGAAATCCAATGAGAGTTCACAATTATCAACTGATTGCAGTCTAGGACATTTACCTACTTCAATGGAACTTCTTACACAGACTTCATGTTACCAATTGCTATCCTGTCTGTTGTAATGAATGCAGAATTCAACTTTGACAACTCAAGTTTGCAGCTCAAACACCAGATTTGAAAAAGTGCTGATGATTTATGTTCTACCTAGCAAGGGGAATCAGGAAAAGCACGTGGTTTCGTGAATCACTCTTTCCCTTGAGAGTGATCCAAAGAACAAATTTGACAAAATCATTTCATTAGTGGAAGTCAAAAAATGGACTCCATAGCAGAATTAGAAACAAGGGGCGAGTGAACTACACCGTTGACTTAGCAACCCAATGAGAGTTCACAATTATCATCTGAATGCAGTCTAAGAAATTGGCCTACTTTGATGCAACTTCGTACAGGGGCTTCATGTTACCAATCGCTATCATGCCTGTTACCGTGAATGCAGAACTGAACTTTGACAACTCAATTTTGCAGCTCAGTCAAAAACGAGATTTGAAAAAGTACTGGTGATTTATGTTCCACCTAGCAAGGGGAATCAGGAAAAGCATGTGGTTACATGAATCAGTCTTGAGATTGAGATTGAGCCTTGAGAGTAATCTAAAGAACAAATATGAGAAAATTACTTCATTTCTACAAGTCAACAAATAGACTCCATAGCAGAAGGAGAAAGAAGGGGAAAGTAAACTACACTGTTCATTTAGCAATCCAGTAAGAGTTCAGAATTGTCATCTGAATGCTAAGACATTTACCAAGTTGGATGCAAGTTCGTACAGAGGCATATTGTTACCAATCCCTATCATGCCATTTAAAGTGAAGGCAGATTTCAGCTTTGACAACTCAAGTTTGCAGCACAAACACCAGATTTGAAAAAGTGCTGATCATTCATGTACTACCTAGCAAGGGGAGTCAGAAAAAACACGTGGTTTCATGAACCCCTCTTTCACCTGACACTGATCCAAAGAACAAATTTGAGAAAAGTGCTTCATTACCACAACTCACAAAATGCAGTCCATGGCAGAAGTAGAAACGTGGGAAAAGTGAACTACACTGTTAATTTAGAAATCCAATGTCAACTCAGAATTGTCCTCTGAATGCAGGCTATGACACTTAAATAATTTGATGCAACTTCATACACTGGCCTCATATTACCATTCCCTATGATGTCTGTAATAATGAATGCCAAATTCAGCTTTGAGAACTCAAGTTTGGAGCACACTGAAACACCAGATTTCATAAACGGCGGGTGATTTGTGTTCTACCTAGCAAGGAGAATCAGGAAACGTGCCTAGTTTCATGAATCTCTTTATCTTGAGAGTGATCCAAATAACAAGTTTGAGAAAACTGCTTCATTACCACAAGTGACAACATGGAGTCCATGGCAGAAGTAGAAACAAAAGAGAAAGTGAAGTACACCGTTGACTCAGCAATCCAATGAGAATTCAGAATTATTGTCTGAATGCAGTCTAAGACATTTACCTACTTTGATGCAACTTTGTACAGAGGCCTACTGTTGCCAATCACTATCATGCCTGTTAAAGTAGAAACAAGAGGAAAGTTTAGCAGCACAATGAGAGTTCAGAATTGTCAAATGAATGCAGTCTAAGACATTTACGTACTTTGGTGGAACTTCGTACGGGGGCCTCATGTTACCAATTGCTATACTGCCTGTTGTAGTAAATGCAGAATTCAACTTTGACAACTCATGTTTGCAGCTCAGTCAAACACCAGATTTGAAAAAGTGCTGGTGATTTATGTCCTACCTAGCAAGGGGAATCAGAAAAAGCATGTGATTAAATGAATCACTCTTTCCCTTGAGTGTGTTCCAAAAAACAATTTTGAGAAAATCGCTTTATTACCACAAGTCACAAATGTAAGATTCAGCCGGCACGGCACAGCGAACGTCACTGCTCAGTTTCACCTAGTCAATTTCACCACCCCAGGTGCTAGCAGCAGAAAGAGGAAGTTCAAACTGCGAACAAATTGCCGACAGGTGGCAGCACTTAACTCCAACCGCAAGCGGATACATTGTATCGCTGCCGGCTTCCCTCGAGTGCTACAGACAAAGGAAAGCACAGCGGCTCTGAAGCGCAGTGATCAGTGCGCGACCAAGAACGTCCGTCTTTATGCACAACAGGAAAACCCAACAAGGACAACAACCACACAAACAATAGACAGCAATCAACAGGACAAAAGAACCAGACTGAATCTGCCATTTGGGCAAGGGGGGATTACTGCGAGTAATTGGTAACGAGGCAATGGGGTAAAGCACGGGAATGGGGAACCTATAAAACCATGTAAGCTATGCCAAGCCAACCCTAGCTTTGTTTGTACCTACCTACATTACATTCTAGTAAACTTCTTTGCTGAACTTGCGTGTCACGAGAGTTTCTTTGGAGCTGAACGGGGTAAACCTTACATAAAGCCAGGGTTCACCTTTGGGCTCTACCCGGTACTACCGAGGAGCGCTTGCAATCTCATTCGCAGAACACCCAAAGACTCCAATCCGGTCGACATTAACCAAGATAGCCAGCGACGGAGAAGGCGTAAGTCTGCGGTGCAACAAGGAGCCCAAACTTGAAGGTGTAATAGCAGGACCGGCCCAGAGTGAGGGACACGGGGACGCAGCCGAGAGTGCGCCGGAGGATGCCAGGTGGTTGTTTGGTGTTGGCGTGGGCCCCAACGGGTCAGCAGGATGGGGAGTCATGACGAGCCATGGCTCGGGATCCAAAAGCCGAGAGCTGGAGGAGCGCATGATCTGAATGGAAGCCAACTTCCAGCAGCAACTGGCAGCCATCCAGATGATGCTACAGGCCGTCCTTCATGGACCAAAGGCTCCGGCAGGAGAAGTCCAGGCAGGGGAGGAGTTGGGTGAGGCCGACACTGGTCCTATCCACCAGCTGGCCCCAAGGACATGCCGCGTAGGCGGGGCATCAGGAGACCGACGGGCGGCGGATGTGCTCTGACTCTGGGGCATGAACGGCAAGTTCTCGGGGGACCCCGAGCAACTACCCTGCTTCCTCACGCAAGTGAGGAACTTCATGAGGTGGAGCGGCCACCTTTTCTCCAACAACGGGGAGCGGGTCGCCTATGTGGCCAACCTGTTGGAAGGGCAAGCAGCCGGGTAGGTAGTCCACCTGTACGATGGCAACACAGCGGAGCTCGAGAGTTTCCTGGAGTTTATGCAGGCACTCTGGGACAGGTTCAAGGACACACTGAGTGTCAGGCAGGCCAAAGACGACATCCGATGGCTGAGGCAAGGGGAGAAGTCGGTAGCTGAGTATGCCCTAGAGTTTCGGTGCCTGGCCAAAAAACTTACTGATTGGCCAGAGTCCCTGAAAATAGACTATTTCCAAAACAGATTCAACCCAGAGATCCTGGAGTGGGTGCTCGGCCGAGACAACCCAATGACACTGAAAGAGTGGATCTGGTTAGCTGGGATGGCAGAGACTATGTGGCAGCGGATTAGGTGGCGTACGAGGCATCAGAAGCCAAAGTCGAGCCAGGCAAGGCGATGGCAGAGGAGGGGCGGAGCAGCCAACGGCGAGGTGCAGGAGATCAAGAGGCCCGGAGGTAGGCGGGTCTCTGCTACCAGTGCGGAGGACGAGGCCATCGAGCGGCACAATGCCCATCCGAGCAGGACAGGGCCCCACCCCACATAGATGCCAGGGCCCTGAAAACCCCTGGGTGATGCGCCCCAGACTGGCCACAGAAGGGAGTGTTGGCAATGGCAGTAGAGTGCAGTGGGACTGGCTGGTCCACCTCCGAGATGGCATCGGAGGAGGAAGAAGCTGCACTGGCAGGAAACGAGCGGCGCCTGCACTGAACAACATCCCAGTGCAGGCAGAGGGGCCAAGACGTGAAGACCCAATGATGAGCGAGGACTGCCCTCCCATGTGGGTGAGGGTCCATATCCTTGGAGTGAGGTTGGGGCTGAGGCAAATCTGCAGGCGTTACTAGACTCCAGGTGCACCCATTGCTTAATACACCCGGCACTGGTATCGGGGCTGGGCCTCCAGGTGAGGCGGCTCAGAGAGCCCATAGCCTTCAGCCAACTGGACAGCTCACTTGCGGGGGGGGGGGGACTGGCTCAGTACTACACTGAACCAGTCAAAATGACGATCAGGAACTATCATGAGGAGCTATGGTTCATGGTGGTCCCAATTGCTGACTACGCGCTGGTGCTTGGACTGGCTTGGCTGAGGTGACAGAACCCTCTTGTTGACTGGGCATTGTGTAATGAATTTAACTTTTAGTATACAATCACATAACCATAGAATAGCCATGTGTATCCTATTCATGAACTTTACTAGGAAACTCATGTTGCTGCAATGTTGAATAGTTGGAATGTAAGCTAGGTACCTTGTACGAATGAATTCTCAACACTGATAAGGCTGGAACGTTGGTGGTGTAAGGAATGCAGTGAATATCATAAATTTATAAGATAACAGAACGAGAGGTACCATCGTAACAAGTTACCCAATTGTTCCTAATGTGAATTGTTCCTGGCATGCACCGTTCTTGAGATGACCTGGATGGAGATGACCTGGATGAAGTGTTCACCAGAATTCTAAGTAAACAAGCTGGGTATAAAAGAAAGGATAGAAACCATACCCAACTGGAAGTGCAAGACGACTCTTGTTGGAGCAGGGGACGCCGTGAGTCTGATTCCCAGCCCACTCTAGCACAGCCTGATCAACTGTGTTGAGAGTGTATGTAAGTGTTCTGTGTGAATGTGTAGCCTAGTTGGGCAAGAAAATTGAGAGCAACTTGGGTAGCCTAGTAGGACAGTTGCTTATTGATACACTGTTGTTAGCCTTGTTGGGCATAAAATTTATTGTAATAAATATTACAAGAAAACAAAGAAGTTATATGTATTAATCAACATTGATTAAACACTTGATTTGCTTTCTGTCCAAATAACACAAGAATAAAAGAACTAATTTTGAACTCTATTTTGAGTGAGTTGGATTCAATCATTTTGTAACAATTGGAGGTGCTGCGGTTCAGAGACAAGGAGGAGCAGACGAGAGAGAGCCAAGGCGACAGCGGGCGGTGATGAGGAAGGAGGCAACCTCCGAACTGTAAGGTTTGCCCCGTTCGACAGAGAAACTCTCATGACACGTGTGGTTCACAAAAGAGGTTTACTCATGCGTAACGTAGCAGTCACAAGCAAAGCCAGGACTGGCTTGGTACAATTGCATCACTTGTTATATTCCCCCTTTCCCGCGCTTTTTCCTGCCCCGCAATTGCGTTACCGCTGCGGATTATCGGCCCCCCAATAATCCCTCTTGATTGTCCATGATGGCAGGTTCGGTCAGGGTCCATTGTCCTTGATTGACAGTCCCCCTCCGGCTTGGGTTGATCCCTCCCCGTTACGTGCAAGCCCGAGGGTTCTGTGCTGCGTTGCGATCTTGTTTCGCTGCCTGCGGCCCCGTTCATTGTTGGCTCGCGCCGTTATCAGTGTATAGTTAAAAGCTTCCGCTGCGGTTTTCCTGTTTGGCTGGGTGCAGGTGGCCCATTAATTAGCGGCGCTTTCAGTTCCTCTTTTCCTCGCTAGCTACCGCCGGTGGAGTTCGCGTGGTCTGGCTGCGAGCTTCCCCGAAGCCCCGTGCTGACCGAACCTGACACGAACGGCAGTCAGCAGCAGAGGAGGTGGCCCCGCGGGGAGGCAAGCGAACCACAGCAGGAGCCAAAGCAGTAGAGGTGGCAATCCCAGGGACCAATGAGGTGGCGGCGATACCGGCGGGGTGAAGCTCCAATGCAACAGCGGCATAGATAGCAGCGGTGGCAGTCAGCTCCATGCAGGGGGAAGTGGTGGAGCCAGGGACCCCACCACTACTGCGACCTGGCGGCGGCGTTCGGCAAGGCAGAGTCGGATCAGCTCCCGCCTCACAGACCCAGTGACTACATGATAGAGCTGGATCCCAGGGCCAAGCTCCCCAAACTTAAGATGTACTCCCTGTCGGGGAAGGAGATGGGCCCCCTAAGGGAGTTCATGGACAAGAACTTGGAGCAGGGGTTCATCCAACCAGCGAAGTCCTCTGGCAGCCCCGGTGCTGTTCCAGGAAAAGAAAGACAGCTCACTGAGACTATGCGTGGACTACCAGGGGCTGAACACCATAAGCACAGAATACAACTATCCCCTTTCCCTGATGAAGGACCTGCTATCCCATCTGTCCAAGGGGAAGGTGTTCATGAAGCTGGACTTGCAGGAGGTGTACTTCAGCGTCCGGATACATGAAGGAGATGAGTGGAAAACTGCCTTCAATTGCCCGCTTGGCAGTTTCCAGTTTCATGTGATGCCGTTCGGGTTAAAAGGGCCCCCAGGGGTGTTCATGCAATTAATAAATGAGGTACTGCATGATCTTCTTTATCAGGGCATCCTTGTCTACCTGGACGACATCCTCATCTACTCCAAGACCCTGACCGAGCATGTGAAGCTAGTGCATACCATGCTCCAAAGACTGCTAAAGGCACAATTGTATGCTAAGCTCTCGAAGTGCAAGTTCCATCGAGAGCAACTGGACTATCTTGGATACCGGATATCCAGCCGGGGCATGGAGATGGACCCAGCAAAAGTAAAGGATGTACTGGGGTGGGAAGCACAGTGGACTGAGAGGCAGCTCCAAAGCTTCTTGGGGTTCATTAACTTCTACCGACAGTTCATCCCGAACTTCGCCCAAATTGCCCTACCGTTAATGGACTTGCTTAAGACTTGGGGCAGTGGCAAGCCCCCCAAACCCAGCATGCCCCTCGCGTGGACCCTGGAGTGTCAGGGGGCATTTGGGGACCTGAAGCACAGGTGCACCGCGGAGCCCATCCTGCGTCACCCCGACCCGGACTGGCAGTTTGTGATCCAGGTGGACGCCTCAGACGTGGTGACAGGAGCAGTCCTCCTACAGCCCAGACCAGAGAAAGCTCTCCACCCATTCACGTACGCATCAAGGAAATTCACTGAGACAGAGAGGCAGTAGATGGTGTGGGAGAAAAAGGCGTTTGCTATAAAGTGGGCTCTGTCCACCTAGAAACACCTACTGGAGGGGGCGAGCCAGCCATTTGAGGTGTGGACGGACCACAAGAACCTGGAGGCCCTTAGGACCCTGCGGAAGCTTTCGCCCAAGCAGGTGCACTGGTCCCAATACTTTGCCTGGTTCAATTTTAAACTCAAACATATACCAGGGAAAAAGAACTTAGCAGACGGACTATCCCACATGCCCCAGCACGCCAGCCAACGGGAGGAGATCGTGGACTCGGTCATCCCCGCGATCCGGTTGGCTGCGAAAGCCGTGACTCGCAGCCAAATGGGGAGGTGGGCAAGCGACGCAGAGCCGGAACTCAAACAGACTTTCGTAGAAGCTGGTGAGAAAGACTCTTGGGTGGTGGCAAATAAAGACTCTTTGATGGGGCATGGGGGCTTGTGGTGGCATGAGAGCTAGCTGTATGTACCGGAGGGGTGCCGGAGGGAGGTAATGGAGAGAGCCCATGACAATAAAAATGTGGGACACTACGGCTTCATGAAGACCCTCCATCTAATACGGAGGCAATTCTGGTGGCCAACCCTTCGGAAGGACGTAGAAGTGTACAAGGCAAGCTGCCCAACTTGCGCGATGGCCAAGGGGAGCAAGGGGAAGCCCCGGGGACTTCTCCAGCATGTAGCAACTCCAGACACCCCCTGGCAGGAAGTCACAATGGACTTTATTGTGGAATTACCCAAAAGCAAGGGGAAGATGGCTATTTGGGTAGTGACGGACTTGTTTTCTAAGGAAGCACACTTCGTAGCGGGCTGGCAGGTCCCCACAGCGGAGACACTGGTGCAGATGTTCGTGCAACACGTATTGATTGCATGGCGCCCCACAACGAATCGTGAGCGATCGGGGCAGGAAGTTCATCGCAAAGTTTTGGCAGGAGTTCCTGAAGCAAGTGGGGACTCAGCAAACCCTCTCCTCGGGGGTGCATCTGCAGACGGACAGGGCCACGGAATGCTTTAACGGGGGCTTGGAACAGTGCTTACGGTGCTATGTGGGCTACCAACAAGACAATTGGGCAGAGCTGCTGCCATTCGCGGAGGTAGCCTATAACAATGAGGTCCACAAGAGCACCGGTTTCACCCCGTTTAAGGTGTCTACCAGTCAAAAATTTGTAGCCATGCCAGAGCTACCCCAACCAGCATCCCGGATAGACTCATTGGACAATTGGTTCGCTCAAATAGACGCCACGCAGCGGGCAGTCCAAACTGCGCTGCAGGAAGCCAGAGCGAACTACAAAAAATACGCAGACTGCAAGCAGCTCCCTGAGTGGCAGTGGAAGGTAGGAGACCAAGTGTACCTGTCCACAAAGAACCTCAAGACGCATCAAGCGTCTAAAAAACTCAGCCCGAAGTTCATGGGCCGTTCCCCATTGTGGAAATAATAAACCCTGTGACCATCAAACTGCAGTTCCCCAAAACATTCGGGAAGGTCCACCCAGTCTTCCATTGCAGCTTGCTGAAGCCGCACCAACTCTCCAATGACTGGCATAGGGACGAGCCAGCCCCAGCATCGATCATGGTTGACGGGGAACAAGACTTCAAAGTGAAACAAATCTTGGACACCAGGAAGCACAGGGGAGAGATCCAACTGCTGGTGCAGTGGAAACACTTCCCAAAAGTGAGTGGGTAAGCAAATCCCACATCAGGGCACCCGAACTGGTCAGGGACTTTTACAAAAGGCACCCCAGAAAACCATTGTCAGGGGGGGTTCTCTTCAGGGGGGTGGTATGTCAGATTCAGCTGGCACAGTACAGCGAATGCCGCTGCTCAGTTTCACCTAGACAATTTCACCGCCCCAGGCACTAGCAGCGGAAAGGGGAAGTTCAAACCGCAAACTAATTGCCGACACGTGGCGGCACTTAACTCCAACCCCAAGCGGATACATTGTATCGCCGCCGGCTTCCCTCGAGCGCTACAGACAAAGGAAAGCGCAGCAGCTCAGAAGTACAGCAATCAGTGCACAATCAAGAATGCCCGGTGTCAAGTCCACAAAGTCCAAACCCCGATTCAGAAGAATTCTCATGAAACCAGGCCCGGTTCAGACAAATGCTCCTTTATTAGGTGGCACATGCAGCTTGAAACAAAGCATTGCTAAAACTAAAGCCTGGGTAAACTTCCTTCTATTTATCCCCCCTCCCCTTGTTGCCATGGCGCCACAATTCCTTTTCACCTGGTGGTGACCTCTTTCTTTCCTCCCATGGATATATAGCTCCTTCCTGGCCATCAGGCCCCCACTGGCCTTGCCTGCAATCAGGTCCAGCCTCATTGCCCATATAAGGTTAAGCTCCTTACCATCTCCCAGTACTACTCCAATTACAACCATTAACTACTAGCCCCCCTCCCTAGTCACAATTGGCAGAAGCAAATCAACCAAACTCCCATTGACTGCTATGCTTTGTAAATTAACAATTGTTGGTTGATGCAGGTTCTGACATGCTGCCCCCTCAAAAGCCCCCTCTTCACCTCGATGGTTGGGAAGCCTAGAAAATAATAAATTGAGGTTCTTTAATTACTAATATATACATTACATTGTTCCAAGAATTTTACTTAGGTTTGTTTGGATATTTTTTATAAAATTCTAAGAGCAAGTCAGGTGCCTTAACATGTTTCTTTGAGACCCATTCAGCAAAAGATTTAGGGAAATGTTTCCAATGCACCAAATACTGAATGTCCCTTCTATGTTTTCTAGAGTCCAATATCTCCCTGACCTCAAAGTGCCGTTCCCCTTCAATCATAATAGGTTCTGGATTGGGCACTGCTGGTCTCCACTTATTTATTTTATTTATTTATTTTTCAAATTTGTATGTCGCCCATCTCCCCCAATGGGTGACTGGGCGGCTCACAATAATAATAAAAAAACACAGGACTCTCCAGACATAGACATAATCTATAAATAGTTAAAAACATATAAAAATGGCCTAAAAACCTCCTATAATTTGGCCCTAAAAAATCTGTAAGATGCTGGGGGGGGGGACAACCCCTCACCCCACCAGCCATCTCCATAGGTGCGGGCCCCCCTCTGGCCTCCAAGCCTTCTGGCAGAGCCAGGATTTGATCTCTTTCCTGAAGACCATGAGGGAGCGGGCACACCACACCTCAGGCAGCAAGATGTTCCATAGGGTGGGCGCTACAGCAGAAAAGGCTCTCTGCCTAGACCCCACCAATCGAAATTCCTTGATGGGTGGGGTCTGCAACCTGCCCCTTCTGCTGGACCGAGTGGGGTGGGCTGAGATGACCGGGGTGAGGCGGTTCCTCAGATAACCTGGTCCCATGCCATGAAGGCCTTTAAAGGTGATGACCAACACCTTGAATTGGACCTGGAAACAAACTGGCAACCAATGCAGCTCACGCAACAGGGGTGTTATATGAGCCCTCCTAGGGGCATTAAGAACTGTCCGCGCCACTGCATTCTGTACCAGCTGTACAAACTTATCAGATTCCTTATAGGGTTTCAACAGTTCACTGTGGAAAACAGGATTAATCTTCCTGAGGGTTTTGGGGAGCTTCAAGCGCACAGAAATGGGGTTAATTACTTTTTCCACTATGAATGGTCCTACATACTTGTATCCAAGTTTTTTACATGCTCGAGATGATTTCAGATTCTTAGTAGATAACCATACTTTGTCCCCCACTTTCCAAGGTTCATGTGGGGCTCTCTTTTTATCTGCCTGTTTTTTATAACTTTCTCTTGCAATTGCTTCTTCTGTGATTGGCCACAATTGTCTTATTCTGTCCCCCCATTCATCCACTGATTTAATACCAGAGGCAGTTCAGGTATAGGTACAAAGTCTTGTCCTGATATAATTTGGAAAGGGGACAGACCTGTACTATCGTGGATACCATTATTGTAAGCCACTTCAGCATAAGGTAATAAGTCCACCCAATTGTCCTGTTGATAGTTTATAAAGTATCTCAAATATTGTTCCAGCCCTGCATGCCTCCTCTCTGTCTGTCTGGGGATGAAAAGAAGAGCTCATTGCTTTCTTGGATCCCAAAAGGAGATGCCCTCCAGAATTTAGAGGCAAACTGGACCCCCCGTCGCTGATCACTCTTTCAGGACAACTGTGTAATTTGTATATATGTTGAATAAACAATTCAGCCAGTTCAGGTGCTGAGGGGATGGCTTTACAAGGGATGAAGTGAGTTTGTTTAGAGAAGAAATCAGTAACAGTCCAAATTACAGTCTTTTTTCTGCTCTCTGGCAGAAATCCACAATAAAGTCCATTACAATCTTCTTCCAGGGTCTGGAAGAGCTTGCTACTGGCTGTAACAATCCTCATGGCTTCCCTCCCTGCCTTTTTGCCATAGCACAGACGGGACAGGTACAGTGATACCTCGGGATATGAACGCCTCTACTAACAAACTTTTCAGGTTACGACCAGCTCTGGCTGCAAAAATTTACCTCGATGTGCAAACTCCGCCTCGGGGTACGGTCATTTTTCCGCCCTGACACGTGGTCCGTGGCCGTTTTCCCGCCCCGCCGCGGGGCGCCCGGCCGTTTTCCCGCTGCGCCATGCAGCACCCGGCCATTTTCCCACCCCTGACGCGTGGTCCGCGGACGCCAGAACGGATTAACGGTAATTACACTGAACCTGATGGGAAAATTTGCTTCGGGGTGTGACCAAATTCGGAGGGCGGAACAGATTAACCGGATTTACATTGAACCCTATGGGGAAATTTGCGTCAGGTTACAACCAACTCGGGATACGCCCAGAGTCACGGAACGGATTAAGTTCGTATCCCGAGGTACCACTGTATTTACATGTTCCGCTACATCTTTTCTTATGGAGGGCCAACAAAATTGCCTGCGTAATAGATGTAACGTTTTGACAAAGCCAAAATGTCCTGCTGTTTTATCATCATGGCCTCTTTGCAGTACCTGCTTATGTACAGTCTACATAATGCAGTACCTGGAGCATGTAGAGTCTATCTGCTTTCCACCATGCTCCCTCCTTCTGGGTTAGTACCTCCTTATTTTTCTGGAACCATTCATCCTTTTCCAGGAATCAATTTAAGTCTGTTAATAACTCTGACTCAAGGAGAGGCTTGGTGGCTTTATTTTGTGATCTGGTGACCGCAGCTGCCATTTCTGGCTCCCTCCAGGTGGGGATTAAAGCTGATACCACCTTCTCCCACTGGCTATTGTGCTGAGGCAGTCTAGAAAGAGCATCTGCCAAAAAAATTCCTTCTCCCCGGGATGAATTTTAAAGTGAAATTAAATCGGCTGAAGAATTGCGCCCATCTTATTTGTTTAGGAGACAATTTTCTGGGTGATTGTAAAGCTTCTAAGTTCTTATGGTCTGTTCAAACCTCAGAAGGCTTCTCTGCCCCTTCAAGCAAATATCTCCAATTCACTAAAGCCCATTTCACAGCAAAAGGCTCCTTTTCCTCTCAGTTTCAGAAAACTTTCTGGATAAGTAACCACAAGGTCTTAAAACTCCTTCCCCATCCTTTTGCAGGAGGACTGCCCCAATGGCTACATTTGAGGCATCTGCCGGAATTACAAAAGGCATTGCAGGATCCGGGTGCTTCAGAATGGGTTCAGCCATGAATAATGCTTTGAGGCTTTCAAAAGCCTCCTGACATTCAATTGTCCACTTCAAAGAGGCACCTGGGGTTTTTGCTACCCCAGTGTTCTTGTCCTTGGTTTTTAATAAATCTGTGAAAGGTAGGGCTACTTGTGCAAAATTAGGAATAAATTGTCTGTAAAAGTTGGCAAAGCCAAGGAAACTTTGCAGTTATCTCCTGGTTTTTGGTGCCTCCCAGGCTATGACATCCTGCATTTTACCAGGGTCCATTTCCACTCCCTTATTAGAGATTCTGTAGCCCAGATAGTCAATGCAATATTTATGGAATTCACATTTGGACAGTTTTGCATACAGCTGTGCTTTAGCAGTTTTTCCAACACTTTCCTCACTAATTCCACATGTTCCTCCATTGTTTTGGTATAAATTAAAATATCATCCAAGTACACCAACACTCCTTTGTAGAGAAACTCGTGCAACACTTCATTAATCAGTTGCATAAATACCCCGGGTGCGCCTTTTAATCTGAATGGGAGAACTCAATACATGTAGTGGCCAAGCGGGCATTGGAATGCTGTTTTCCATTCCTGCCCTGCTTTTATGCGCACGTGAAAATATGCATCTCTCAAATCGAGTTTGGTAAAAATCTTTCCTTTTGCCAAATGAGCTAACAAATCTTTCATTAATGGCAGTGGGTACTTGTTCTCTGTACATATTGCATTTAACCCCCTATAGTCCATGCATAACCGTAAAGTCCCGTCTTTTTTTTCTCTGAACAATACTGGCACCGCTAGGGGGGATTTAGTGGACACTATGAAGCCCCGCCTCAAGTTTTTGTCAATGAATTCCCACAATGCCCCCATTTCCTTTTGAGTCATAGAGTACATTTTTGGGGTTGGGTACTTTGCTCCTAGGGGACGCGGTGACGCAGCGGCTTAATGACGCCAAAAGTTGCCGGCCAGAAATGGCTGACGCTTCGGCGGTTCGAGTCCAGCCTTCGCGTTAAACAGGGTGAGCTCCTGTTTCCTCCCCCCAGTTCCTGTCAACCCAACAGTTCGAAAACTTACGTGAGTAGATAAATGGGGACTCTCACTCCGGTGGGAGGAAAAATGCTGGCGCGGTGCCTTGCAAAAAAAGGAGTGGGGAGTAGTTGCCGGTAAGCGCGAAAAACCGCGTGCGCCCGAAAAGGGCGCTAAGCAACGGAAACCCCGCCTCCTGCGCTCGCCAGCTGGGCTCTGCCCTAGGAAGGAGGCTCTGGCAAACCACTTCCGAAAACAGTTGCCTTGAAAACTGCAAAGGACTTGTCCAAAAAGCAGTCACTGCAGGGTCAGCCATGACTGAGCGCAGACCAAAAAAAAAAAAAAAAAACTTTGCTCCTGGCACCAGCTCAATCTTGCAGTCAGTGGGGCGGTGGGGTGGCAATTGGTCAGATTCAGCCTCACTAAAAACTTTCGCCAAGTCTCTATACTCCCTTGGGATTGCATCAGCCCCTCCCACATGGGGTTTCCTCCCTTGGCGCTGTTCATTCATGGCTGCTAACCCCAGCTCCACTGGTTGGTTGGGCTCCACCTTTTTAACCTCATTCCCGCCATCTGGAAAGGTTAGAGTCTTTGCCCACCAGTTGATGCATGGATTCCACAACTCCAGCCAGGACATTCCCAAAATGATGGGGTAATTAGCCAGCAGTGCCACCAGACATTTTAAAATCTCCGGGTGCATCCCGACCTTTAGCTCAAAAGCCTCTGTATAGTAGCGTACTGCACCACCCCCCACCACAGTTCCATCCACTTGCCTGAAAATTATGGGTGTTTTCAGCCGGTGCACTTTTAATTTTAATCCGGTGACTAGCATGGGGCTGATTAAACACCAGGAGCACCCTGAGTCAATCAAAGCTGTGAGCCGGCCTCGACGAGTTGATCGTGGCACCTAGATCACCACTCCAGACGTCATCGGACTCACCTGGATGTCTTTGATCGATTTGCTTGGTCTCAGCTGGTCACACCTCGGGCTTCCCACCTGCTCTCAGGTGCGGTTTAGAGCAGGCGGCTCGCGTTTCCCGCCAGCGGCTCCTCATCTTCCTCACTGTCCGAGAGGTAGGGAATTACAACCCGCTCCTCTTCCCCTCTTGCCACCGTACTTTTCCTTGTTGATTTCACCAGCTTTGCAGGTTTGTCGGCAGGGTTCGTTTTTGCCACAACTTTTAGCCTTGGTTTCTTAGGGCAGGCTGCCGCGAAATGCCCCTCCTCACTGCAGATGAAGCAGGCTTTCCCTGCTGCTCACGCCGTTACTGAGGCATTTATCCCCCTTGTTGCCAGTTTCCTCACTTGTTGTCGTGCTGTGCTCAGTGGCCACCATCTTGCCTCCACTTCCTGCGGCTTGACTTTTGCCAGTTGCGTCTCCAATACGGAGACATGGGTGATCCATCCCGCCAAGGTTTCCGGGCAATCTTGAACCACTGCCATCTTGAATAGTCTCTGATTCAGCCCCTCTTGGAACAACCACATGAGGAACCCTTCTGGCCAGTCAGGGAGCTTTGCAGCTAAGCGTTTGAACTTCAGCGCGTACTCAGTTACCGAGCGAGCCCCTTGCTTTAGCTCCCTGATTGCCTCCGCTGCTTGCGTGCGGGCACATTGGTCTTCAAATTGGTCGTGTAGTGCGGTGATGAATCGGTCAAAGTCCCCCAGTTCTGGTGCCTCCACTTCATTCAGGTCGTTCACCCATTCAGCCACCACACCTACTAGGAAGCGGGGTACATACAGCACCCTCCAGGCATCGCTTGCAGAAAGGTGCTCGCATGTGCCCATGCAGATTCTCACCTGGTTCAAGAAGGCAGGCAGCTGGGCAGGGTCTCCGCCGTACTTATCTTCTAGACCCCATCTTTTCAATAGGTCCCCCTCCTCCCGATAGGGACGTTGGGCTGCTGGTTCCTGGTCAGCTTCCCAACCTCACCTTGCGGGAGGCTGGTCCAGAGGCAGAGGAGGGGGAAGGGTCGGTGGCGCCATCAGTGCAATCAGGGAGGGCTTGGTGAGCTGCGCAGGCCCCTGTCTGGGTCTGGAAGGTTGTACGGGAAACATAGCTGTAGACCCCAGCTTGTCCCTTGCCTTCTGCTGCTTGAGAAGGTTTATATGCTCCTTCAGGGCGTGTACTTCACCTTCCAGTTCCCGCACCCATCGCCCCTCATCCCATGACACAGTAAATCCAGTTGCTGCCCCCATGGCTCTTGACCATCGAGGACGTGCTGGCACCGCTGGTGTGAAACTTTCAGAGACTTCCCAAAAGCTCAGGTCTCTCGGTGGGCCCCAGTGGTGGGCCAGGCGCCTTGTTGGGTCCTTCGGTTTGGCCCCAGATTGCACTTCAGGGGGGGAATATGCCTTTCCTCGACCCCTATCAGTGGGGAGCTTATCCAAACATCCCCCCCAACTGCTCCAAGGTCCCATTTGGTAATAGCTGCATCCAATTGCAGTATTTCTTTCTCCTCCTCTGTTGGTGGCTCAGGTGAACTTTTCTGTAGCTCCTCTGAGGCCATTATAAGTTGCTGGATTTTCCTCGTAGAGTTCCCTCTTGGGTAAAATCCAGTATCAAGGAGTTTTAGCAAAATGTCAAGCCCACAAAGTCCAAACCCCGATTCAGAAGAATTCTCATGAAACCAGGCCCAGTTCAGATAAATGCTCTTTTATTAGGTGGTACATGCAGCTTGAAACAAAGCATTGCTAAAACTAAAGCCTAGGTAAACTTCCCTCTATTTATCCCCCATCCCCTTGTTGCCATGGCACCTCAATTTCTTTTCACCTGGTGGTGACCTCTTTCCTTCCTCCCATGGATACACATAGTGTCAGAACCTGCATCAACCAACAATTGTTAATTTACAAAGCATAGCAGTCAATGGGAGTTTGATTGATTTGCTTCTGCCAATTGTGACTAGGGAGGGGGCCTAGTAGTTAATGGTTGTTTAACAATTATTGGTTGATGCAGGTTCTGACACCTGGCTTTACGCACAACAGGAAAACCCAACAAAGGCAACAACCACACAAACAATAGACAGCAATCAAAAGGACAAAAGAACCTGACTGAATCTGCCATTTGGGCAAGGGGGGATTACTGTAAGTAATCAGTAACAAGCCAACAGGGTAAAGCGTGGAAACGGGAAACCTATAAAACACTATGTAAGCTATGCCAAGCCAACCCTGGCTTGGTCTGTACCTACCTACATTACACTCTAGTAAACTTGCTTGCTGAACTTGCGTGTCACAAAAGTTTCTTTGGAGCTGAACAGGGTAAACCTTACAACAAAATGGAGTCCACAGCAGAAGTAGGAACAAGGGGAAAGTGAACTACACTGTTGACTTAGCAATCCAATGAGAGTTCAGAATGGCCATCTGAATGCTGTCTAAGACATTTACCTACACTTAAGGAACTTCGTACGGAGGCCTCATGTTATCAATAGCTATCAGGCCTGTTATCGTGAATGCAGAATTCAACTTTGACAACTCAAGTTTGCAGCTCAGTCAAACACCAGATTTAAAAACGTGCTGGTGATTTGTCTTCTACCTCACAAGGTGAATCAGGAAAAGCACATGGTTTCATGACTCACTGTTTGCCTTGGGAGGGAACCAAAGAACAAATTTGAGAAAATTGCTTCATTACCACAAGTCACAAAATGGAGTCCACAGAAAAAGTAGGAACAAGGGGAAAGTGAACTATACCATTGACTTAGCAATCCAATGAGAACTCAGAATTGTCATCTGAATGGCATCTAAGACATTGACCTGCTTTGATGCAACTTCGTACAGAAGCCTAATGTTACCTATCGATATCATACCTGTTATCGTGAATGCAGAATTCAACTTTGTCACAACTCAAGTTTACAGCTCAGTCGAACACCAAATTTGAAAACGTGCAGGTGATTTATGTTCTACCTAGCATCGGGAATCAGGAAAAGCACAGGGTTTCATGAATCACTCTTTTCTTGATAGTAATCAAAAGAACAAATTACAGAAAATCGCTTCATTACCGCAAGTCGCAAAATGAAATCCATAGTATAAGTAGAAACAAGAGGCAAGTGAACTACACCATTCACTTAGCAATCCAAGGAGAGTTCAGGATTGTCAGCTGAATGTAGTCTAAGACATTTACCTACTTTGATGCAACTTCATACGGAGGCCTCATGGTACCAATCACTATCATCCCCATTATCGTGAATACAGAATTCAACTTTGACAACTAGAGTTTGCAGCTCAGTCAAACACCAGATTAGAAAAAGTGCTGGTGATTTATGTTCTACCTAGCAAGGGGAATCAGGAAAAGCATGTGGTATCCTGAATCACTTGTTGCCTGGAGAGTGATCCAAAGAATAAATTTGAAAAATTGCTTCATTACCACAAGTCACAAAATGGAGTACATAGCAGAAGTAGAAACAAGGGGCAAGTGAACTATACTGTTGACTTAGCAACCCAATGAGAGATCAGATTTGCCATCTGAATGCAGTCTAAGACACTTGCCTACTTTGATGGATCTTCTTACGCAGGACTCATGTTACCAATCGCTATCATGCTTGTTATCATGAATGCAGATTTCAACTTTGACAACTCAAGTTTGCAGCTCAGTTGAACACCAAATTTGAAAATGTGCTGGTGATTTATGTTCTACCTAGCAAGGTGAACCAGGAACAGCATATGGTTTCATGAATCAGTCTTAGCCTTGAGAGTGATCCAAAGAACAAATTACAGAAAAATGTAGCAGAACTAGAAACAATGGGCAAGAAAACTACACCGTTGACTTAGCAATTCAATGAGAGCTCAGAATTGTCATCTGAATGCAGTCTAAGACATTGACCTGCTTTGATGCAACTTCGCATGGAGGCCTAACGTTACCTATCGATATCATACCTTTTGTCGTGAATGCAGAATTCAACTTTGACAACTCAAGTTTACAGCTACGTGAAAAACCATATTTGAAAACGTGCAGGTGATTTATGTTCTACCCTAGCATCAGGAATCAGGAACAATACATGGTTTCATGAATCACTCTTTGCCTGGAGATTGATCCAAAGAACAAATCTGAGAAAACTGCTTCATTACTGAAAGCCACAAAATGGAATCCATAGCACAAGTAGAAACAAGGGGCAAGTGAACTACACCGTTGACTTAGCAACCCAATGACAGTTCAGAATTGTCATACGAATGCAGTCTAAGAAATTGACTTAATTTGATGCAACTTCGTACAGAGGCTTCATGTTACCAATAGCTATCATACCTGTTGTAGTGAATGCAGAATTCAACTTTGACAACTCACATTTGCAGCTCAAACACCAGATTTGAAAAAGTGTTCATGATTGATGTTCTACCTAGCAAGGGGAATCAGGAAAATCACGGGGTTCCATGAATCACTCTTTCCCTTGAGAGTACTCCAAAGAACAACTTTGACAAAATCACTTCATTACTGCAGGTCACAAAATTGAGTCCATAGCAGAAGAAACAAGGGGGAAGTGAACTACACTGTTGACTTAGCAACTCAATGAGAGTTCAGAATGGTCAAATGAATGCAGTCTAAGATGTTTACATACTTTGATGGAACTTCGTAGACAGGCCTCAGGATACCAATCACTATCATGCCTGTTATACTGAATGCAGAATTCAACTTTGACAACTCAAATTTTCACTCAAGTCAAACACCAGATTAGTAAAAGTGCTGGTGATTTATGTCCTACCTTTGAAGGTGAATGAGGAAAACAGGTCGTTTCATGAACCACTCCTTTCCTGAATCTCGCCATGGCTTAAGTGTGATCCCAAGAATAACTTTGGAAGAAACCGACTATTTCAGCATCTTGTCAAAAGGTCTCCACAAGGGAAGTGCAACCCAGGAAAAACAGAACGATAACATTACGTTTGCAATCAAATGAGACTTCAGAATTATCATGCAAACGCAGTCTTTGACACTTATCTACTTCCATGCAACATGACATAGATGCCTCATATCACCAACACTCTAATGCCTATTAAAGTGAGGGCAGAAACACACTCCCAGAACAGAGGGGTGGTCACATATTCGCTAGGGACGAGGATAGAGTATCCTACGTGGCCGAGCTGTTAGACGGCCAAGCGGCTAGCTGGGTGATCGGACTATACGACGCCAACGTGGCGGAACTGCGGAGTTTCCCGGACTTCATGCAGGCGCTCCGGGACAGATTCGAGGACACATTGAGCACCAAGCGGGCTGAGGATGACATCCTGCAGTTCAGACAGCGGGACAAGTCGGTATCGGAGTACGCCCTGGAGTTCCGGAGGTTGGCAGAGAAGCTCACGGACTGGCCGGAGTCCCTGAGGGTGAAGTATTTTAAGAGGGGGCTCAATCCGGAGATCCTGGAGTGGGCACTGGGGCGGGATGACCCGTCCACAGTGAAAGATTGGATCTGGCTGGCTGGAACGGCAGAATCGGCGTGGCGGCAGATTCAACAAAGCGCGAGGTGACGGGACCAGACGAGGGACCGGCCGAGGGAGAGACCCCCAGAGGAAAGGCGGAGCAGTCGGCGGCAGTCCACCGGGGGGTGAGAGGCAACCAAAACCCCGAACCTGTGCTTCCGGTGTGGTGCCCGACGAAGTGGGAAGGAGCCTCACCACGGTCCGAAGTCAAGCCCCCGCGTCCTACCGGGAAAAGGGCCGGCGACCGACCGCGGAAGAGTGCAGTGGCGGTGGTGACCGAGAGAGGACGGATGGGGTGGTCGACCCCGGAGACGGCGTCCTCCGGAGAGGACTCGGAGCTGGCGGGAAACGAGGCGCGCTCGCACTGAACGGCGTCCCAGTGCGAGCAGGGGAACCGAGGCGCGCGGACCCAATCGGGGATGAGGACTGCCCTCCGTTCCGGGTGAGGATACACATCTGGGGGGTGAGATCCGGAGGGGAGGCACAGCTGCGGGCGCTGCTGGATTCAGGCTGCACCCACTGCTTGATGCACCCAGCTGTGGTCTCGGGACTCAGACTACAGCTGAGGCGCCTCCGGGAACCCATTGCATTCAGCCAGCTAGACGGCTCGCTGGCAGGGGGGGGCCAGCTCAGTATTACACTGAGCCGGTCCAGATGACGATCGGGAGCCACCGGGAAGAACTAAGATTTGTGGTGGTCCCGGTGGCCGACTACGCAGTGGTGCTCGGCTTGGCGTGGCTGCGGCGACAGAACCCACGGGTCGACTGGACGGCGGAGGCAGTGTGATTCGGGGTCGAGAGGCCGGCGGAGTGCGAGAGCAGACGGGACCGGGCCGTGGCGACAGGCGCGACCGCAACCACAGACGGGCAAGTGGAGGATCCAAGGCACAGGGAGGCGAGACGAGAGCAGACGGAGCCTGAGACCCGGCCGGCAACAGCAGCAACAGCAGCGCCAGAACCCCGGAGACTCGCAACGATCCCGAGGCGTGGGAAGGCAGCGGCGACTGGCGGAACAACTGCAAAACGAGGGACAGAGTCCGGGGAACCCACGACGAGCGGCGGAATCCCGAGGCAATATCGAGACATGGTGGCGGCGTTTAGGGAGAAGGAGTCTGACCAGCTCCCTCCACACCGACCCAGTGACTGCGCCATCGAGTTAGAGCCAGGGGCAAAGCTGCCCAAACCGAAAATGTACTCCCTGTCAATGAGGGAGATGGAGGCTCTGCTGGAGTTCATAGACAAGAACCTAGCGCGGGGATTCATCCAACCTGCGAAGTCACCATTAGCTGCCCCGGTACTATTCCGGGAGAAGAAGGATGGCTCACTTCGGATGTGCGTGGACTACCGGGGGCTGAACGCAATCAGCACCGAGTAAAAATACCCCCTCCCCCTGATGAAGGACTTAATGTCGCACCTATCCAAGGGGAGGGTGTTCACAAAACTGGACTTGCGCGAAGCTTACTTTAGGGTCAGGATCCGTGCAAAAGATGAGTGGAAAACGGCGTTCAACACGCCGCTCGGAAGCTACCAGTTTTCCGTGATGCTGTTCGGATTAAAAGGGGTCCTGGGGGTGTTTATGCAGCTAATAAACGAGGTGCTGCACGACCTACTCTACCGGGGCTTCCTGGTCTACTTGGACGACATCCTCATCTACACCAAAACCCTGGCGGAGCACGTGAGCCTGGTGCGCATGGTGCTCCAGAGACTGCTGAAGGCACAGCTGTACACGAAGCTATCAAAATGCGAGTTTCATCGGGAGCAGCTGGACTACCTCGGCTACCAGATATCCAGTCGGGGAATTGAGATGGACCCGGCGAAAGTAAAAGATGTTCTGGGCTGGGAAGCACCGCGAACCCGGAGGCAACTTCAAAGCTTCTTGGGGTTTGCGAACTTCTACAGACAGTTTATCCCGAACTTTGCCCAAATTGCCCTTCCCCTGATAGACTTACTAAAAACCAAGGGCACTGGAAAACCCCCCAAGCCCAGCATGACACTCGCGTGGACTGCGGAATGCCAGGGGGCGTTTGAGGAGCTAAAACGGCAGTTCACAGCGGAGCCGATCCTGCGCCATCCCGACCCAGATCAGCGGTTTATCATACAAGTAGATGCGTCAGACGTGGCAAAGGGGGCGGTCCTGCTCCAGCCCAGCCCGGAGGGGGCCATCCACCCATGCGCCTACACCTCCCGCAAATTCATGGAGACAGAGAGAAGGTGGATGTGTGGGAGAAAGAGGCATACGCCGTCAAGTGGGCGCTAGCCACGTGAAGGCATCTATTGGAGGGGGCAGCTGAACCATTCGAGGTGTGGACGGACCACAAGAACCTCAAGGCCCTGAAGGCCCTGCGTAAGCTATCCCCAAAACAGGCGCGGTGGTCCCAATACTTCGGGAGGTTCAGGTTCACCCTAAAACACATCCCCGGGAAGCGCAACTTCCTAGCAGACGGGTTGTCTCGCATGCCCCAGCACGCCAGCCTACAAGAGGAGATCGTGGACTCCATCATCCCTGCCAGCAGGCTGGCTGCAAAGGCGGTGACCCGGAGCCAGACCAAGGGGGAGCGGCGGGACGCAGCGCCGGAGGTAAAGCAAGGGTTTGCGGAGGCTGCGGAGCGGGACGCTTGGCTCAAGCAAAACTGAGAAGCGCTAACCAGCCAAGAGGGCTTGTGGTGGCATGAAGGGAAGTTGTACGTGCCCGAGGGGTGCCGATGGGGCTCATGGAAAGAGACCACGACAGCCGGAACGCGGGGCATTACGGCTTTGTGAAGACGCTCCACTTAATTCGGCGGCAGTTCTGGTGGCCAACGCTCCGGAAGGACGTGGAGGCATACTCGGGGGGTTGCCCGGTGTGTGCGACGGCGAAAGGGGCCAAAGGCAAGCCTAGGGGGTTACTCCAGTCGGTAGCGGGCCCCGACGGCCCATGGCAAGAGATCGCCATGGACTTCATAGTAGAGCTCCCGGAGAGTAAGGGGAAGACCGCCATTTGGGTGGTTACGAACTTATTCTCCAAACAAGCGCACTTTGTAGCGTGCCGGCAAGTCCCCACGGCAGAGAGGTTGGCGAGGCTGTTCGTGCAACATATTTACCTGCTGCACGGTGCGCCCCGACAGGTCATCAGCGATCGGGGTGGTAACTTCATCGCGCGGTTCTGGAGGGAGTTCCTGAAGCGGGTGGGGACGAAGCAAGCCTTTTCCTCCGCGGCGCATCCACAGACGGATGGAGCCACGGAACGCCTGAACGGGGGGGCTCGAACATTACCTGCGCTGCTACGTGGGACACCAACAGGACATATTGGGCAGAGCTACTGCCATTCACGGAAGTAGCATAAAATAATGCCGTCCACAAAAGTACCGGCTTTTCTCCATTCAAAGTAGCCACCGGGAGAGGCTTCATCCCCATGCCGGAGTTGCCTCAGCTGGAATCCCAAATCAACTCCCTGAACGCCTGGTTCACCCAAATCGACGCCACCCGGCGAGCGGCGCACGCGGCATTGCAAAGAGCCAAAGCCGATTACAAACGACACGCAGACCGCAAGAGACTCCCCAAGGGGCAGTGGAAAGTGGGGGACCAGGTGTATTTGTCAACCAAAAACCTAAAGACACACCAGACACCGAAAAAACTCAGCTCGAGGTTTGTGGGGCCGTTCCCCATTGCAGAGGTCATCAATCCAGTAACCGTCAGGCTGACACTCCTGAAAAGCCTTGGGAAGATCCACCCGGTGTTCCACTGCAGCCTGCTAAAGCTGCACCAGCCGGGGAACGCCTGGCACAAGGCAGAGGGGGTGCCACCACCCATCATGGTCGGTGGGGAGCAGCATTCCGAGATCAACCAGATACTGGACGCCAGGAGGCACAAGGGGCAGGGCCAGCTCCTAGTGCAATGGAAACATTTTCCCAAGTCCCACAGCGAATGGGTAAGCAAAACCCACATAAGAGCGCCGGACCTAGTGCGGCACTTTTACAACAAATACCCCGGGAAACCGAAATAAAGTCGGGGGGGGGACTTGTCTTCAGGGGGGCGGTATGTCAGGTTCGGTAGTACGGGGCTTCAGGGAAGCTCGCAGCCAGACCGCACAAACTCCACCGACGGCAGCTAGCGAGGGAAAGAGGAACTGAAAGCACCGCTAATTAATGGGCCACCTGCGCCCAGCCAAACAGGAAAACCGCAGCGGACGTTTTAACTATACACTGATAACGGCGCGAGCCAACAATGAACGGGGCCGCAGGCAGCGAAACAAGATCGCTCCGCACCACAGAACCCTCGGGCTTGCACGTAACGGGGGGGGGGACCAACCCAAGCCAGAAGGGGACTGCCAATCAAGAACAATGGACCCTGACCGAACCTGCCATCATGGACAATCAAGAGGGATTATTGGGGGGCAGATAATCCGCAGCAGTAACGCGATCGCGGGGTGGGAAAAAGCGCAGAAAGGGGGGAATATAACGAGTGATGCAATTGTACCAAGCCAGTCCTGGCTTTGCTTGCGACTGATACGTTACGCACGAGTAAACCTCTTTTATGAACCACACGTGTCACGGGAGTTTCTCTGTCGAACAGGGCAAACCTTACAAATACAAGATCTTCTCAAATGGTCTCCACAAGACAAGTACAAACCAGTAAAAAGGGAACTAAAGCATTATGTTTGCAATTTAAAGAGACTTCAGAATTACCATGAAAACACAATCATTCACACTTATCTCATTCCATACACCATGACAGAGACGCCTCGTATCACCAAATATCTAATGCCTATTATAGTGAGGGCAGAAACCGACTTTCAGAAACTGATGTTCCTGGGTAAGACAAACACCAGATTTGAAAAAGACCTGGTGATTCATGTTCTCCTTAGGTAGCAGAATCATAAAAACATCATATATTAAAGAATCTCTCCTTGACGTAAGAGTGATCCCAACAAGAAAGTTGGAAAAAACAACCAATTACCGCATAGGCTAAAAAGGTATCCACCAGGCAACTGCAAATTGGGGAAACATGAATTAGACCATTATGTTTGTAATTGAGTGAGAATTCAGAATTATCATTCAAACGCAGTCTTTGACACTTTGCTAGTTCCATACAACATGACATAGACATTTCATATCATCAACAGTCTAATGCCTATTATAGTAAGTGCAAAAACCGATTTTCAGAACTGATCTTCAGAGGTCAGACAAACACCAGATTTGAAAAAGACCTAATGATTTATGTTTACCCTAGGGTGTAGAATCAGAAAAACATCATGGTTTCATGAATCTCTCCTTGCCTGAAGTGTGATCCCAAGAAGCATTGTGGAAGAAACAGCCTATTACCGCAATTGCTCAAATGGCCTATTCTAGCAATGGCGAAACTGTACTTTTAGACATCAGGTTCCCGGCTCAGCCAAAGAACAGATGTGAAAAAGAGCTGATGACTCATGTTCTCCTAAAGTAGTAGAATCAGAAAAACATCATGGTTTCATAAATCTCTCCTTGCCTGAAGAGTGATCCCAAGAAGCATTGTGGAAGAAACGGCCTATTACCGCAATTGCTCAAATGGCCTATTCTAGCAAAGGGGAAACTGCACTTTTAGACATGAGGTTCCCGTCTCACACACACAGCAGATTTAAAAAAGAGCAGATGATTTATGTTCTCCCTAGGTAGTAGAATCAGAAAAACATCATGGTTTCATGAATCTCTCCTTGCCTGAAGAGTGATCCCAAGAAACATTGCGGAAGAAACGGCCTATTACCGCAATTGCTCAAATGGCTTATTCTAGCAATGGCGAAACTGCACTTTTAGACATAAGGTTCCCGGCTCAGACAAACACCAGATTTGAAAAAGAGCTGATGATTCATGTTCTCCCTACGTAGTAGAATCATAAAAACTTCATGTTTCATGAATCTCTCCTTGCCTGAAGAGTGATCCCAAGAAGCATTGTGGAATGGACGGACTATTACCGCAATTGCTCAAATGGCCTATTCTAGCAATGGCGAAAATTAACTATTAGACATGAGGTTCATGGTTGAGACAAACACCAGATTTGAAAAAGGTCGATGATTCATTTTCTCCCTAGCTAGTAGAATCAGAAAAACATCATGGTTTCATGAATCTCTCCTTGCCTGAAGAGTGATCCCAAGAAGCATTGTGGAAGAAACGGCCTATTACCGCAATTGCTCAAATGGCCTATTCTAGCAATGGCGAAACTGCACTTTTAGACATGAGGTTCCCGGCTCAGACAAACACCAGATTTGAAAAAGAGCTGATGATTCATGTTCTCCCGAGGTAGTAGAATCAGAAAAACATCATGGTTTCATGAATCTCTCCTTGCCTGAAGAGTGATCCCAAGAAGCATTGTGGAAGAAACGGCCTATTACCGCAATTGCTCAAATGGCCTATTCTAGCAATGGCGAAAATGCACTTTTAGACATGAGGTTCCCGGGTCACACAAACAGCAGATTAAAAAAAGAGCTGATGATTCATGTTCTCCCTAGGTAGTAGAATCAGAAAAACATCATGGTTTCATGAATCTCTCCTTGCCTGAAGAGTGATCCCAAGAAGCATTGTGGAAGAAACGGCCTATTACCGCAATTGCTCAAATGGCCTATTCTAGCAATGGCGAAACTGCACTTTTAGACATGAGGTTCCCGGCTCAGCCAAACACCAGATTTGAAAAAGAGCTGATGATTCATGTTCTCCCTAGCTAGTAGAATCAGAAAAACATCATGGTTTCATGAATCTCTCCTTGCCTGAAGAGTGATCCCAAGAAGCATTGTGGAAGAAACGGCCTATTACCGCAATTGCTCAAATGGCCTATTCTAGCAATGGCGAAAGTGCACTTTTAGACATGAGGTTCCCGGCTCACACAAACACCAGATTTGAAAAAGAGCTGATGATTCATGTTCTCCCTAGGTAGTAGAATCAGAAAAACATCATGGTTTCATGAATCTCTCCTTGCCTGAAGAGTGATCCCAAGAAGCATTGTGGAAGAAACGGCCTATTACCGCAATTGTTCAAATGGCCTATTCTAGCAATGGCGAAAGTGCACTTTTAGACATGAGGTTCCCGGCTCAGCCAAAGACCAGATTTGAAAAAGAGCTGATGATTCATGTTCTCCCTAGGTAGTAGAATCAGAAAAACATCATGGTTTCATGAATCTCTCCTTGCCTGAAGAGTGATCCCAAGAAGCATTGTGGAAGAAACGGCCTATTACCGCAATTGTTCAAATGGCCTATTCTAGCAATGGCGAAAGTGCACTTTTAGACATGAGGTTCCCGGCTCAGACAAACACCAGATTTGAAAAGAGCTGATGATTCATGTTCTCCCTAGCTAGTAGAATCAGAAAAACATCATGGTTTCATGAATCTCTCCTTGCCTGAAGAGTGATCCCAAGAAGCATTGTGGAAGAAACGGCCTATTACCGCAATTGCTCAAATGGCCTATTCTAGCAATGGCGAAACTGCACTTTTAGACATGAGGTTCCCGGCTCAGCCAAAGACCAGATTTGAAAAAGAGCTGATGATTCATGTTCTCCCTAACTAGTAGAATCAGAAAAACATCATGGTTTCATGAATCTCTCCTTGCCTGAAGAGTGATCCCAAGAAGCATTGTGGAAGAAACGGCCTATTACCGCAATTGCTCAAATGGCCTATTCTAGCAATGGCGAAAGTGCACTTTTAGACATCAGGTTCCCGGCTCAGCCAGACACCAGATCTGAAAAAGAGCTGAGTGTTCATGTTCTCCCTACCTAGTAGAATCAGAAAAACATCATCGTTTCATGCATCTCTCCTTGCTTGAAGAGTGATCCTAAGGAGCATTGTCGAAGAAACGGACCATTACCGCAATTGTTCAAATGGCGTATTCTAGCAATCGCGAAAGTGCACTTTTAGACATGAGGTTCCCGGCTCAGCCAAAGACCAGATTTGAAAAAGAGCTGATGATTCATGTTCTCCCTAGGTATTAGAATCAGAAAAACATCATGGTTTCATGAATCTCTCCTTGCCTGAAGAGTGATCCCAAGAAGCATTGTGGAAGAAACGGCCTATTACCGCAATTGTTCAAATGGCCTATTCTAGCAATGGCGAAACTGCACTTTTAGACATGAGGTTCCCGGCTGACACAAACACCAGAAATGAAAAAGAGCTGATGATTCATGTTCTCCCTAGCTAGTAGAATCAGAAAAACATCAAGCTTTCATGAATCTCTCCTTGCCTGAAGAGTGATCCCAAGAAGCATTGTGGAAGAAACGGCCTTTTACCGCAATTGCTCAAATAGCCTATTCTAGCAATGGCGAAAGTGCACTTTTAGACATGAGGTTCCCGGCTCAGCCAAAGACCAGATTTGAAAAAGAGGTGATGATTCATGTTCACCCTAGGTAGTAGAATCAGAAAAACATCATGGTTTCATGAATCTCTCCTTGCCTGAAGAGTGATCCCAAGAAGCATTGTGGAAGAAACGGCCTATTACCGCAATTGTTCAAATGGCCTATTCTAGCAATGGCGAAAGTGCACTTTTAGACATGAGGTTCCCGGCTCAGCCAAAGACCAGATTTCAAAAGAGCTGATGATTCATGTTCTCCCTAGCTAGTAGAATCAGAAAAACATCATGGTTTCATGAATCTCTCCTTGCCTGAAGAGTGATCCCAAGAAGCATTGTGGAAGAAACGGCCTATTACCGCAATTGTTCAAATGGCCTATTCTAGCAATGGCGAAACTACACTTTTAGACATGAGGTTCCCGGCTCAGCCAAAGACCAGATTTCAAAAAGAGCTGATGATTCATGTTCTCCCTAGCTAGTAGAATCAGAAAAACATCATGGTTTCATGAATCTCTCCTTGCCTGAAGAGTGATCCCAAGAAGCATTGTGGAAGAAACGGCCTATTACCGCAATTGTTCAAATGGCCTATTCTAGCAATGGCGAAACTCCACTTTTAGACATGAGGTTCCCGGCTGACACAAACACCAGAAATGAAAAAGAGCTGATGATTCATGTTCTCCCTAGCTAGTAGAATCAGAAAAACATCAAGCTTTCATGAATCTCTCCTTGCCTGAAGAGTGATCCCAAGAAGCATTGTGGAAGAAACGGCCTTTTACCGCAATTGCTCAAATAGCCTATTCTAGCAATGGCGAAAGTGCACTTTTAGACATGAGGTTCCCGGCTCAGCCAAAGACCAGATTTGAAAAAGAGGTGATGATTCATGTTCACCCTAGGTAGTAGAATCAGAAAAACATCATGGTTTCATGAATCTCTCCTTGCCTGAAGAGTGATCCCAAGAAGCATTGTGGAAGAAACGGCCTATTACCGCAATTGTTCAAATGGCCTATTCTAGCAATGGCGAAAGTGCACTTTTAGACATGAGGTTCCCGGCTCAGCCAAAGACCAGATTTCAAAAAGAGCTGATGATTCATGTTCTCCCTAGCTAGTAGAATCAGAAAAACATCATGGTTTCATGAATCTCTCCTTGCCTGAAGAGTGATCCCAAGAAGCATTGTGGAAGAAACGGCCTATTACCGCAATTGCTCAAATGGCCTATTCTAGCAATGGCGAAACTGCACTTTTAGACATGAGGTTCCCGGCTCAGCCAAAGACCAGATTTCAAAAAGAGCTGATGATTCATGTTCTCCCTAGCTAGTAGAATCAGAAAAACATCATGGTTTCATGAATCTCTCCTTGCCTGAAGAGTGATCCCAAGAAGCATTGTGGAAGAAACGGCCTATTACCGCAATTGTTCAAATGGCCTATTCTAGCAATGGCGAAACTCCACTTTTAGACATGAGGTTCCCGGCTGACACAAACACCAGAAATGAAAAAGAGCTGATGATTCATGTTCTCCCTAGCTAGTAGAATCAGAAAAACATCAAGCTTTCATGAATCTCTCCTTGCCTGAAGAGTGATCCCAAGAAGCATTGTGGAAGAAACGGCCTTTTACCGCAATTGCTCAAATAGCCTATTCTAGCAATGGCGAAAGTGCACTTTTAGACATGAGGTTCCCGGCTCAGCCAAAGACCAGATTTGAAAGAGAGGTGATGATTCATGTTCTCCCTAGGTAGTAGAATCAGAAAAACATCATGGTTTCATGAATCTCTCCTTGCCTGAAGAGTGATCCCAAGAAGCATTGTGGAAGAAACGGCCTATTACCGCAATTGTTCAAATGGCCTATTCTAGCAATGGCGAAAGTGCACTTTTAGACATGAGGTTCCCGGCTCAGCCAAAGACCAGATTTCAAAAAGAGCTGATGATTCATGTTCTCCCTAGCTAGTAGAATCAGAAAAACATCATGGTTTCATGAATCTCTCCTTGCCTGAAGAGTGATCCCAAGAAGCATTGTGGAAGAAACGGCCTATTACCGCAATTGTTCAAATGGCCTATTCTAGCAATGGCGAAAGTGCACTTTTAGACATGAGGTTCCCGGCTCAGACAAACACCAGATTTGAAAAAGAGCTGATGATTCATGTTCTCCCTAGCTAGTAGAATCAGAAAAACATCATGGTTTCATGAATCTCTCCTTGCCTGAAGAGTGATCCCAAGAAGCATTGTGGAAGAAACGGCCTATTACCGCAATTGCTCAAATGGCCTATTCTAGCAATGGCGAAAGTGCACTTTTAGACATGAGGTTCCCGGCTCAGCCAAAGACCAGATTTGAAAAAGAGCTGAGTGTTCATGTTCTCCCTACCTAGTAGAATCAGAAAAACATCATCGTTTCATGAATCTCTCCTTGCCTGAAGAGTGATCCCAAGAAGCATTGTGGAAGAAACGGCCTATTACCGCAATTGTTCAAATGGCCTATTCTAGCAATGGCGAAAGTGCACTTTTAGACATGAGGTTCCCGGCTCAGCCAAAGACCAGATTTGAAAAAGAGCTGATGATTCATGTTCTCCCTAACTAGTAGAATCAGAAAAACATCATGGTTTCATGAATCTCTCCTTGCCTGAAGAGTGATCCCAAGAAGCATTGTGGAAGAAACGGCCTATTACCGCAATTGTTCAAATGGCCTATTCTAGCAATGGCGAAAGTGCACTTTTAGACATGAGGTTCCCGGCTCAGCCAAAGACCAGATTTGAAAAAGAGCTGATGATTCATGTTCTCCCTAGCTAGTAGAATCAGAAAAACATCATGGTTTCATGAATCTCTCCTTGCCTGAAGAGTGATCCCAAGAAGCATTGTGGAAGAAACGGCCTATTACCGCAATTGTTCAAATGGCCTATTCTAGCAATGGCGAAAGTGCACTTTTAGACATGAGGTTCCCGGCTCAGCCAAAGACCAGATTTGAAAAAGAGCTGATGATTCATGTTCTCCCTAGCTAGTAGAATCAGAAAAACATCATGGTTTCATGAATCTCTCCTTGCCTGAAGAGTGATCCCAAGAAGCATTGTGGAAGAAACGGCCTATTACCGCAATTGTTCAAATGGCCTATTCTAGCAATGGCGAAAGTGCACTTTTAGACATGAGGTTCCCGGCTCAGCCAAAGACCAGATTTGAAAAGAGCTGATGATTCATGTTCTCCCTAGCTAGTAGAATCAGAAAAACATCATGGTTTCATGAATCTCTCCTTGCCTGAAGAGTGATCCCAAGAAGCATTGTGGAAGAAACGGCCTATTACCGCAATTGCTCAAATGGCCTATTCTAGCAATGGCGAAAGTGCACTTTTAGACATGAGGTTCCCGGCTCAGCCAAAGACCAGATTTGAAAAAGAGCTGATGATTCATGTTCTCCCTAGCTAGTAGAATCAGAAAAACATCATGGTTTCATGAATCTCTCCTTGCCTGAAGAGTGATCCCAAGAAGCATTGTGGAAGAAACGGCCTATTACCGCAATTGTTCAAATGGCCTATTCTAGCAATGGCGAAAGTGCACTTTTAGACATGAGGTTCCCGGCTCAGCCAAAGACCAGATTTGAAAAAGAGCTGATGATTCATGTTCTCCCTAGCTAGTAGAATCAGAAAAACATCATGGTTTCATGAATCTCTCCTTGCCTGAAGAGTGATCCCAAGAAGCATTGTGGAAGAAACGGCCTATTACTGCAATTGCTCAAATGGCATATTATTGCAATGCCGAAAGTGCACTTTTAGACATGAGGTTCCCGGCTGACACAAACACCAGAAATGAAAAAGAGCTGATGATTCATGTTCTCCCTAGCTAGTAGAATCAGAAAAACATCATGGTTTCATGAATCTCTCCTTGCCTGAAGAGTGATCCCAAGAAGCATTGTGGAAGAAACGGCCTATTACCGCAATTGCTCAAATGGCCTATTCTAGCAATGGCGAAAGTGCACTTTTAGACATGAGGTTCCCGGCTCAGCCAAAGACCAGATTTCAAAAAGAGCTGATGATTCATGTTCTCCCTAGCTAGTAGAATCAGAAAAACATCATGGTTTCATGAATCTCTCCTTGCCTGAAGAGTGATCCCAAGAAGCATTGTGGAAGAAACGGCCTATTACCGCAATTGTTCAAATGGCCTATTCTAGCAATGGCGAAAGTGCACTTTTAGACATGAGGTTCCCGGCTCAGCCAAAGACCAGATTTGAAAAAGAGCTGATGATTCATGTTCTCCCTAACTAGTAGAATCAGAAAAACATCATGGTTTCATGAATCTCTCCTTGCCTGAAGAGTGATCCCAAGAAGCATTGTGGAAGAAACGGCCTATTACCGCAATTGCTCAAATGGGCTATTCTAGCAATGGCGAAAGTGCACTTTTAGACATCAGGTTCCCGGCTCAGCCAGACACCAGATCTGAAAAAGAGCTGAGTGTTCATGTTCTCCCTACCTAGTAGAATCAGAAAAACATCATCGTTTCATGCATCTCTCCTTGCTTGAAGAGTGATCCTAAGGAGCATTGTCGAAGAAACGGACCATTACCGCAATTGTTCAAATGGCGTATTCTAGCAATCGCGAAAGTGCACTTTTAGACATGAGGTTCCCGGCTCAGCCAAAGACCAGATTTGAAAAAGAGCTGATGATTCATGTTCTCCCTAGGTATTAGAATCAGAAAAACATCATGGTTTCATGAATCTCTCCTTGCCTGAAGAGTGATCCCAAGAAGCATTGTGGAAGAAACGGCCTATTACCGCAATTGTTCAAATGGCCTATTCTAGCAATGGCGAAACTGCACTTTTAGACATGAGGTTCCCGGCTCACACAAACACCAGAAATGAAAAAGAGCTGATGATTCATGTTCTCCCTAGCTAGTAGAATCAGAAAAACATCATGGTTTCATGAATCTCTCCTTGCCTGAAGAGTGATCCCAAGAAGCATTGTGGAAGAAACGGCCTATTACCGCAATTGCTCAAATGGCCTATTCTAGCAATGGCGAAAGTGCACTTTTAGACATGAGGTTCCCGGCTCAGCCAAAGACCAGATTTGAAAAAGAGCTGATGATTCATGTTCTCCCTAACTAGTAGAATCAGAAAAACATCATGGTTTCATGAATCTCTCCTTGCCTGAAGAGTGATCCCAAGAAGCATTGTGGAAGAAACGGCCTATTACCGCAATTGTTCAAATGGCCTATTCTAGCAATGGCGAAAGTGCACTTTTAGACATGAGGTTCCCGGCTCAGACAAACACCAGATTTGAAAAAGAGCTGATGATTCATGTTCTCCCTAGCTAGTAGAATCAGAAAAACATCATGGTTTCATGAATCTCTCCTTGCCTGAAGAGTGATCCCAAGAAGCATTGTGGAAGAAACGGCCTATTACCGCAATTGTTCAAATGGCCTATTCTAGCAATGGCGAAAGTGCACTTTTAGACATGAGGTTCCCGGCTCAGCCAAAGACCAGATTTGAAAAAGAGCTGATGATTCATGTTCTCCCTAGCTAGTAGAATCAGAAAAACATCATGGTTTCATGAATCTCTCCTTGCCTGAAGAGTGATCCCAAGAAGCATTGTGGAAGAAACGGCCTATTACCGCAATTGTTCAAATGGCCTATTCTAGCAATGGCGAAAGTGCACTTTTAGACATGAGGTTCCCGGCTCAGCCAAAGACCAGATTTGAAAAAGAGCTGATGATTCATGTTCTCCCTAGGTAGTAGAATCAGAAAAACATCATGGTTTCATGAATCTCTCCTTGCCTGAAGAGTGATCCCAAGAAGCATTGTGGAAGAAACGGCCTATTACCGCAATTGTTCAAATGGCCTATTCTAGCAATGGCGAAAGTGCACTTTTAGACATGAGGTTCCCGGCTCAGCCAAAGACCAGATTTCAAAAAGAGCTGATGATTCATGTTCTCCCTAGCTAGTAGAATCAGAAAAACATCATGGTTTCATGAATCTCTCCTTGCCTGAAGAGTGATCCCAAGAAGCATTGTGGAAGAAACGGCCTATTACCGCAATTGTTCAAATGGCCTATTCTAGCAATGGCGAAACTCCACTTTTAGACATGAGGTTCCCGGCTGACACAAACACCAGAAATGAAAAAGAGCTGATGATTCATGTTCTCCCTAGCTAGTAGAATCAGAAAAACATCAAGCTTTCATGAATCTCTCCTTGCCTGAAGAGTGATCCCAAGAAGCATTGTGGAAGAAACGGCCTTTTACCGCAATTGCTCAAATAGCCTATTCTAGCAATGGCGAAAGTGCACTTTTAGACATGAGGTTCCCGGCTCAGCCAAAGACCAGATTTGTTAAAGAGGTGATGATTCATGTTCACCCTAGGTAGTAGAATCAGAAAAACATCATGGTTTCATGAATCTCTCCTTGCCTGAAGAGTGATCCCAAGAAGCATTGTGGAAGAAACGGCCTATTACCGCAATTGTTCAAATGGCCTATTCTAGCAATGGCGAAAGTGCACTTTTAGACATGAGGTTCCCGGCTCAGCCAAAGACCAGATTTCAAAAAGAGCTGATGATTCATGTTCTCCCTAGCTAGTAGAATCAGAAAAACATCATGGTTTCATGAATCTCTCCTTGCCTGAAGAGTGATCCCAAGAAGCATTGTGGAAGAAACGGCCTATTACCGCAATTGTTCAAATGGCCTATTCTAGCAATGGCGAAACTGCACTTTTAGACATGAGGTTCCCGGCTCACACAAACACCAGAAATGAAAAAGAGCTGATGATTCATGTTCTCCCTAGCTAGTAGAATCAGAAAAACATCATGGTTTCATGAATCTCTCCTTGCCTGAAGAGTGATCCCAAGAAGCATTGTGGAAGAAACGGCCTATTACCGCAATTGCTCAAATGGCCTATTCTAGCAATGGCGAAAGTGCACTTTTAGACATGAGGTTCCCGGCTCAGCCAAAGACCAGATTTGAAAAAGAGCTGATGATTCATGTTCTCCCTAGGTAGTAGAATCAGAAAAACATCATGGTTTCATGAATCTCTCCTTGCCTGAAGAGTGATCCCAAGAAGCATTGTGGAAGAAACGGCCTATTACCGCAATTGTTCAAATGGCCTATTCTAGCAATGGCGAAAGTGCACTTTTAGACATGAGGTTCCCGGCTCAGCCAAAGACCAGATTTGAAAAAGAGCTGATGATTCATGTTCTCCCTAGCTAGTAGAATCAGAAAAACATCATGGTTTCATGAATCTCTCCTTGCCTGAAGAGTGATCCCAAGAAGCATTGTGGAAGAAACGGCCTATTACCGCAATTGTTCAAATGGCCTATTCTAGCAATGGCGAAAGTGCACTTTTAGACATGAGGTTCCCGGCTCAGCCAAAGACCAGATTTGAAAAAGAGCTGATGATTCATGTTCTCCCTAGCTAGTAGAATCAGAAAAACATCATGGTTTCATGAATCTCTCCTTGCCTGAAGAGTGATCCCAAGAAGCATTGTGGAAGAAACGGCCTATTACCGCAATTGTTCAAATGGCCTATTCTAGCAATGGCGAAAGTGCACTTTTAGACATGAGGTTCCCGGCTCAGCCAAAGACCAGATTTGAAAAGAGCTGATGATTCATGTTCTCCCTAGCTAGTAGAATCAGAAAAACATCATGGTTTCATGAATCTCTCCTTGCCTGAAGAGTGATCCCAAGAAGCATTGTGGAAGAAACGGCCTATTACCGCAATTGCTCAAATGGCATATTATTGCAATGCCGAAAGTGCACTTTTAGACATGAGGTTCCCGGCTGACACAAACACCAGAAATGAAAAAGAGTTGATGATTCATGTTCTCCCTAGCTAGTAGAATCAGAAAAACATCATGGTTTCATGAATCTCTCCTTGCCTGAAGAGTGATCCCAAGAAGCATTGTGGAAGAAACGGCCTATTACCGCAATTGCTCAAATGGCCTATTCTAGCAATGGCGAAAGTGCACTTTTAGACATGAGGTTCCCGGCTCAGCCAAAGACCAGATTTGAAAAGAGCTGATGATTCATGTTCTCCCTAGGTAGTAGAATCAGAAAAACATCATGGTTTCATGAATCTCTCCTTGCCTGAAGAGTGATCCCAAGAAGCATTGTGGAAGAAACGGCCTATTACCGCAATTGTTCAAATGGCCTATTCTAGCAATGGCGAAAGTGCACTTTTAGACATGAGGTTCCCGGCTCAGCCAAAGACCAGATTTGAAAAAGAGCTGATGATTCATGTTCTCCCTAGCTAGTAGAATCAGAAAAACATCATGGTTTCATGAATCTCTCCTTGCCTGAAGAGTGATCCCAAGAAGCATTGTGGAAGAAACGGCCTATTACCGCAATTTTTCAAATGGCATATTATTGCAATGCCGAAAGTGCACTTTTAGACATGAGGTTCCCGGCTGACACAAACACCAGAAATGAAAAAGAGCTGATGATTCATGTTCTCCCTAGCTAGTAGAATCAGAAAAACATCATGGTTTCATGAATCTCTCCTTGCCTGAAGAGTGATCCCAAGAAGCATTGTGGAAGAAACGGCCTATTACCGCAATTGCTCAAATGGCCTATTCTAGCAATGGCGAAAGTGCACTTTTAGACATGAGGTTCCCGGCTCAGCCAAAGACCAGATTTGAAAAAGAGCTGATGATTCATGTTCTCCCTAGGTAGTAGAATCAGAAAAACATCATGGTTTCATGAATCTCTCCTTGCCTGAAGAGTGATCCCAAGAAGCATTGTGGAAGAAACGGCCTATTACCGCAATTGTTCAAATGGCCTATTCTAGCAATGGCGAAAGTGCACTTTTAGACATGAGGTTCCCGGCTCAGCCAAAGACCAGATTTGAAAAAGAGCTGATGATTCATGTTCTCCCTAGGTAGTAGAATCAGAAAAACATCATGGTTTCATGAATCTCTCCTTGCCTGAAGAGTGATCCCAAGAAGCATTGTGGAAGAAACGGCCTATTACCGCAATTGTTCAAATGGCCTATTCTAGCAATGGCGAAAGTGCACTTTTAGACATGAGGTTCCCGGCTCAGCCAAAGACCAGATTTCAAAAAGAGCTGATGATTCATGTTCTCCCTAGCTAGTAGAATCAGAAAAACATCATGGTTTCATGAATCTCTCCTTGCCTGAAGAGTGATCCCAAGAAGCATTGTGGAAGAAACGGCCTATTACCGCAATTGTTCAAATGGCCTATTCTAGCAATGGCGAAACTCCACTTTTAGACATGAGGTTCCCGGCTGACACAAACACCAGAAATGAAAAAGAGCTGATGATTCATGTTCTCCCTAGCTAGTAGAATCAGAAAAACATCAAGCTTTCATGAATCTCTCCTTGCCTGAAGAGTGATCCCAAGAAGCATTGTGGAAGAAACGGCCTTTTACCGCAATTGCTCAAATAGCCTATTCTAGCAATGGCGAAAGTGCACTTTTAGACATGAGGTTCCCGGCTCAGCCAAAGACCAGATTTGAAAAAGAGGTGATGATTCATGTTCACCCTAGGTAGTAGAATCAGAAAAACATCATGGTTTCATGAATCTCTCCTTGCCTGAAGAGTGATCCCAAGAAGCATTGTGGAAGAAACGGCCTATTACCGCAATTGTTCAAATGGCCTATTCTAGCAATGGCGAAAGTGCACTTTTAGACATGAGGTTCCCGGCTCAGACAAACACCAGATTTGAAAAAGAGCTGAGTGTTCATGTTCTCCCTACCTAGTAGAATCAGAAAAACATCATCGTTTCATGAATCTCTCCTTGCCTGAAGAGTGATCCCAAGAAGCATTGTGGAAGAAACGGCCTATTACCGCAATTGTTCAAATGGCCTATTCTAGCAATGGCGAAAGTGCACTTTTAGACATGAGGTTCCCGGCTCAGCCAAAGACCAGATTTCAAAAAGAGCTGATGATTCATGTTCTCCCTAGGTAGTAGAATCAGAAAAACATCATGGTTTCATGAATCTCTCCTTGCCTGAAGAGTGATCCCAAGAAGCATTGTGGAAGAAACGGCCTATTACCGCAATTGTTCAAATGGCCTATTCTAGCAATGGCGAAACTCCACTTTTAGACATGAGGTTCCCGGCTGACACAAACACCAGAAATGAAAAAGAGCTGATGATTCATGTTCTCCCTAGCTAGTAGAATCAGAAAAGATCAAGCTTTCATGAATCTCTCCTTGCCTGAAGAGTGATCCCAAGAAGCATTGTGGAAGAAACGGCCTTTTACCGCAATTGCTCAAATAGCCTATTCTAGCAATGGCGAAAGTGCACTTTTAGACATGAGGTTCCCGGCTCAGCCAAAGACCAGATTTGAAAAAGAGGTGATGATTCATGTTCACCCTAGGTAGTAGAATCAGAAAAACATCATGGTTTCATGAATCTCTCCTTGCCTGAAGAGTGATCCCAAGAAGCATTGTGGAAGAAACGGCCTATTACCGCAATTGTTCAAATGGCCTATTCTAGCAATGGCGAAAGTGCACTTTTAGACATGAGGTTCCCGGCTCAGCCAAAGACCAGATTTCAAAAGAGCTGATGATTCATGTTCTCCCTAGCTAGTAGAATCAGAAAAACATCATGGTTTCATGAATCTCTCCTTGCCTGAAGAGTGATCCCAAGAAGCATTGTGGAAGAAACGGCCTATTACCGCAATTGTTCAAATGGCCTATTCTAGCAATGGCGAAACTACACTTTTAGACATGAGGTTCCCGGCTCAGCCAAAGACCAGATTTCAAAAAGAGCTGATGATTCATGTTCTCCCTAGCTAGTAGAATCAGAAAAACATCATGGTTTCATGAATCTCTCCTTGCCTGAAGAGTGATCCCAAGAAGCATTGTGGAAGAAACGGCCTATTACCGCAATTGTTCAAATGGCCTATTCTAGCAATGGCGAAACTCCACTTTTAGACATGAGGTTCCCGGCTGACACAAACACCAGAAATGAAAAAGAGCTGATGATTCATGTTCTCCCTAGCTAGTAGAATCAGAAAAACATCAAGCTTTCATGAATCTCTCCTTGCCTGAAGAGTGATCCCAAGAAGCATTGTGGAAGAAACGGCCTTTTACCGCAATTGCTCAAATAGCCTATTCTAGCAATGGCGAAAGTGCACTTTTAGACATGAGGTTCCCGGCTCAGCCAAAGACCAGATTTGAAAAAGAGGTGATGATTCATGTTCACCCTAGGTAGTAGAATCAGAAAAACATCATGGTTTCATGAATCTCTCCTTGCCTGAAGAGTGATCCCAAGAAGCATTGTGGAAGAAACGGCCTATTACCGCAATTGTTCAAATGGCCTATTCTAGCAATGGCGAAAGTGCACTTTTAGACATGAGGTTCCCGGCTCAGCCAAAGACCAGATTTCAAAAAGAGCTGATGATTCATGTTCTCCCTAGCTAGTAGAATCAGAAAAACATCATGGTTTCATGAATCTCTCCTTGCCTGAAGAGTGATCCCAAGAAGCATTGTGGAAGAAACGGCCTATTACCGCAATTGTTCAAATGGCCTATTCTAGCAATGGCGAAAGTGCACTTTTAGACATGAGGTTCCCGGCTCACACAAACACCAGAAATGAAAAAGAGCTGATGATTCATGTTCTCCCTAGCTAGTAGAATCAGAAAAACATCATGGTTTCATGAATCTCTCCTTGCCTGAAGAGTGATCCCAAGAAGCATTGTGGAAGAAACGGCCTATTACCGCAATTGCTCAAATGGCCTATTCTAGCAATGGCGAAAGTGCACTTTTAGACATGAGGTTCCCGGCTCAGCCAAAGACCAGATTTGAAAAAGAGCTGATGATTCATGTTCTCCCTACCTAGTAGAATCAGAAAAACATCATGGTTTCATGAATCTCTCCTTGCCTGAAGAGTGATCCCAAGAAGCATTGTGGAAGAAACGGCCTATTACCGCAATTGTTCAAATGGCCTATTCTAGCAATGGCGAAAGTGCACTTTTAGACATGAGTTTCCCGGCTCAGCCAAAGACCAGATTTCAAAAAGAGCTGATGATTCATGTTCTCCCTAGGTAGTAGAATCAGAAAAACATCATGGTTTCATGAATCTCTCCTTGCCTGAAGAGTGATCCCAAGAAGCATTGTGGAAGAAACGGCCTATTACCGCAATTGTTCAAATGGCCTATTCTAGCAATGGCGAAACTCCACTTTTAGACATGAGGTTCCCGGCTGACACAAACACCAGAAATGAAAAAGAGCTGATGATTCATGTTCTCCCTAGCTAGTAGAATCAGAAAAACATCAAGCTTTCATGAATCTCTCCTTGCCTGAAGAGTGATCCCAAGAAGCATTGTGGAAGAAACGGCCTTTTACCGCAATTGCTCAAATAGCCTATTCTAGCAATGGCGAAAGTGCACTTTTAGACATGAGGTTCCCGGCTCAGCCAAAGACCAGATTTGAAAAGAGGTGATGATTCATGTTCACCCTAGGTAGTAGAATCAGAAAAACATCATGGTTTCATGAATCTCTCCTTGCCTGAAGAGTGATCCCAAGAAGCATTGTGGAAGAAACGGCCTATTACCGCAATTGTTCAAATGGCCTATTCTAGCAATGGCGAAAGTGCACTTTTAGACATGAGGTTCCCGGCTCAGCCAAAGACCAGATTTCAAAAAGAGCTGATGATTCATGTTCTCCCTAGCTAGTAGAATCAGAAAAACATCATGGTTTCATGAATCTCTCCTTGCCTGAAGAGTGATCCCAAGAAGCATTGTGGAAGAAACGGCCTATTACCGCAATTGTTCAAATGGCCTATTCTAGCAATGGCGAAACTGCACTTTTAGACATGAGGTTCCCGGCTGACACAAACACCAGAAATGAAAAAGAGCTGATGATTCATGTTCTCCCTAGCTAGTAGAATCAGAAAAACATCATGGTTTCATGAATCTCTCCTTGCCTGAAGAGTGATCCCAAGAAGCATTGTGGAAGAAACGGCCTATTACCGCAATTGCTCAAATGGCCTATTCTAGCAATGGCGAAAGTGCACTTTTAGACATGAGGTTCCCGGCTCAGCCAAAGACCAGATTTGAAAAGAGCTGATGATTCATGTACTCCCTACCTAGTAGAATCAGAAAAACATCATGGTTTCATGAATCTCTCCTTGCCTGAAGAGTGATCCCAAGAAGCATTGTGGAAGAAACGGCCTATTACCGCAATTGTTCAAATGGCCTATTCTAGCAATGGCGAAAGTGCACTTTTAGACATGAGGTTCCCGGCTCAGCCAAAGACCAGATTTGAAAAAGAGCTGATGATTCATGTTCTCCCTAGGTAGTAGAATCAGAAAAACATCATGGTTTCATGAATCTCTCCTTGCCTGAAGAGTGATCCCAAGAAGCATTGTGGAAGAAACGGCCTATTACCGCAATTGTTCAAATGGCCTATTCTAGCAATGGCGAAACTGCACTTTTAGACATGAGGTTCCCGGCTGACACAAACACCAGAAATGAAAAAGAGCTGATGATTCATGTTCTCCCTAGCTAGTAGAATCAGAAAAACATCATGGTTTCATGAATCTCTCCTTGCCTGAAGAGTGATCCCAAGAAGCATTGTGGAAGAAACGGCCTATTACCGCAATTGCTCAAATGGCCTATTCTAGCAATGGCGAAAGTGCACTTTTAGACATGAGGTTCCCGGCTCAGCCAAAGACCAGATTTGAAAAAGAGCTGATGATTCATGTTCTCCCTAGCTAGTAGAATCAGAAAAACATCATGGTTTCATGAATCTCTCCTTGCCTGAAGAGTGATCCCAAGAAGCATTGTGGAAGAAACGGCCTATTACCGCAATTGTTCAAATGGCCTATTCTAGCAATGGCGAAAGTGCACTTTTAGACATGAGGTTCCCGGCTCAGCCAAAGACCAGATTTGAAAAAGAGCTGATGATTCATGTTCTCCCTAGGTAGTAGAATCAGAAAAACATCATGGTTTCATGAATCTCTCCTTGCCTGAAGAGTGATCCCAAGAAGCATTGTGGAAGAAACGGCCTATTACCGCAATTGTTCAAATGGCCTATTCTAGCAATGGCGAAACTCCACTTTTAGACATGAGGTTCCCGGCTGACACAAACACCAGAAATGAAAAAGAGCTGATGATTCATGTTCTCCCTAGCTAGTAGAATCAGAAAAACATCAAGCTTTCATGAATCTCTCCTTGCCTGAAGAGTGATCCCAAGAAGCATTGTGGAAGAAACGGCCTTTTACCGCAATTGCTCAAATAGCCTATTCTAGCAATGGCGAAAGTGCACTTTTAGACATGAGGTTCCCGGCTCAGCCAAAGACCAGATTTGAAAAAGAGGTGATGATTCATGTTCACCCTAGGTAGTAGAATCAGAAAAACATCATGGTTTCATGAATCTCTCCTTGCCTGAAGAGTGATCCCAAGAAGCATTGTGGAAGAAACGGCCTATTACCGCAATTGTTCAAATGGCCTATTCTAGCAATGGCGAAAGTGCACTTTTAGACATGAGGTTCCCGGCTCAGCCAAAGACCAGATTTGAAAAAGAGCTGATGATTCATGTTCTCCCTAGCTAGTAGAATCAGAAAAACATCATGGTTTCATGAATCTCTCCTTGCCTGAAGAGTGATCCCAAGAAGCATTGTGGAAGAAACGGCCTATTACCGCAATTGTTCAAATGGCCTATTCTAGCAATGGCGAAAGTGCACTTTTAGACATGAGGTTCCCGGCTCAGCCAAAGACCAGATTTGGAAAAGAGCTGATGATTCATGTTCTCCCTAGCTAGTAGAATCAGAAAAACATCATGGTTTCATGAATCTCTCCTTGCCTGAAGAGTGATCCCAAGAAGCATTGTGGAAGAAACGGCCTATTACCGCAATTGTTCAAATGGCCTATTCTAGCAATGGCGAAAGTGCACTTTTAGACATGAGGTTCCCGGCTCAGCCAAAGACCAGATTTGAAAAAGAGCTGATGATTCATGTTCTCCCTAGCTAGTAGAATCAGAAAAACATCATGGTTTCATGAATCTCTCCTTGCCTGAAGAGTGATCCCAAGAAGCATTGTGGAAGAAACGGCCTATTACCGCAATTGTTCAAATGGCCTATTCTAGCAATGGCGAAACTGCACTTTTAGACATGAGGTTCCCGGCTGACACAAACACCAGAAATGAAAAAGAGCTGATGATTCATGTTCTCCCTAGCTAGTAGAATCAGAAAAACATCAAGCTTTCATGAATCTCTCCTTGCCTGAAGAGTGATCCCAAGAAGCATTGTGGAAGAAACGGCCTATTACCGCAATTGCTCAAATGGCCTATTCTAGCAATGGCGAAAGTGCACTTTTAGACATGAGGTTCCCGGCTCAGCCAAAGACCAGATTTGAAAAAGAGCTGATGATTCATGTTCACCCTAGGTAGTAGAATCAGAAAAACATCATGGTTTCATGAATCTCTCCTTGCCTGAAGAGTGATCCCAAGAAGCATTGTGGAAGAAACGGCCTATTACCGCAATTGTTCAAATGGCCTATTCTACCAATGGCGAAAGTGCACTTTTAGACATGAGTTTCCCGGCTCAGCCAAAGACCAGATTTCAAAAAGAGCTGATGATTCATGTTCTCCCTAGGTATTAGAATCAGAAAAACATCATGGTTTCATGAATCTCTCCTTGCCTGAAGAGTGATCCCAAGAAGCATTGTGGAAGAAACGGCCTATTACCGCAATTGTTCAAATGGCCTATTCTAGCAATGGCGAAACTCCACTTTTAAACATGAGGTTCCCGGCTGACACAAACACCAGAAATGAAAAAGAGCTGATGATTCATGTTCTCCCTAGCTAGTAGAATCAGAAAAACATCAAGCTTTCATGAATCTCTCCTTGCCTGAAGAGTGATCCCAAGAAGCATTGTGGAAGAAACGGCCTTTTACCGCATTTGCTCAAATAGCCTATTCTAGCAATGGCGAAAGTGCACTTTTAGACATGAGGTTCCCGGCTCAGCCAAAGACCAGATTTGAAAAAGAGGTGATGATTCATGTTCACCCTAGGTAGTAGAATCAGAAAAACATCATGGTTTCATGAATCTCTCCTTGCCTGAAGAGTGATCCCAAGAAGCATTGTGGAAGAAACGGCCTATTACCGCAATTGTTCAAATGGCCTATTCTAGCAATGGCGAAAGTGCACTTTTAGACATCAGGTTCCCGGCTCAGCCAGACACCAGATCTGAAAAAGAGCTGAGTGTTCATGTTCTCCCTACCTAGTAGAATCAGAAAAACATCATCGTTTCATGCATCTCTCCTTGCTTGAAGAGTGATCCTAAGGAGCATTGTCGAAGAAACGGACCATTACCGCAATTGTTCAAATGGCGTATTCTAGCAATGGCGAAACTGCACTTTTAGACAAGAGGTTCCCGGCTCAGCCAAAGACCAGATTTGAAAAAGAGCTGATGATTCATGTTCTCCCTAGGTAGTAGAATCAGAAAAACATCATGGTTTCATGAATCTCTCCTTGCCTGAAGAGTGATCCCAAGAAGCATTGTGGAAGAAACGGCCTATTACTGCAATTGCTCAAATGGCATATTATTGCAATGCCGAAAGTGCACTTTTAGACATGAGGTTCCCGGCTGACACAAACACCAGAAATGAAAAAGAGTTGATGATTCATGTTCTCCCTAGCTAGTAGAATCAGAAAAAGATCAAGCTTTCATGAATCTCTCCTTGCCTGAAGAGTGATCCCAAGAAGCATTGTGGAAGAAACGGCCTTTTACCGCAATTGCTCAAATAGCCTATTCTAGCAATGGCGAAAGTGCACTTTTAGACATGAGGTTCCCGGCTCAGCCAAAGACCAGATTTGAAAAAGAGGTGATGATTCATGTTCACCCTAGGTAGTAGAATCAGAAAAACATCATGGTTTCATGAATCTCTCCTTGCCTGAAGAGTGATCCCAAGAAGCATTGTGGAAGAAACGGCCTATTACCGCAATTGTTCAAATGGCCTATTCTACCAATGGCGAAAGTGCACTTTTAGACATGAGTTTCCCGGCTCAGCCAAAGACCAGATTTCAAAAAGAGCTGATGATTCATGTTCTCCCTAGCTAGTAGAATCAGAAAAACATCATGGTTTCATGAATCTCTCCTTGCCTGAAGAGTGATCCCAAGAAGCATTGTGGAAGAAACGGCCTATTACCGCAATTGTTCAAATGGCCTATTCTAGCAATGGCGAAAGTGCACTTTTAGACATGAGGTTCCCGGCTCAGCCAAAGACCAGATTTGAAAAAGAGCTGATGATTCATGTTCTCCCTAGCTAGTAGAATCAGAAAAACATCATGGTTTCATGAATCTCTCCTTGCCTGAAGAGTGATCCCAAGAAGCATTGTGGAAGAAACGGCCTATTACCGCAATTGTTCAAATGGCCTATTCTAGCAATGGCGAAAGTGCACTTTTAGACATGAGGTTCCCGGCTCAGCCAAAGACCAGATTTGAAAAGAGCTGATGATTCATGTTCTCCCTAGCTAGTAGAATCAGAAAAACATCATGGTTTCATGAATCTCTCCTTGCCTGAAGAGTGATCCCAAGAAGCATTGTGGAAGAAACGGCCTATTACCGCAATTGTTCAAATGGCCTATTCTAGCAATGGCGAAAGTGCACTTTTAGACATGAGGTTCCCGGCTCAGCCAAAGACCAGATTTGAAAAAGAGCTGATGATTCATGTTCTCCCTACCTAGTAGAATCAGAAAAACATCATGGTTTCATGAATCTCTCCTTGCCTGAAGAGTGATCCCAAGAAGCATTGTGGAAGAAACGGCCTATTACCGCAATTGCTCAAATGGCCTATTCTAGCAATGGCGAAAGTGCACTTTTAGACATCAGGTTCCCGGCTCAGCCAGACACCAGATCTGAAAAAGAGCTGAGTGTTCATGTTCTCCCTACCTAGTAGAATCAGAAAAACATCATCGTTTCATGCATCTCTCCTTGCTTGAAGAGTGATCCTAAGGAGCATTGTCGAAGAAACGGACCATTACCGCAATTGTTCAAATGGCGTATTCTAGCAATCGCGAAAGTGCACTTTTAGACATGAGGTTCCCGGCTCAGCCAAAGACCAGATTTGAAAAAGAGCTGATGATTCATGTTCTCCCTAGGTAGTAGAATCAGAAAAACATCATGGTTTCATGAATCTCTCCTTGCCTGAAGAGTGATCCCAAGAAGCATTGTGGAAGAAACGGCCTATTACCGCAATTGTTCAAATGGCCTATTCTAGCAATGGCGAAACTGCACTTTTAGACATGAGGTTCCCGGCTCACACAAACACCAGAAATGAAAAAGAGCTGATGATTCATGTTCTCCCTAGCTAGTAGAATCAGAAAAACATCATGGTTTCATGAATCTCTCCTTGCCTGAAGAGTGATCCCAAGAAGCATTGTGGAAGAAACGGCCTATTACCGCAATTGCTCAAATGGCCTATTCTAGCAATGGCGAAAGTGCACTTTTAGACATGAGGTTCCCGGCTCAGCCAAAGACCAGATTTGAAAAAGAGCTGATGATTCATGTTCTCCCTAGGTAGTAGAATCAGAAAAACATCATGGTTTCATGAATCTCTCCTTGCCTGAAGAGTGATCCCAAGAAGCATTGTGGAAGAAACGGCCTATTACCGCAATTGTTCAAATGGCCTATTCTAGCAATGGCGAAAGTGCACTTTTAGACATGAGGTTCCCGGCTCAGCCAAAGACCAGATTTGAAAAAGAGCTGATGATTCATGTTCTCCCTAGCTAGTAGAATCAGAAAAACATCATGGTTTCATGAATCTCTCCTTGCCTGAAGAGTGATCCCAAGAAGCATTGTGGAAGAAACGGCCTATTACCGCAATTGCTCAAATGGCCTATTCTAGCAATGGCGAAAGTGCACTTTTAGACATGAGGTTCCCGGCTCAGCCAAAGACCAGATTTGAAAAAGAGCTGATGATTCATGTTCTCCCTAGCTAGTAGAATCAGAAAAACATCATGGTTTCATGAATCTCTCCTTGCCTGAAGAGTGATCCCAAGAAGCATTGTGGAAGAAACGGCCTATTACCGCAATTGTTCAAATGGCCTATTCTAGCAATGGCGAAAGTGCACTTTTAGACATGAGGTTCCCGGCTCAGCCAAAGACCAGATTTCAAAAAGAGCTGATGATTCATGTTCTCCCTAGCTAGTAGAATCAGAAAAACATCATGGTTTCATGAATCTCTCCTTGCCTGAAGAGTGATCCCAAGAAGCATTGTGGAAGAAACGGCCTATTACCGCAATTGTTCAAATGGCCTATTCTAGCAATGGCGAAACTCCACTTTTAGACATGAGGTTCCCGGCTGACACAAACACCAGAAATGAAAAAGAGCTGATGATTCATGTTCTCCCTAGCTAGTAGAATCAGAAAAACATCAAGCTTTCATGAATCTCTCCTTGCCTGAAGAGTGATCCCAAGAAGCATTGTGGAAGAAACGGCCTTTTACCGCAATTGCTCAAATAGCCTATTCTAGCAATGGCGAAAGTGCACTTTTAGACATGAGGTTCCCGGCTCAGCCAAAGACCAGATTTGAAAAAGAGGTGATGATTCATGTTCACCCTAGGTAGTAGAATCAGAAAAACATCATGGTTTCATGAATCTCTCCTTGCCTGAAGAGTGATCCCAAGAAGCATTGTGGAAGAAACGGCCTATTACCGCAATTGTTCAAATGGCCTATTCTACCAATGGCGAAAGTGCACTTTTAGACATGAGTTTCCCGGCTCAGCCAAAGACCAGATTTCAAAAAGAGCTGATGATTCATGTTCTCCCTAGGTATTAGAATCAGAAAAACATCATGGTTTCATGAATCTCTCCTTGCCTGAAGAGTGATCCCAAGAAGCATTGTGGAAGAAACGGCCTATTACCGCAATTGTTCAAATGGCCTATTCTAGCAATGGCGAAACTCCACTTTTAGACATGAGGTTCCCGGCTGACACAAACACCAGAAATGAAAAAGAGCTGATGATTCATGTTCTCCCTAGCTAGTAGAATCAGAAAAACATCAAGCTTTCATGAATCTCTCCTTGCCTGAAGAGTGATCCCAAGAAGCATTGTGGAAGAAACGGCCTTTTACCGCAATTGCTCAAATAGCCTATTCTAGCAATGGCGAAAGTGCACTTTTAGACATGAGGTTCCCGGCTCAGCCAAAGACCAGATTTGAAAAAGAGGTGATGATTCATGTTCACCCTAGGTAGTAGAATCAGAAAAACATCATGGTTTCATGAATCTCTCCTTGCCTGAAGAGTGATCCCAAGAAGCATTGTGGAAGAAACGGCCTATTACCGCAATTGTTCAAATGGCCTATTCTAGCAATGGCGAAAGTGCACTTTTAGACATCAGGTTCCCGGCTCAGCCAGACACCAGATCTGAAAAAGAGCTGATGATTCATGTTCTCCCTACCTAGTAGAATCAGAAAAACATCATGGTTTCATGAATCTCTCCTTGCCTGAAGAGTGATCCCAAGAAGCATTGTGGAAGAAACGGCCTATTACCGCAATTGTTCAAATGGCCTATTCTAGCAATGGCGAAAGTGCACTTTTAGACATGAGGTTCCCGGCTCAGCCAAAGACCAGATTTGAAAAGAGCTGATGATTCATGTTCTCCCTAGGTAGTAGAATCAGAAAAACATCATGGTTTCATGAATCTCTCCTTGCCTGAAGAGTGATCCCAAGAAGCATTGTGGAAGAAACGGCCTATTACCGCAATTGTTCAAATGGCCTATTCTAGCAATGGCGAAACTGCACTTTTAGACATGAGGTTCCCGGCTCACACAAACACCAGAAATGAAAAAGAGCTGATGATTCATGTTCTCCCTAGCTAGTAGAATCAGAAAAACATCATGGTTTCATGAATCTCTCCTTGCCTGAAGAGTGATCCCAAGAAGCATTGTGGAAGAAACGGCCTATTACCGCAATTGCTCAAATGGCCTATTCTAGCAATGGCGAAAGTGCACTTTTAGACATGAGGTTCCCGGCTCAGCCAAAGACCAGATTTGAAAAGAGCTGATGATTCATGTTCTCCCTAGGTAGTAGAATCAGAAAAACATCATGGTTTCATGAATCTCTCCTTGCCTGAAGAGTGATCCCAAGAAGCATTGTGGAAGAAACGGCCTATTACCGCAATTGTTCAAATGGCCTATTCTAGCAATGGCGAAACTGCACTTTTAGACATGAGGTTCCCGGCTCAGACAAACACCAGATTTGAAAAAGAGCTGATGATTCATGTTCTCCCTAGGTAGTAGAATCAGAAAAACATCATGGTTTCATGAATCTCTCCTTGCCTGAAGAGTGATCCCAAGAAGCATTGTGGAAGAAACGGCCTATTACCGCAATTGTTCAAATGGCCTATTCTAGCAATGGCGAAACTGCACTTTTAGACATGAGGTTCCCGGCTCACACAAACACCAGAAATGAAAAAGAGCTGATGATTCATGTTCTCCCTAGGTAGTAGAATCAGAAAAACATCATGGTTTCATGAATCTCTCCTTGCCTGAAGAGTGATCCCAAGAAGCATTGCAGTTTCGCCATTGCTAGAATAGGCCATTTGAGCAATTGCGGTAATAGGCCGTTTCTTCCACAATGCTTCTTGGGATCACTCTTCAGGCAAGGAGAGATTCATGAAACCATGATGTTTTTCTGATTCTACTACCTAGGGAGAACATGAATCATCAGCTCTTTTTCAAATCTGGTGTTTGGCTGAGCCGGGAACCTCATGTCTAAAAGTGCAGTTTCGCCATTGCTAGAATAGGCCATTTGAGCAATTGCGGTAATAGGCCGTTTCTTCCACAATGCTTCTTGGGATCACTCTTCAGGCAAGGAGAGATTCATGAAACCATGATGTTTTTCTGATTCTACTACCTCGGGAGAACATGAATCATCAGCTCTTTTTCAAATCTGGTGTTTGTCTGAGCCGGGAACCTCATGTCTAAAAGTGCAGTTTCGCCATTGCTAGAATAGGCCATTTGAGCAATTGCGGTAATAGGCCGTTTCTTCCACAATGCTTCTTGGAATCACTCTTCAGGCAAGGAGAGATTCATGAAACCATGATGTTTTTCTGATTCTACTACCTAGGGAGAACATGAATCATCAGCTCTTTTTCATTTCTGGTGTTTGTGTGAGCCGGGAACCTCATGTCTAAAAGTGCAGTTTCGCCATTGCTAGAATAGGCCATTTGAGCAATTGCGGTAATAGGCCGTTTCTTCCACAATGCTTCTTGGGATCACTCTTCAGGCAAGGAGAGATTCATGAAACCATGATGTTTTTCTGATTCTACTACCTAGGGAGAACATGAATCATCAGCTCTTTTTCATTTCTGGTGTTTGTGTGAGCCGGGAACCTCATGTCTAAAAGTGCAGTTTCGCCATTGCTAGAATACGCCATTTGAACAATTGCGGTAATGGTCCGTTTCTTCGACAATGCTCCTTAGGATCACTCTTCAAGCAAGGAGAGATGCATGAAACGATGATGTTTTTCTGATTCTACTAGGTAGGGAGAACATGAACACTCAGCTCTTTTTCAGATCTGGTGTCTGGCTGAGCCGGGAACCTGATGTCTAAAAGTGCACTTTCGCCATTGCTAGAATAGGCCATTTGAACAATTGCGGTAATAGGCCGTTTCTTCCACAATGCTTCTTGGGATCACTCTTCAGGCAAGGAGAGATTCATGAAACCATGATGTTTTTCTGATTCTACTACCTAGGGTGAACATGAATCATCACCTCTTTTTCAAATCTGGTCTTTGGCTGAGCCGGGAACCTCATGTCTAAAAGTGCACTTTCGCCATTGCTAGAATAGGCTATTTGAGCAAATGGGGTAAAAGGCCGTTTCTTCCACAATGCTTCTTGGGATCACTCTTCAGGCAAGGAGAGATTCATGAAAGCTTGATGTTTTTCTGATTCTACTAGCTAGGGAGAACATGAATCATCAGCTCTTTTTCATTTCTGGTGTTTGTGTCAGCCGGGAACCTCATGTTTAAAAGTGGAGTTTCGCCATTGCTAGAATAGGCCATTTGAACAATTGCGGTAATAGGCCGTTTCTTCCACAATGCTTCTTGGGATCACTCTTCAGGCAAGGAGAGATTCATGAAACCATGATGTTTTTCTGATTCTACTACCTAGGGAGAACATGAATCATCAGCTCTTTTTCAAATCTGGTGTTTGGCTGAGCCGGGAACCTCATGTCTAAAAGTGCAGTTTCGCCATTGCTAGAATAGGCCATTTGAGCAATTGCGGTAATAGGCCGTTTCTTCCACAATGCTTCTTGGGATCACTCTTCAGGCAAGGAGAGATTCATGAAACCATGATGTTTTTCTGATTCTACTACCTAGGGAGAACATGAATCATCAGCTCTTTTTCAAATCTGGTGTTTGGCTGAGCCGGGAACCTCATGTCTAAAAGTGCAGTTTCGCCATTGCTAGAATAGGCCATTTGAGCAATTGCGGTAATAGGCCGTTTCTTCCACAATGCTTCTTGGGATCACTCTTCAGGCAAGGAGAGATTCATGAAACCATGATGTTTTTCTGATTCTACTACCTAGGGAGAACATGAATCATCAGCTCTTTTCAAATCTGGTGTTTGTGTGAGCCGGGAACCTCATGTCTAAAAGTGCAGTTTCGCCATTGCTAGAATAGGCCATTTGAGCAATTGCGGTAATAGGCCGTTTCTTCCACAATGCTTCTTGGGATCACTCTTCAGGCAAGGAGAGATTCATGAAACCATGATGTTTTTCTGATTCTACTACCTAGGGAGAACATGAATCATCAGCTCTTTTTCAAATCTGGTGTTTGGCTGAGCCGGGAACCTCATGTCTAAAAGTGCAGTTTCGCCATTGCTAGAATAGGCCATTTGAGCAATTGCGGTAATAGGCCGTTTCTTCCACAATGCTTCTTGGGATCACTCTTCAGGCAAGGAGAGATTCATGAAACCATGATGTTTTTCTGATTCTACTACCTAGGGAGAACATGAATCATCAGCTCTTTTTCAAATCTGGTGTTTGTGTGAGCCGGGAACCTCATGTCTAAAAGTGCAGTTTCGCCATTGCTAGAATAGGCCATTTGAGCAATTGCGGTAATAGGCCGTTTCTTCCACAATGCTTCTTGGGATCACTCTTCAGGCAAGGAGAGATTCATGAAACCATGATGTTTTTCTGATTCTACTACCTAGGGAGAACATGAATCATCAGCTCTTTTTCAAATCTGGTGTTTGGCTGAGCCGGGAACCTCATGTCTAAAAGTGCAGTTTCGCCATTGCTAGAATAGGCCATTTGAGCAATTGCGGTAATAGGCCGTTTCTTCCACAATGCTTCTTGGGATCACTCTTCAGGCAAGGAGAGATTCATGAAACCATGATGTTTTTCTGATTCTACTACCTAGGGAGAACATGAATCATCAGCTCTTTTTCAAATCTGGTGTTTGGCTGAGCCGGGAACCTCATGTCTAAAAGTGCAGTTTCGCCATTGCTAGAATAGGCCATTTGAGCAATTGCGGTAATAGGCCGTTTCTTCCACAATGCTTCTTGGGATCACTCTTCAGGCAAGGAGAGATTTATGAAACCATGATGTTTTTCTAATTCTACTAACTAGGGAGAACATGAATCATCAGCTCTTTTTTAAATCTGGTGTTTGTGTGAGCCGGGAACCTCATGTCTAAAAGTGCAGTTTCGCCATTGCTAGAATAGGCCATTTGAGCAATTGCGGTAATAGGCCGTTTCTTCCACAATGCTTCTTGGGATCACTCTTCAGGCAAGGAGAGATTCATGAAACCATGATGTTTTTCTGATTCTACTACCTAGGGAGAACATGAATCATCAGCTCTTCTTCATTTCTGGTGTTTGGCTGAGCCGGGAACCTCATGTCTAAAAGTGCAGTTTCGCCATTGCTAGAATAGGCCATTTGAGCAATTGCGGTAATAGGCCGTTTCTTCCACAATGCTTCTTGGGATCACTCTTCAGGCAAGGAGAGATTCATGAAACCATGATGTTTTTCTGATTCTACTACCTAGGGAGAACATGAATCATCAGCTCTTTTTCAAATCTGGTGTTTGGCTGAGCCGGGAACCTCATGTCTAAAAGTGCAGTTTCGCCATTGCTAGAATAGGCCATTTGAGCAATTGCGGTAATAGGCCGTTTCTTCCACAATGCTTCTTGGGATCACTCTTCAGGCAAGGAGAGATTCATGAAACCATGATGTTTTTCTGATTCTACTACCTAGGGAGAACATGAATCATCAGCTCTTTTTCAAATCTGGTGTTTGGCTGAGCCGGGAACCTCATGTCTAAAAGTGCAGTTTCGCCATTGCTAGAATAGGCCATTTGAGCAATTGCGGTAATAGGCCGTTTCTTCCACAATGCTTCTTGGGATCACTCTTCAGGCAAGGAGAGATTCATGAAACCATGATGTTTTTCTGATTCTACTACCTAGGGAGAACATGAATCATCAGCTCTTTTTCAAATCTGGTGTTTGGCTGAGCCGGGAACCTCATGTCTAAAAGTGCAGTTTCGCCATTGCTAGAATAGGCCATTTGAGCAATTGCGGTAATAGGCCGTTTCTTCCACAATGCTTCTTGGGATCACTCTTCAGGCAAGGAGAGATTCATGAAACCATGATGTTTTTCTGATTCTACTACCTAGGGAGAACATGAATCATCAGCTCTTTTCAATTCTGGTGTTTGTGTGAGCCGGGAACCTCATGTCTAAAAGTGCAGTTTCGCCATTGCTAGAATAGGCCATTTGAGCAATTGCGGTAATAGGCCGTTTCTTCCACAATGCTTCTTGGGATCACTCTTCAGGCAAGGAGAGATTCATGAAACCATGATGTTTTTCTGATTCTACTACCTAGGGAGAACATGAATCATCAGCTCTTTTTCAAATCTGGTGTTTGTCTGAGCCGGGAACCTCATGTCTAAAAGTGCAGTTTCGCCATTGCTAGAATAGGCCATTTGAGCAATTGCGGTAATAGGCCGTTTCTTCCACAATGCTTCTTGGGATCACTCTTCAGGCAAGGAGAGATTCATGAAACCATGATGTTTTTCTGATTCTACTACCTAGGGAGAACATGAATCATCAGCTCTTTTTCAAATCTGGTGTTTGGGTGAGCCGGGAACCTCATGTCTAAAAGTGCAGTTTCGCCATTGCTAGAATAGGCCATTTGAGCAATTGCGGTAATAGGCCGTTTTTCCACAATGCTTCTTCGGATCACTCTTCAGGCAAGGAGAGATTCATGAAACCATGATGTTTTTCTGATTCTACTAGCTAGGGAGAACATGAATCATCAGCTCTTTTTCAAATCTGGTGTTTGTGTGAGCCGGGAACCTCATGTCTAAAAGTGCAGTTTCGCCATTGCTAGAATAGGCCATTTGAGCAATTGCGGTAATAGGCCGTTTCTTCCACAATGCTTCTTGGGATCACTCTTCAGGCAAGGAGAGATTCATGAAACCATGATGTTTTTCTGATTCTACTACCTAGGGAGAACATGAATCATCAGCTCTTTTTCAAATCTGGTGTTTGGCTGAGCCGGGAACCTCATGTCTAAAAGTGCAGTTTCGCCATTGCTAGAATAGGCCATTTGAGCAATTGCGGTAATAGGCCGTTTCTTCCACAATGCTTCTTGGGATCACTCTTCAGGCAAGGAGAGATTCATGAAACCATGATGTTTTTCTGATTCTACTACCTAGGGAGAACATGAATCATCAGCTCTTTTTCAAATCTGGTGTTTGGCTGAGCCGGGAACCTCATGTCTAAAAGTGCAGTTTCGCCATTGCTAGAATAGGCCATTTGAGCAATTGCGGTAATAGGCCGTTTCTTCCACAATGCTTCTTGGGATCACTCTTCAGGCAAGGAGAGATTCATGAAACCATGATGTTTTTCTGATTCTACTACCTAGGGAGAACATGAATCATCAGCTCTTTTTCAAATCTGGTGTTTGGCTGAGCCGGGAACCTCATGTCTAAAAGTGCAGTTTCGCCATTGCTAGAATAGGCCATTTGAGCAATTGCGGTAATAGGCCGTTTCTTCCACAATGCTTCTTGGGATCACTCTTCAGGCAAGGAGAGATTCATGAAACCATGATGTTTTTCTGATTCTACTACCTAGGGAGAACATGAATCATCAGCTCTTTTTCAAATCTGGTGTTTGGCTGAGCCGGGAACCTCATGTCTAAAAGTGCAGTTTCGCCATTGCTAGAATAGGCCATTTGAGCAATTGCGGTAATAGGCCGTTTCTTCCACAATGCTTCTTGGGATCACTCTTCAGGCAAGGAGAGATTCATGAAACCATGATGTTTTTCTGATTCTACTACCTAGGGAGAACATGAATCATCAGCTCTTTTTCAAATCTGGTGTTTGGCTGAGCCGGGAACCTCATGTCTAAAAGTGCAGTTTCGCCATTGCTAGAATAGGCCATTTGAGCAATTGCGGTAATAGGCCGTTTCTTCCACAATGCTTCTTGGGATCACTCTTCAGGCAAGGAGAGATTCATGAAACCATGATGTTTTTCTGATTCTACTACCTAGGGAGAACATGAATCATCAGCTCTTTTTCAAATCTGGTGTTTGGCTGAGCCGGGAACCTCATGTCTAAAAGTGCAGTTTCGCCATTGCTAGAATAGGCCATTTGAGCAATTGCGGTAATAGGCCGTTTCTTCCACAATGCTTCTTGGGATCACTCTTCAGGCAAGGAGAGATTCATGAAACCATGATGTTTTTCTGATTCTACTACCTAGGGAGAACATGAATCATCAGCTCTTTTTCAAATCTGGTGTTTGGCTGAGCCGGGAACCTCATGTCTAAAAGTGCAGTTTCGCCATTGCTAGAATAGGCCATTTGAGCAATTGCGGTAATAGGCCGTTTCTTCCACAATGCTTCTTGGGATCACTCTTCAGGCAAGGAGAGATTCATGAAACCATGATGTTTTTCTGATTCTACTACCTAGGGAGAACATGAATCATCAGCTCTTTTTCAAATCTGGTGTTTGGCTGAGCCGGGAACCTCATGTCTAAAAGTGCAGTTTCGCCATTGCTAGAATAGGCCATTTGAGCAATTGCGGTAATAGGCCGTTTCTTCCACAATGCTTCTTGGGATCACTCTTCAGGCAAGGAGAGATTCATGAAACCATGATGTTTTTCTGATTCTACTACCTAGGGAGAACATGAATCATCAGCTCTTTTTCAAATCTGGTGTTTGGCTGAGCCGGGAACCTCATGTCTAAAAGTGCAGTTTCGCCATTGCTAGAATAGGCCATTTGAGCAATTGCGGTAATAGGCCGTTTCTTCCACAATGCTTCTTGGGATCACTCTTCAGGCAAGGAGAGATTCATGAAACCATGATGTTTTTCTGATTCTACTACCTAGGGAGAACATGAATCATCAGCTCTTTTTCAAATCTGGTGTTTGGCTGAGCCGGGAACCTCATGTCTAAAAGTGCAGTTTCGCCATTGCTAGAATAGGCCATTTGAGCAATTGCGGTAATAGGCCGTTTCTTCCACAATGCTTCTTGGGATCACTCTTCAGGCAAGGAGAGATTCATGAAACCATGATGTTTTTCTGATTCTACTACCTAGGGAGAACATGAATCATCAGCTCTTTTTCAAATCTGGTGTTTGGCTGAGCCGGGAACCTCATGTCTAAAAGTGCAGTTTCGCCATTGCTAGAATAGGCCATTTGAGCAATTGCGGTAATAGGCCGTTTCTTCCACAATGCTTCTTGGGATCACTCTTCAGGCAAGGAGAGATTCATGAAACCATGATGTTTTTCTGATTCTACTACCTAGGGAGAACATGAATCATCAGCTCTTTTTCAAATCTGGTGTTTGGCTGAGCCGGGAACCTCATGTCTAAAAGTGCAGTTTCGCCATTGCTAGAATAGGCCATTTGAGCAATTGCGGTAATAGGCCGTTTCTTCCACAATGCTTCTTGGGATCACTCTTCAGGCAAGGAGAGATTCATGAAACCATGATGTTTTTCTGATTCTACTACCTAGGGAGAACATGAATCATCAGCTCTTTTTCAAATCTGGTGTTTGGCTGAGCCGGGAACCTCATGTCTAAAAGTGCAGTTTCGCCATTGCTAGAATAGGCCATTTGAGCAATTGCGGTAATAGGCCGTTTCTTCCACAATGCTTCTTGGGATCACTCTTCAGGCAAGGAGAGATTCATGAAACCATGATGTTTTTCTGATTCTACTACCTAGGGAGAACATGAATCATCAGCTCTTTTTCAAATCTGGTGTTTGTGTGAGCCGGGAACCTCATGTCTAAAAGTGCAGTTTCGCCATTGCTAGAATAGGCCATTTGAGCAATTGCGGTAATAGGCCGTTTCTTCCACAATGCTTCTTGGGATCACTCTTCAGGCAAGGAGAGATTCATGAAACCATGATGTTTTTCTGATTCTACTACCTAGGGAGAACATGAATCATCAGCTCTTTTTCAAATCTGGTGTTTGGCTGAGCCGGGAACCTCATGTCTAAAAGTGCAGTTTCGCCATTGCTAGAATAGGCCATTTGAGCAATTGCGGTAATAGGCCGTTTCTTCCACAATGCTTCTTGGGATCACTCTTCAGGCAAGGAGAGATTCATGAAACCATGATGTTTTTCTGATTCTACTACCTAGGGAGAACATGAATCATCAGCTCTTTTTCAAATCTGGTGTTTGGCTGAGCCGGGAACCTCATGTCTAAAAGTGCAGTTTCGCCATTGCTAGAATAGGCCATTTGAGCAATTGCGGTAATAGGCCGTTTCTTCCACAATGCTTCTTGGGATCACTCTTCAGGCAAGGAGAGATTCATGAAACCATGATGTTTTTCTGATTCTACTAGCTAGGGAGAACATGAATCATCAGCTCTTTTTCAAATCTGGTGTTTGTGTGAGCCGGGAACCTCATGTCTAAAAGTGCAGTTTCGCCATTGCTAGAATAGGCCATTTGAGCAATTGCGGTAATAGGCCGTTTCTTCCACAATGCTTCTTGGGATCACTCTTCAGGCAAGGAGAGATTCATGAAACCATGATGTTTTTCTGATTCTACTACCTAGGGAGAACATGAATCATCAGCTCTTTTTCAAATCTGGTGTTTGGCTGAGCCGGGAACCTCATGTCTAAAAGTGCAGTTTCGCCATTGCTAGAATAGGCCATTTGAGCAATTGCGGTAATAGGCCGTTTCTTCCACAATGCTTCTTGGGATCACTCTTCAGGCAAGGAGAGATTCATGAAACCATGATGTTTTTCTGATTCTACTACCTAGGGAGAACATGAATCATCAGCTCTTTTTCAAATCTGGTGTTTGGCTGAGCCGGGAACCTCATGTCTAAAAGTGCAGTTTCGCCATTGCTAGAATAGGCCATTTGAGCAATTGCGGTAATAGGCCGTTTCTTCCACAATGCTTCTTGGGATCACTCTTCAGGCAAGGAGAGATTCATGAAACCATGATGTTTTTCTGATTCTACTACCTAGGGAGAACATGAATCATCAGCTCTTTTTCAAATCTGGTGTTTGTGTGAGCCGGGAACCTCATGTCTAAAAGTGCAGTTTCGCCATTGCTAGAATAGGCCATTTGAGCAATTGCGGTAATAGGCCGTTTCTTCCACAATGCTTCTTGGGATCACTCTTCAGGCAAGGAGAGATTCATGAAACCATGATGTTTTTCTGATTCTACTACCTAGGGAGAACATGAATCATCAGCTCTTTTCAAATCTGGTGTTTGTGTGAGCCGGGAACCTCATGTCTAAAAGTGCAGTTTCGCCATTGCTAGAATAGGCCATTTGAGCAATTGCGGTAATAGGCCGTTTCTTCCACAATGCTTCTTGGGATCACTCTTCAGGCAAGGAGAGATTCATGAAACCATGATGTTTTTCTGATTCTACTACCTAGGGAGAACATGAATCATCAGCTCTTTTTCATTTCTGGTGTTTGGCTGAGCCGGGAACCTCATGTCTAAAAGTGCAGTTTCGCCATTGCTAGAATAGGCCATTTGAGCAATTGCGGTAATAGGCCGTTTCTTCCACAATGCTTCTTGGGATCACTCTTCAGGCAAGGAGAGATTCATGAAACCATGATGTTTTTCTGATTCTACTACCTAGGGAGAACATGAATCATCAGCTCTTTTTCATTTCTGGTGTTTGGCTGAGCCGGGAACCTCATGTCTAAAAGTGCAGTTTCGCCATTGCTAGAATAGGCCATTTGAGCAATTGCGGTAATAGGCCGTTTCTTCCACAATGCTTCTTGGGATCACTCTTCAGGCAAGGAGAGATTCATGAAACCATGATGTTTTTCTGATTCTACTAGCTAGGGAGAACATGAATCATCAGCTCTTTTTCAATTCTGGTGTTTGTGTGAGCCGGGAACCTCATGTCTAAAAGTGCAGTTTCGCCATTGCTAGAATAGGCCATTTGAGCAATTGCGGTAATAGGCCGTTTCTTCCACAATGCTTCTTGGGATCACTCTTCAGGCAAGGAGAGATTCATGAAACCATGATGTTTTTCTGATTCTACTACCTAGGGAGAACATGAATCATCAGCTCTTTTTCAAATCTGGTGTTTGGCTGAGCCGGGAACCTCATGTCTAAAAGTGCAGTTTCGCCATTGCTAGAATAGGCCATTTGAGCAATTGCGGTAATAGGCCGTTTCTTCCACAATGCTTCTTGGGATCACTCTTCAGGCAAGGAGAGATTCATGAAACCATGATGTTTTTCTGATTCTACTAGCTAGGGAGAACATGAATCATCAGCTCTTTTCAAATCTGGTGTTTGGCTGAGCCGGGAACCTCATGTCTAAAAGTGCAGTTTCGCCATTGCTAGAATAGGCCATTTGAGCAATTGCGGTAATAGGCCGTTTCTTCCACAATGCTTCTTGGGATCACTCTTCAGGCAAGGAGAGATTCATGAAACCATGATGTTTTTCTGATTCTACTACCTAGGGAGAACATGAATCATCAGCTCTTTTCAAATCTGGTGTTTGGCTGAGCCGGGAACCTCATGTCTAAAAGTGCAGTTTCGCCATTGCTAGAATAGGCCATTTGAGCAATTGCGGTAATAGGCCGTTTCTTCCACAATGCTTCTTGGGATCACTCTTCAGGCAAGGAGAGATTCATGAAACCATGATGTTTTTCTGATTCTACTAGCTAGGGAGAACATGAATCATCAGCTCTTTTTCAAATCTGGTGTTTGTGTGAGCCGGGAACCTCATGTCTAAAAGTGCAGTTTCGCCATTGCTAGAATAGGCCATTTGAGCAATTGCGGTAATAGGCCGTTTCTTCCACAATGCTTCTTGGGATCACTCTTCAGGCAAGGAGAGATTCATGAAACCATGATGTTTTTCTGATTCTACTACCTAGGGAGAACATGAATCATCAGCTCTTTTTGAAATCTAGTGTTTGGCTGAGCCGGGAACCTCATGTCTAAAAGTGCAGTTTCGCCATTGCTAGAATAGGCCATTTGAGCAATTGCGGTAATAGGCCGTTTCTTCCACAATGCTTCTTGGGATCACTCTTCAGGCAAGGAGAGATTCATGAAACCATGATGTTTTTCTGATTCTACTAGCTAGGGAGAACATGAATCATCAGCTCTTTTTGAAATCTGGTCTTTGGCTGAGCCGGGAACCTCATGTCTAAAAGTGCAGTTTCGCCATTGCTAGAATAGGCCATTTGAGCAATTGCGGTAATAGGCCGTTTCTTCCACAATGCTTCTTGGGATCACTCTTCAGGCAAGGAGAGATTCATGAAACCATGATGTTTTTCTGATTCTACTACCTAGGGTGAACATGAATCATCACCTCTTTTTCAAATCTGGTCTTTGGCTGAGCCGGGAACCTCATGTCTAAAAGTGCACTTTCGCCATTGCTAGAATAGGCTATTTGAGCAATTGCGGTAAAAGGCCGTTTCTTCCACAATGCTTCTTGGGATCACTCTTCAGGCAAGGAGAGATTCATGAAAGCTTGATGTTTTTCTGATTCTACTAGCTAGGGAGAACATGAATCATCAGCTCTTTTTCATTTCTGGTGTTTGTGTCAGCCGGGAACCTCATGTCTAAAAGTGGAGTTTCGCCATTGCTAGAATAGGCCATTTGAACAATTGCGGTAATAGGCCGTTTCTTCCACAATGCTTCTTGGGATCACTCTTCAGGCAAGGAGAGATTCATGAAACCATGATGTTTTTCTGATTCTACTACCTAGGGAGAACATGAATCATCAGCTCTTTTTGAAATCTGGTCTTTGGCTGAGCCGGGAACCTCATGTCTAAAAGTGCAGTTTCGCCATTGCTAGAATAGGCCATTTGAGCAATTGCGGTAATAGGCCGTTTCTTCCACAATGCTTCTTGGGATCACTCTTCAGGCAAGGAGAGATTCATGAAACCATGATGTTTTTCTGATTCTACTACCTAGGGAGAACATGAATCATCAGCTCTTTTTCAAATCTGGTCTTTGGCTGAGCCGGGAACCTCATGTCTAAAAGTGCAGCTTCGCCATTGCTAGAATAGGCCATTTGAGCAATTGCGGTAATAGGCCGTTTCTTCCACAATGCTTCTTGGGATCACTCTTCAGGCAAGGAGAGATTCATGAAACCATGATGTTTTTCTGATTCTACTAGCTAGGGAGAACATGAATCATCAGCTCTTTTTCATTTCTGGTGTTTGTGTGAGCCGGGAACCTCATGTCTAAAAGTGCAGTTTCGCCATTGCTAGAATAGGCCATTTGAACAATTGCGGTAATAGGCCGTTTCTTCCACAATGCTTCTTGGGATCACTCTTCAGGCAAGGAGAGATTCATGAAACCATGATGTTTTTCTGATTCTACTACCTAGGGAGAACATGAATCATCAGCTCTTTTTGAAATCTAGTGTTTGGCTGAGCCGCGAACCTCATGTCTAAACGTGCAGTTTCCCCATTGCTACAATAGGCCATTTGAGCAATTGCGGTAATAGGCCGTTTCTTCCACAATGCTTCTTGGGATCACTCTTCAGGCAAGGAGAGATTCATGAAACCATGATGTTTTTCTGATTCTACTACCTAGGGAGAACATGAATCATCAGCTCTTTTTCAAATCTGGTCTTTGGCTGAGCCGGGAACCTCATGTCTAAAAGTGCAGTTTCGCCATTGCTAGAATAGGCCATTTGAGCAATTGCGGTAATAGGCCGTTTCTTCCACAATGCTTCTTGGGATCACTCTTCAGGCAAGGAGAGATTCATGAAACCATGATGTTTTTCTGATTCTACTACCTAGGGAGAACATGAATCATCAGCTCTTTTTCAAATCTGGTCTTTGGCTGAGCCGGGAACCTCATGTCTAAAAGTGCACTTTCGCCATTGCTAGAATAGGCCATTTGAGCAATTGCGGTAATAGGCCGTTTCTTCCACAATGCTTCTTGGGATCACTCTTCAGGCAAGGAGAGATTCATGAAACCATGATGTTTTTCTGATTCTACTACCTAGGGAGAACATGAATCATCAGCTCTTTTTCAAATCTGGTCTTTGGCTGAGCCGGGAACCTCATGTCTAAAAGTGCACTTTCGCCATTGCTAGAATAGGCCATTTGAGCAATTGCGGTAATAGGCCGTTTCTTCCACAATGCTTCTTGGGATCACTCTTCAGGCAAGGAGAGATTCATGAAACCATGATGTTTTTCTGATTCTACTACCTAGGGAGAACATGAATCATCAGCTCTTTTCAAATCTGGTGTTTGGCTGAGCCGGGAACCTCATGTCTAAAAGTGCAGTTTCGCCATTGCTAGAATAGGCCATTTGAACAATTGCGGTAATAGGCCGTTTCTTCCACAATGCTTCTTGGGATCACTCTTCAGGCAAGGAGAGATTCATGAAACCATGATGTTTTTCTGATTCTACTACCTAGGGAGAACATGAATCATCAGCTCTTTTTCAAATCTGGTGTTTGGCTGAGCCGGGAACCTCATGTCTAAAAGTGCAGTTTCGCCATTGCTAGAATAGGCCATTTGAACAATTGCGGTAATAGGCCGTTTCTTCCACAATGCTTCTTGGGATCACTCTTCAGGCAAGGAGAGATTCATGAAACCATGATGTTTTTCTGATTCTACTACCTAGGGAGAACATGAATCATCAGCTCTTTTTCAAATCTGGTCTTTGGCTGAGCCGGGAACCTCATGTCTAAAAGTGCACTTTCGCCATTGCTAGAATAGGCCATTTGAGCAATTGCGGTAATAGGCCGTTTCTTCCACAATGCTTCTTGGGATCACTCTTCAGGCAAGGAGAGATTCATGAAACCATGATGTTTTTCTGATTCTACTAGCTAGGGAGAACTTGAATCATCAGCTCTTTTTCAAATCTGGTGTTGTCTGAGCCGGGAACCTCATGTCTAAAAGTGCAGTTTCGCCATTGCTAGAATAGGCCATTTGAACAATTGCGGTAATAGGCCGTTTCTTCCACAATGCTTCTTGGGATCACTCTTCAGGCAAGGAGAGATTCATGAAACCATGATGTTTTTCTGATTCTACTAGCTAGGGAGAACATGAATCATCAGCTCTTTTTGAAATCTGGTCTTTGGCTGAGCCGGGAAGCTCATGTCTAAAAGTGTAGTTTCGCCATTGCTAGAATAGGCCATTGGAACAATTGCGGTAATAGTCCGTCCCTTCCACAATGCTTCTTGGGATCACTCTTCGGGCAAGGAGAGATTCATGAAACCATGATGTTTTTCTGATTCTACTACCTAGGGTGAACATGAATCATCAGCTCTTTTTCAAATCTGGTCTTTGGCTGAGCCGGGAACCTCATGTCAAAAAGTGCACTTTCGCCATTGCTAGAATAGGCCATTTGAACAATTGCGGTAATAGGCCGTTTCTTCCACTATGCTTCTTGGGATCACTCTTCAGGCAAGGAGAGATTCATGAAACCATGATGTTTTTCTGATTCTACTAGTTAGGGAGAACATGAATCATCAGCTCTTTTTCAAATCTGGTCTTTGGCTGAGCCGGGAACCTCATGTCTAAAAGTGCACTTTCGCCATTGCTAGAATACGCCATTTGAGCAATTGCAGTAATAGGCCGTTTCTTCCACAATGCTTCTTGGGATCACTCTTCAGGCAAGGAGAGATTCATGAAACGATGATGTTTTTCTGATTCTACTAGGTAGGGAGAACATGAACACTCAGCTCTTTTTCAAATCTGGTGTTTGTCTGAGCCGGGAACCTCATGTCTAAAAGTGCACTTTCGCCATTGCTAGAATAGGCCATTTGAACAATTGCGGTAATAGGCCGTTTCTTCCACTATGCTTCTTGGGATCACTCTTCAGGCAAGGAGAGATTCATGAAACCATGATGTTTTTCTGATTCTACTAGTTAGGGAGAACATGAATCATCAGCTCTTTTTCAAATCTGGTCTTTGGCTGAGCCGGGAACCTCATGTCTAAAAGTGCACTTTCGCCATTGCTAGAATATGCCATTTGAGCAATTGCAGTAATAGGCCGTTTCTTCCACAATGCTTCTTGGGATCACTCTTCAGGCAAGGAGAGATTCATGAAACCATGATGTTTTTCTGATTCGACCACCTAGGGAGAACATGAATCATCAGCTCTTTTTCATTTCTGGTGTTAGTGTGAGCCGGGAACCTCATGTCTAAAAGTGCAGTTTCGCCATTGCTAGAATAGGCCATTTGAACAATTGCGGTAATAGGCCGTTTCTTCCACAATGCTTCTTGGGATCACTCTTCAGGCAAGGAGAGATTCATGAAACCATGATGTTTTTCTGATTCTAATACCTAGGGAGAACATGAATCATCAGCTCTTTTTCAAATCTGGTCTTTGACTGAGCCGGGAACCTCATGTCTAAAAGTGCACTTTCGCGATTGGTAGAATACGCCATTTGAACAATTGCGGTAATGGTCCGTTTCTTCGACAATGCTCCTTAGGATCACTCTTCAAGCAAGGAGAGATGCATGAAACGATGATGTTTTTCTGATTCTACTAGGTAGGGAGAACATGAACACTCAGCTCTTTTTCAGATCTGGTGTCTGGCTGAGCCGGGAACCTGATGTCTAAAAGTGCACTTTCGCCATTGCTAGAATAGCCCATTTGAGCAATTGCGGTAATAGGCCGTTTCTTCCACAATGTTTCTTGGGATCACTCTTCAGCCAAGGAGAGATTCATGAAACCATGATGTTTTTCTGATTCTACTAGGTAGGGAGTACATGAATCATCAGCTGTTTTTGAAATCTGGTCTTTGGCTGAGCCGGGAACCTCATGTCTAAAAGTGCAGTTTCGCCATTGCTAGAATATGCCATTTGAAAAATTGCGGTAATAGGCCGTTTCTTCCACAATGCTTCTTGGGATCACTCTTCAGGCAAGGAGAGATTCATGAAATAATGATGTTTTTCTGATTCTACTAGCTAGGGAGAACATGAATCATCAGCTCTTTTTGAAATCTGGTCTTTGGCTGAGCCGGGAACCTCATGTCTAAAAGTGCACTTTCGCCATTGCTAGAATAGGCCATTTGAACAATTGCGGTAATAGGCCGTTTCTTCCACAATGCTTCTTGGGATCACTCTTCAGGCAAGGAGAGATTCATGAAACCATGATGTTTTTCTGATTCTACTACCTAGGGAGAACATGAATCATCAGCTCTTTTTCAAATCTGGTCTTTGGCTGAGCCGGGAACCTCATGTCTAAAAGTGCACTTTCGCCATTGCTAGAATAGGCCATTTGAGCAATTGCGGTAATAGGCCGTTTCTTCCACAATGCTTCTTGGGATCACTCTTCAGGCAAGGAGAGATTCATGAAACCATGATGTTTTTCTGATTCTACTAGCTAGGGAGAACATGAATCATCAGCTCTTTTTCAAATCTGGTGTTTGTCTGAGCCGGGAACCTCATGTCTAAAAGTGGAGTTTCGCCATTGCTAGAATAGGCCATTTGAACAATTGCGGTAATAGGCCGTTTCTTCCACAATGCTTCTTGGGATCACTCTTCAGGCAAGGAGAGATTCATGAAACCATGATGTTTTTCTGATTCTACTAGCTAGGGAGAACATGAATCATCAGCTCTTTTTCAAATCTGGTCTTTGGCTGAGCCGGGAACCTCATGTCTAAAAGTGCACTTTCGCCATTGCTAGAATATGCCATTTGAGCAATTGCGGTAATAGGCCGTTTCTTCCACAATGCTTCTTGGGATCACTCTTCAGGCAAGGAGAGATTCATGAAACCATGATGTTTTTCTGATTCTACTAGCTAGGGAGAACATGAATCATCAGCTCTTTTTCATTTCTGGTGTTTGTGTGAGCCGGGAACCTCATGTCTAAAAGTGGAGTTTCGCCATTGCTAGAATAGGCCATTTGAACAATTGCGGTAATAGGCCGTTTCTTCCACAATGCTTCTTGGGATCACTCTTCAGGCAAGGAGAGATTCATGAAACCATGATGTTTTTCTGATTCTACTACCTAGGGAGAACATGAATCATCAGCTCTTTTTCAAATCTGGTCTTTGGCTGAGCCGGGAACCTCATGTCTAAAAGTGCACTTTCGCCATTGCTAGAATAGGCCATTTGAACAATTGCGGTAATAGGCCGTTTCTTCCACAATGCTTCTTGGGATCACTCTTCAGGCAAGGAGAGATTCATGAAACCATGATGTTTTTCTGATTCTACTACCTAGGGAGAACATGAACACTCAGCTCTTTTTCAAATCTGGTCTTTGGCTGAGCCGGGAACCTCATGTCTAAAAGTGCACTTTCGCCATTGCTAGAATAGGCCATTTGAGCAATTGCGGTAATAGGCCGTTTCTTCCACAATGCTTCTTGGGATCACTCTTCAGGCAAGGAGAGATTCATGAAACCATGATGTTTTTCTGATTCTACTACCTAGGGAGAACATGAACACTCAGCTCTTTTTCAAATCTGGTGTTTGTCTGAGCCGGGAACCTCATGTCTAAAAGTGCACTTTCGCCATTGCTAGAATAGGCCATTTGAACAATTGCGGTAATAGGCCGTTTCTTCCACAATGCTTCTTGGGATCACTCTTCAGGCAAGGAGAGATTCATGAAACCATGATGTTTTTCTGATTCTACTACCTAGGGAGAACATGAATCATCAGCTCTTTTTCAAATCTGGTCTTTGGCTGAGCCGGGAACCTCATGTCTAAAAGTGCACTTTCGCCATTGCTAGAATAGGCCATTTGAGCAATTGCGGTAATAGGCCGTTTCTTCCACAATGCTTCTTGGGATCACTCTTCAGGCAAGGAGAGATTCATGAAACCATGATGTTTTTCTGATTCTACTACCTAGGGAGAACATGAACACTCAGCTCTTTTTCAAATCTGGTGTTTGTCTGAGCCGGGAACCTCATGTCTAAAAGTGCACTTTCGCCATTGCTAGAATAGGCCATTTGAGCAATTGCGGTAATAGGCCGTTTCTTCCACAATGCTTCTTGGGATCACTCTTCAGGCAAGGAGAGATTCATGAAACCATGATGTTTTTCTGATTCTACTACCTAGGGAGAACATGAATCATCAGCTCTTTTTCAAATCTGGTCTTTGGCTGAGCCGGGAACCTCATGTCTAAAAGTGCACTTTCGCCATTGCTAGAATAGGCCATTTGAGCAATTGCGGTAATAGGCCGTTTCTTCCACAATGCTTCTTGGGATCACTCTTCAGGCAAGGAGAGATTCATGAAACCATGATGTTTTTCTGATTCTACTAGCTAGGGAGAACATGAATCATCAGCTCTTTTTCATTTCTGGTGTTTGTGTGAGCCGGGAACCTCATGTCTAAAAGTGCAGTTTCGCCATTGCTAGAATAGGCCATTTGAACAATTGCGGTAATAGGCCGTTTCTTCCACAATGCTTCTTGGGATCACTCTTCAGGCAAGGAGAGATTCATGAAACCATGATGTTTTTCTGATTCTACTACCTAGGGAGAACATGAATCATCAGCTCTTTTTGAAATCTGGTCTTTGGCTGAGCCGGGAACCTCATGTCTAAAAGTGCACTTTCGCCATTGCTAGAATAGGCCATTTGAGCAATTGCGGTAATAGGCCGTTTCTTCCACAATGCTTCTTGGGATCACTCTTCAGGCAAGGAGAGATTCATGAAACCATGATGTTTTTCTGATTCTACTAGCTAGGGAGAACATGAATCATCAGCTCTTTTTGAAATCTGGTCTTTGGGTGAGCCGGGAACCTCATGTCTAAAAGTGCAGTTTCGCCATTGCTAGAATAGGCCATTTGAACAATTGCGGTAATAGGCCGTTTCTTCCACAATGCTTCTTGGGATCACTCTTCAGGCAAGGAGAGATTCATGAAACCATGATGTTTTTCTGATTCTACTACCTAGGGTGAACATGAATCATCACCTCTTTTTCAAATCTGGTCTTTGGCTGAGCCGGGAACCTCATGTCTAAAAGTGCACTTTCGCCATTGCTAGAATAGGCTATTTGAGCAATTGCGGTAAAAGGCCGTTTCTTCCACAATGCTTCTTGGGATCACTCTTCAGGCAAGGAGAGATTCATGAAAGCTTGATCTTTTTCTGATTCTACTAGCTAGGGAGAACATGAATCATCAGCTCTTTTTCATTTCTGGTGTTTGTGTCAGCCGGGAACCTCATGTCTAAAAGTGGAGTTTCGCCATTGCTAGAATAGGCCATTTGAACAATTGCGGTAAGAGGCCGTTTCTTCCACAATGCTTCTTGGGATCACTCTTCAGGCAAGGAGAGATTCATGAAACCATGATGTTTTTCTGATTCTACTAGCTAGGGAGAACATGAATCATCAGCTCTTTTTGAAATCTGGTCTTTGGGTGAGCCGGGAACCTCATGTCTAAAAGTGCAGTTTCCCCATTGCTGGAATAGGCCATTTGAGCAATTGCAGTAATAGGCCGTTTCTTCCACAATGCTTCTGGGGATCACTCTTCAGGCAAGGAGAGATTCATGAAATTTTTATGTTTTTCTGATTCTACTAGCTAGGGAGAACATGAATCATCAGCTCTTTTTGAAATCTGGTCTTTGGCTGAGCCGGGAACCTCATGTCTAAAAGTGTAGTTTCGCCATTGCTAGAATATGCCATTTGAAAAATTGCGGTAATAGGCCGTTTCTTCCACAATGCTTCTTGGGATCACTCTTCAGGCAAGGAGAGATTCATGAAACCATGATGTTTTTCTGATTCTACTACCTAGGGTGAACATGAATCATCACCTCTTTTTCAAATCTGGTCTTTGGCTGAGCCGGGAACCTCATGTCTAAAAGTGCACTTTCGCCATTGCTAGAATAGGCTATTTGAGCAATTGCGGTAAAAGGCCGTTTCTTCCACAATGCTTCTTGGGATCACTCTTCAGGCAAGGAGAGATTCATGAAAGCTTGATCTTTTTCTGATTCTACTAGCTAGGGAGAACATGAATCATCAGCTCTTTTTCATTTCTGGTGTTTGTGTCAGCCGGGAACCTCATGTCTAAAAGTGGAGTTTCGCCATTGCTAGAATAGGCCATTTGAACAATTGCGGTAAGAGGCCGTTTCTTCCACAATGCTTCTTGGGATCACTCTTCAGGCAAGGAGAGATTCATGAAACCATGATGTTTTTCTGATTCTAATCCCTAGG